>NW_017729004.1:8448757-8449026 GCF_001723915.1 Gavialis gangeticus
TCTGCTGCCTACATTGGACAGGCAGGACAATCCCTATGTGAAAGAATGAGCAGTTGCAGATCTGACATTAAGGTCAAAAACACACAAAAGCCTGTGGCAAAACACCTTAACCTCCCCGAACATTGCACAGCTAACCCCAGAGTAGTAGTTTTTAAATGACAGAAGTTGAAACGCCAATTTGGACATGAAACTGTGGAACAATAAATCATCCAGAGGCTGGGTTGTGTTTAAATATAACGGACTATGGATTCATGTCCATTTTTTTTTTT
>NW_017729004.1:8454026-8456219 GCF_001723915.1 Gavialis gangeticus
TATGGATTCATGTCCCTTTTTTTTTTTTTTGACCCTCCTTTCCTTTTTGCATCACTTTTTAATTACTTGTTTGCCTCACTCACCACTGTGCCCCTCTCCTCTTTCTATTCAATTTACTGTCTCCATTTGATAGCCTGCTTTCTGCATGTCCTTTCATTGCAGCTGGTGAAGTGAGTTCTTGCTCACCAAAACTTATTCCTCTCCCGTTCAATTAGTCTACAAGGTGCATTTCTACCCTGCCATCTACATGGTTTCATACGTCTATGATCTCAGTCAGGGAAGAGGTCCTAGTATGATAATGTGTACAAGCACCCATAGATGCAATACAAATCTAGGAAAAAGAGAGTTCTTAACAGGTCAGTTTAAGTTGCCATGGCTGAGAGACAACAGATGGATAGAGAAAATAGGCAAGGAGGAATAATAGGATGGGAACAAGATAAAACAGTGGGATGACTGCAATCACCATAGGAAGCAATGACCACAACACCCTAGCCGCCTGGCCTTTGGGGAATGTTTTGTAGAAATCATGAGCTCTATGGCTATTTGAAAGATGACAGGCGATAAAAAATGAAAGACTATTTTTATAGCAGTGGCTTTCTATCAGCTCAGTTCAACTGGCATCATGTCCTATTGGTTTCAACCCAGCCTGTATAAACAACAGGTGCACACTAAATCAGTATGAAGGAGATTTGGGAATGTCTGCTCAAGGGTTTGTGTTAGCCTAATCAAAATGGGTTTCAACCTGGTTTAAATGCATGCAGATAACCCCCACAGGGCACACGGCCTGATTGTCCACTCTTCTGCATGAGGTTTACATCAGTGTAACTCCTCGCAAGTCAAAGAACAGGGCGTTGGACGCAGCCTAGAGGGCTTCAAGGTTTAATTGCATCATTCAGCTCCAGAGCTAGGGTGCACTGCAGCAACACCTCAAATATGCAAGGAGTTTTAATGGTGTTGTATAAAGCCGGAAGGAAACTGCAGAAATGCAAGAATATAAGAGCCAGGCTACCCCTTAAGGAGCCCCCCTTCCCCACCACCCCTTGAAGCTGACCGTCTTTAATGGATGATATAGGGGGAGGGAAGAAGGCTCTCACGTGTATACATCTCACAGCCAGATTCATGGGATGTATTGGTAGACTTTAACAAGTAGTCGCTTCAGCAAACAGACCTGATGGTCACAGGATAAATATTGGAAACAAATACTGGCTAATTACATTAATCACTACCAATCATCCTTTTTTTTTTCTTTTTTTTTTACCAATGGTGGAGACAAAAATTGAAACCCAAGCCTCACACCGTTGCCATGACAACTGGCCACTTTTCTCTGATCAGAGCTTATTGTTGTTGTATCGTTATGGCATCAGGCATGAACTTTGATTGCTATGGCAACATCACAGACAGAACGTTACCTTATTCAGCTCACACTTGGTGCTGGAGGAGGCTATTTGCCTGTAATTGGGGAGGAAGCTGAGGACCCTGTCATCAGCACGATAGATAAGCTGTTAGAAGCAACATGAAACAGCCACCTGCAACACGAAGAATCTCTCACAGCCAGAAACAATCCATCCGGCACTCGTATTTAATAGGCCTGAGGCATGGTTGGTGTAAACTGAGGTCACTCTGTTAAAGTCAATGGAGGGATCTCAATTAAAAACAGAGGTTATCATGAAATAACACAGAGAGACCCAGAGAAGCAAAATGAAGGCTGGGCTATGAAGTGAGGAAGACAGGGGCGGGTTGGGGGCGCAAGTCAGCACCTATATCATGCGTTAATAAGGCTTGGTTCTTGTTTGATCTTTAGTTATCCCAGTTGACATAAGTCTATGTCTATTTTGATGGTTCCATGAACCAGTATTGTTACTGGTTCAGGGAAGCATGAGCTTTACAGGTAACAACCTACTATGTCTGATGCTGGGCCTAGCATCTGACAAGATAGGTGGCTGCTTATGAAAGTGTATGTCTCTCTGAGATGGTGAAACATAAAAGGGGACTGCTAAACCAAGCAGCACCCACAAGTATAGCACAGCCTAGACTGACAAGCAGAACATATACACAGGTAAGCAACAGGGGCCAGGGCAATGATGAGAATAGGGGGCCAGGGCACACATCCTCAGAAGGCCTCAAATGCCTCTACACAAACGCTCGTAGCATGAGTAACAAGCAGGAGGAACTTACCCTCCTGCTAGCCAACAC
>NW_017729004.1:8456852-8457323 GCF_001723915.1 Gavialis gangeticus
GACCACGTGGGCGACAGTGATCATTGCCTGCTGGGAGTCACCATCCAGCACAAGGTGGCAAAGGCCTGCAGCAAGGCAGCAGCCCTAGATTTCAGGATGGCAGACTTCAATGAGCTAAGCAGAATAATCGGGGAAGCTCTGAGGTTCCAGAGGGGAACCAAGCCAGGGGTCCAAGAAGACTGGTTGCTCCTTAAGGAAATGATCCTCCAAGCCCAAAGGGAGGTAATCCCAACATGGATCAAAGGGAGCAGGAGGGTAGAAAAGCCCCCATGGCTTAGCAAAAGCATCCGAGAATGTCTCCTAGCTAAAAGGGAGGCGCACACCCAATGGAAGGGAGGGGACATCACAAGGGAGGATTATACTGCAGTTGCTCAGGGATGCAGGGGGGCGGTCAGGAAGGCCAAGGCGGAGCTGGAACTGGGACTAGCTTCCCAGATCAAGGAGAACAAGAAGTCCTTTTTTAAATACATA
>NW_017729004.1:8457885-8467865 GCF_001723915.1 Gavialis gangeticus
GGCCTGTTACAAACTAGTCAGAGGGGACCAGCAGGCATTGGGGGAGTCCCTGTTCCCCTGAGCACTGCCAGGAGTGACCAGGAATAATGGTCACAAGCTGGCAAAGGGTAGGTTTAGGTTAGACATCAGGAGGCGCTACTTCACTGTCAGGGCGGCTAGGGTCTGGAACCAACTTCCAAGAGAAGCGGTGCAGGCTCCTACCCTGGGGGTCTTCAAGACAAGGGTAGACTATCACCTTGCCAGGGTCGTTTGACCCCAGTACGCTTTCATGCCATGGCAGGGGGTTGGACTTGATGATCTGCTCAGGTGCCTTCCGACCCCATTAACTATGAAACTATGAAATGGGAAACATAATGTCATTTGTCATGGTACATTGCGAGAGTGAAATAAATCTAGGGAATATCTTTCACTAGAGAAATGCGATAACGTGTACAAGCGCCCTAAGGTGCCCAGGCTTCTGCCTGATGTCAGTCCGACACAGCTAACCACTTCTATCGATATTCATCAAAGATTAACAGAATTCCTCCTAAAGCCAAGTAGTTTCTGCCGAAGAGAAGGTGATATATGAGAGCTGTTCAAAAAGTATCGAGACTGATGCTGTAGGAAACAAAAATCTTTTATTTACAGGGGTTTCGGCTTCATCTCCTTTGAAGTTTGCTCCTTCTGCAGTCACACACGTCTCCCAGTGTTTCTGCCATTGTTGGAAGCATCTCTGATAAGCACTTTGTGGACTCACTAAAAGCTGCTCAGTCGCATTTTGTTTTATGGTTTCCACATCACAAAATCTTTTTCCTTTCAAGGTTTTCTTTAGTTGAGGGTCACATGGGGCCATATCAGGTGAATATGGAGGCTGTGGCACTTGTGCAATATGATGCAACTTTTTTCTTTTCCCTCAACTAAAGAAAAACTGGAAAGGAAAAAGATTTTGTCATGTGGAAAACATAAAATGCTACTGAGCAGCTTCTAGCGATTCCACAAAGTGCTTTATCAGAGGTGCTTCCAACAATGGCAGAAACACTGGGAGATGTCTGTGGCTGCAGAAGGAGCATGCTTTGAAGGAGGTTAAGCCAAAACCCCTGTAAATAAACATTTTTTTTCCTACAGCATCAGTCTCGATACTTTTTGAACTGCCCTCATAAGGTCATAGGAAGTTATTGTCTATGATTGGCCTTAACTCAAAATTGTGTGATTTACTACTAGAATGCTGGTTTAAGAGTTAGTTCAGGATATGGGTCTGAACATGTCTGTAACTTGGATGCTACAGAAATGTCATGACAATTGAGAATAACAGGAAGGCACATCTCTGCATATATTGGCTGAAATCGGATAGAAATTGGCTCTATTTATGTAGGTATTTTAAGAACTTATCACTTCTTATAAGAAACAGAGCAGGATTCTAGAGGGGGAAGTGAACGCAGAGGGTCATGGTTAGGCAAATAGGAACTGGGAAGGTTATGAAGCATCTATAGGCATGCATCCCCACTATTGTCATTCTGGAGGAGACAGATACATGGGCAGATCTAGAGTTTTGACAACGCAGGGGCAGATGGTGAGGTGCATCACAGCATATAAAACAACAGATATTTTTCTCTGGTTAAAAAAAAACAAAACAAACAGCTAGAAGCATTACTAGTATGCTTAGGGGCTTAAAGCTGTATTATTCCGTTTAAGATTAAAGCAAAAACACAGCTAACTTCATTGGAATGAGTTCAAAACAATTCACGGGACTGTGGAATAGGAACTTCCTTACCAGGAGCAGCTGACAGACAGCAGAATAAAGGATTGCTCCACTGGTAGAACATCAAAACAATTAAAAAGAAGAGAAGGTCATTCATTAACACCTATGGAATGAAGAGTTTAGAAGGGATCAGGTAGATTATAATGAGCCATAAAGTCAATTGACTCCCTCAGCACGGCCTGACTAGAAATGCTGACACTACCGCCAGACAGTTGGTTTTAAACTTTGGGTGGAGCCGGAGTCAAAGTGGGGTGCAAGTGCACCAGTGCATCCCCCTTGGATACATGCCCAGCATTACTCCTTCTAACATCAGCCCCAATGTTTTAAATAATTGTTCTGACTTCCTAATATTGCTGTGAGTGAAATTAAATGAAAAGGTGACACTAAAGATCATTTTTGTGTAACTGACTTCTTTAAATGAAGCAATTGTGCTTTATACAACACAGTCAAAACTAGAGGGACAAACCAACCAGCACTCCAATGTCACCACAAAGAAAAGGCCATGAAAAATGTTCCTGTAATTGAATGATATACAGGAAGACTTATAGGATGGGTGGTGTTACTCACCTGCACCCCTTTATAGGGATGTATAGAGCTGATCCAACCCCTCCTACATAGAAGCATACGGAAAAATTTCATTGGAAAAAAAACAAAAGACCTGCCAACGTGCGACATATAATTCTTTGGCAATCCCTCAAAAGTTAAGGATGATTGTCTTTCATGATTGTCTTACCTGTTGTCATGAAGATGACTGATGAAGCCAATCTAGGATCGACAGACTGTGCTGCAACTTGGGCAGGTGTGTCTGCGTGGGGTGGGTTTTTTATTCTTAAATCGGTCTGCGACACTGTTTCTGCTGCTCTCACTTCTCTTTCTCCTGTTGTCATCATAAGGCTTCAAAGTACAGAGATCCTTGCAGCAGATTTTTCCTCTATTTGGGGCAGTCCTGGGCAATAGTCTCCCACGCGTTGATGTTGATTTTCCATGTTTCCAAGTTGGCCTTGAGAATGTCCTCGAAACACTTTCTCTGCCCTCCTCTTGAGCATACGCCTTGGCTGAACTGGAAGAATAAAACTTGCTTCAGGGGATGACATGGCCAGCTCAGTGACGTTGATGTTGAATGATCACTTTGATGCTTGTGGTGCTTGCTTGTAAGAGGATGCTAATGTTATTGTGTCTATCTTCCCGCTGGATTTGGGGGATCTTCCACAGCTAGTGTTTATGGTACTTCTCCAATGACCTGAAGGGATATATATCCCCGATGAGACAGGGATATAATTAAAAATTATTCATCTATCATGCAAGAGCTCCCAGAGGCTTTAGTGTATTTGTTCAATGTGTATCATAACATCCTCAGTATTAACTCTAACAGGTTTAGTACCAATCCCTGCAGTGATGTGACAAACAGTGTAACAGCTACCAGGGAGGACATCAGACTAGCCATAAATTTTCTGGTTGGCTTATATACGTGTCTAGATACTACACTCCCATTTCTAGTTGCTAGTAACATGTTAGCCAGCACAAAGCCGCCGCAAATCTAAGACTGAGACCCTACTGGGCAAGATACTGTTGTTTTTCTTAAGGCACTGTCCATGTTAGAAAATGTTATTGTCTTACCTGTGATCTGGGGCTCCTAGTCTGCTTGTATATTATGTATATTTTTATGTACGTTTATATTCGTATTATATTATATTTCATTATAACGTGACATGGACTAGTCTCCACCAGCACAGGTTAGTGCCCTGTTAACTAGGCTAGAGAGTCAGGCTACAAACAAGCATTGTCTTTGTCCTGTAGGACAAAGTGCAATCGTACACATCCATGTCTGTTGTCCTGAGATAAATCCGAAAAAGGTTACAAGATAAAAATGACTAGCAATTTACACCAGGACATGGCAAAGCGTGCCTCTAATGATTATTCCAGGATTGAATCAGTGAATCAATGGCAGAAAAAAAGAAAGATATTCAGCCTCTCACTAAACCCTGATTGGAAGGGTGATGTGTGTGCATGCCAATCCCAGGATATTTCTATTTTGGGACAAAATACAGGTATAACTTGTCCAGGTGCAAATGCAAGGTCTATTCCTCACCTCTGACAACTGGCTGGAGCTCAGGTCCAACAATTTCGACTTCTGGTAATGTTTAAAGAGCAAACTGAAGGAGAAGCGATGATTTTTTTTGGATTTAATTACCAATCTGAAAAGCTAACATGCATTTATAGGTAATCTAGCATGGTTTGTATAGCCTGCTAGAAATGAGCAAACAACAACACAATCATCAGTGAACAAAAACCCTGTGTACAAATTCAACAATGCCTCCAATCTTCCCTTGCAGTTGCTTCAAATTAAACAGACTTCCATCAGTCTGAATTATAATTTGGATTCAGGTGTCAACAAAATGCTAAAGAGGGTGGGTGCAAGAAAGAATGCTTATTTTAACACTCTTGGTTTGATACGGTTATCTTCACGACATCATGAATTGCTTCATCGCGGATATAAATTGGTTGGGATATCCATGTGTCGAGAAAGGCTTCCACACACCTTCTCTTTTCATAGGATCACATGCCTTGTGGCAGTCAGCCAAAACACAAGACAGGTCCTTGTTTTGCTCCCTTCACGTCTCTTGAAACGGATGTGCCTCAGCTATCACATCTCTTATTCCTTTTCCTTGCCTAAAGCTGCACGGACAAACAGGGAAGATTTTTGTTGTTTCCAGCCATATGGATTGTAAATCAGTTTAGCATAATTCTAGCAAACAATCCTGCCAACAACCACGCGCCCAATGTTTGTAAAACACAATCCAATTACCCATCTTCTTGTAAATGTGTAAATCTTTGAATTCCTGTAGAATCATTTCCCTGATCTGTATTAAAAGAGCTGTGTCAGTTGTTGCGTGACCAGGCCACTACAAGCCTTATAGTTTTTGGCAGGGATCCCATCAGTTCCTGATGCTTTGCCATTAGGGAGCATTTGGCTTCTGTTTTCAGATTCTTCTACTCAAGTCTCCATGGCACGGACGTGCTTTTTGCAGCCTGTTGAGGCAACGGTTCAGCAGCTGTTACTTTTCAAGGATTCTGGGTTGAGCGCATTTCTGAAGTGTTCGGTCCATCTTTCTAGGGTGTTTCCTATTAGTCAAGAGAGCATTTCTTTAAGATTTCGGGACTTGAGTCCTTGTGCCATTTTAAACCGAGCCATCAGTAGTGTGGCCAGCAGAACAGAATTGCTTCATATCACGCTGAACAGCATGCAGACATATCCACTTTCTTATCCCACCACATTTCGTATAATCCCCAAGTTTAGCTTACAATGCACTCTGCGAGCTTTTAAGGGTAAATACATTATGTAATAGGCTGATATACAACCTGGAGGGCTGATGGTAACTCCTTTTGTTGGCTGCCATTGCTTTTTGTAAAGGACTCTGATTCTTTTAGTTTACTGTCCTTTTAGAAAGGTTACTGGATGAATCTCTACAGTGGACACCATGTTTCTGATGGGTCATCCTGAGGCCCGGTCCTGTCGCAGCTCCTGGGAATCCAGCATTTTAATGAAAAAGGACCTGAATCAAGTGTTCTTCCAACGGATGCTGTACTCGAATCATTTGTCCTTTAGTCTACTGCAAAAGAAGGTGAATTTCTCCTGCTATTGGGTATTTGGTTGAGTTCAACCACAAAAAAGCTAGAAGAGACTGTATTCTAAACCTTAATTTTTAAAGTCCTAGCCCCCTGTATGTAATCTTCAGGCATATACAATAATGACACACTACACAATCAAATGCAGCAGTTCAGCAGCTACCAGTCCTTTTATAGGGGCATGAATTTGCTCTTAAATCAACCTCCATTGTACCCACAGACTGGAAAAGTAATCTTCTTCTACTGATTTCCTAGATCTGAATGGCAGGTTGGAGAGAAAGTTGTTGGAACAAATAACAGTAACTCACCCAAACTGCTTGGCAAACCTTGCTGTGCTCAAAATACTAATTGTTTTTCACTTTTCTTCCTTCTCTTTTATAAGATTGGGAGCCCAATAAAGCATTTGTTCCTAAATTCACTGTTTATCACAGCTTTCTGCCTTTGATTTAGGTTTTATTGGTCCATACTCCTGCCAGGAATACAACTGATCATTCGATCTGGAGCATTGTGTTTAAAACTGTGCAGTGAACTCTGATTTTAATGGTGACCCTCCAAGATTTGTACTGAAAATACTAGGTATAACAAGCTAAATTGTTGTCAATGGGTGAAGCTCCACTGACTTCTAACCCATGGAAGTCAAAAGTGAGACCAGTTTCAACTTACCTCCATTGAGACCAAGTGCATGATACCATGAAAGCTCCAAGTAAAATTTTATCAGATTGTAAGAACTAACCTCTTGGATCAGCCCTATGATTCATCTTGTCCTATGTCCCGTCTCTGACAGCAGCCAGTGCCAGGTGTGTCAAAGGAAGGTGCGAGTCTCCTATAGCAAGCAGATAAGGCTGCATCTCATACAAAGACATTACAATATGCTCTCTATTATCCACTTACATGTTTCTTATCCAGTTTAATATCTTGCTGCATTTTTGATGGCTGGTGCACATTGCAGAGAGATCTTCATGAAGCTGTCTTTAACGATGCCCTGCTCTCTTTTTTAAGCCTGTATGGCTGCTTTAATTTACAAAGGGATTGGCAACATGGAAAAGGTGGAGGACTCCAAGGCTGGATGAACTTTTTCCCCCCATCTCTAAAGTCTCCCAATCGTTATCCTAAGGAACATGAAGCAGTGGCAAAATTTCAAACCTGGAGACAAGGTTTCCAAAAAAGATGGGGTTTGTTCGCATTTCTAAATTCTCTATAAATGGATGTATAATGATGGTGCCAAACCCTATGAATAGATGTCTTGAGAAAGAAAAATCAAGCTATTCTCTTCTGTGGAGCAGTGTCACTTGTGTGGCCTAGTACAATGGGACATGGGTCTATTCACAGGGCTATCAGAAGCCACCTGTTTGACCGAAAACTTCATTTCATTGTCTGGTGCCAGGATTTTCCCTATGGGTAAGATGGAAATAATAATATTTGCTTCTTTTGTAAGGTGCTTTGAAAGCTATTGATGAAAAGTGCTGTAGAAAGCCAATATATATTATTTGTGTTTTTCTTATAGCAGGAGTTATCTTGGTGAGTTGTATTTCTCTCCTCTTTTTTTTTTTTTTCTCTCTCTCTCTCCAGGATCTAGTGTTTCAGTGTAACAGATGGCACTGCTTTCATCTTTTGTCAAAGCTCTTCTATCACCCAATGAAGCAAAACAAATTTATAATGGATTTTATTCAGGTGTCCCCACCTCAAGCCAGTAGGGCTACTGTACTGCAGGCATTTTTTGGCAGAGCAAAACAGGACTCTCTTTAGATCGCAATAGCAATGCACCCTATACACAAGAGAGCTTGGGCTCTGTTTAAATCCAGCATTAAAATTGTTATTAAAGACAGAGGGACTTTCATCTGTCTGACTGAGTCCAAAGAATGGTGGGTGTGATGTACGCTCTATAGTCTTAAAAAAAAAACCTAGTGAAACAATTGATAATGAATCTATATATATTGTAAAAGGAGGCCACACAAAGAGTAAATCAATCCTTGTTGCACACCTGCCATGGTTATGTGGTTGTGGCTGAGTCTTGATGATGAGAGGGTGCCCATACAGTATGGGGAAGAGATGCTCAGATATTAGCTGTATGTGGTTCCTCTTAAATGACTCCTTCCTAACTCGTGGCTCTTGTATGAATTCCTTCTCATGTGCCTACATAATTTTTTTTAACGGTTTTATACTGCAGTTAAAAAAATACTTATGCTCTCATGCTAGCTACTGTTTAACTACTTCACAGTTAGGGCGGCTAGGAGCTGGAACCAGCTTCCAAGGGAAGTGGTGCTGGCCCCTACCCTGGGGGTCTTTAAGAAGAGGCTGGATGCCTACCTGACTGGACTCATTTGAGTCCCGTCTCTTTTTGGGGTTTTTTGTTGTTCTCCCGCCCTGGCGGGGGTCGGGCTAGAAGATCTACTAGGTCCCTTCCGACCCTTAATCTATGAATCTATGAAAATATAAATTTCCAATATATTGGTGTCAGAAGATAACTTGTTGTAAGGTCTACAGGCAGAAATGAATGAAAATTTCCAGTCCGTCATGGAAATGATGCTTCCTACCTTTGAAATCTAGTAGCATCGTTACAGCAAGGGTTGCCAGGTAGCACTTGCACATAGCTGTACAAGGTCTTTTTTCTTAGCATTCAAGAAGCCCACTGTCTTTGAAGAGATGCTGTGCTGCTGTTTCTCTGTGGGCAGCTGTTGCCAGTAGCAAAGGAGTTTATTCTCCGCTTTAATCTCCTCAACTATGATTGATTCGTGGGGCAGTGTGGGTGTTTGGGAAAGTGTTGTTGGTGTTTAGCTTGCAATCTCTGAAAGAAAGGTGCGTGTGTGCGCTGTTTGTGATCACCTCTGCCCACAAAGATTGGTCCAGATAATGTGAAAAAACCCCACAATTATACAAAGAACATACCTAGACCCTGAATAACTGATTCCCTGTCTGCTGAGACACCACACCCAAAAGGCTTCACTATTTGCTTCTGTTTGGAAGATGTTTGACAGCATTAAAATCAGCGGGTGTTTTTTTCCCATCACTTTAGAAGGCCAAAGTCAAAAACAAATGAACTTCAGAAGACTGTGACTGCAAAGCTTCCTGAAGAGTTTCTATCAGCAATGTAATCCAGAGCATCTCCAAAACAAAAAACAATAAATAACAGTGATGGCAACTTCAGTGATTCTCAAAAGACCAGTTCAATCTTTCATACGTGAAGCCTAAGGTCAATACGATTGATTCACAGTTCGTATGTCCAGCACAGTGAACCAGTGTAGCAATGAGTTTTCCCTGGACATCTCTGACATTAATATCCTTACAAGTGAATGCAGTAATTAGATTTGACCTAATCATAGATGCACAGAAGAAAACTGTAACCCCACTCGCCCAGGGTATAATTCACCTTGCTCCTGTGTAATGCTCCTGGCAGGGTGATGTCTGCATTGCAAAGGATCTCTATGGGGAAACAACTTGCTGTCCACACTTATCATGAAGACCTATGGCTCTACCTACCAAGATGAGATAAACTCTTTATAAACTAAGTTAATGCAAACCAAAGTGAACACATGAAAACAAGTGGTTTTCGCCAGGCTTCACTTACTACTGGGGGTACACTCAACCCCCCAAATGCAAAATAGTCACACGTGATGTGAGCACATTGGAACCAAAAAGAGCCCCTGTTAATTAAAATATCCTAACTGAGTACAGCTTCCCTTGTACTATTATTTGTATTGTGGCAATGACTACCAGCTTCAACCTGATTAGGGCCCGATAATGCTAAATGCTGAAATAACTACTAGTTAAAAACAGTACCTGCCCCAAAGAGCTTACCGTCTAAATTGAGAATGTAACCCAAGGAGTGGGGGAAGCAAGTGTTACTACCATCATCTCTATTTGATAGACAGGGACTGAAACACAGCGGGATTAAGGTCTACTTCTACTCCACCTATTAGGCTCAAAAATAAACTTCAAGTTCTCAAGTTCGATCCTATTCCAACCTGCTCAAGTCCTTGAAATGCAAGAGGAGAGAGGTTCTTCCTCATCCTCGCTGCTTTTGTGACTCCGTATTCAGATGATGGGGGGTTACAAGGAGAAGATACGTGGATACAGGGGCGGACGAACTGTGGGACTCCTGGAAGGGCTGGGAGTTCAGCGGCACAGTGACATGGTGGCTTAGGGAGCCGTGGGGGCTAAATGCTGGTGTCACTCGCTCCACCGCAGTATGTCCAAGAATGGTCCCCCGCTATGGACTCATTTCAGTGGTAGGACAAGTGACAGTAGTGTAAAGCCCTGTATTTCAGGTGCTTCCTGCTGGAGGTCAGCTTGGATCCAGCCTACAAGGAGCCCTGTGGTCCGAATCTGGCCTGGAGGGGGGCAGGCAGACATAGGATACCCTTGCATAAACGGATGTTCAGGCCTTGAATGGGGTTGAATGCCCAATAGGTGGACAGGATCTGGCCCCAGGTGACTTGCCTGTATTCACACAGAGAGGCTTTGATAAAAGTTGAGAACTAGGCCCAGATCTCCCAAGTCCCTGTCTAACGTCTTGCTTATAAAAGTCACTCTCTGTTTTCCTGCATTAGTATTTTCTCTGCGAGTTAATTCACTGTTGAATCTGAATATCTTTGTCAGGTTCACCAAAGGCTAAAGG
>NW_017729004.1:8467876-8469174 GCF_001723915.1 Gavialis gangeticus
CAGGCTTCACTTACTACTGGGGGTACACTCAACCCCCCAAATGCAAAATAGTCACACGTGATGTGAGCACATTGGAACCAAAAAGAGCCCCTGTTAATTAAAATATCCTAACTGAGTACAGCTTCCCTTGTACTATTATTTGTATTGTGGCAATGACTACCAGCTTCAACCTGATTAGGGCCCGATAATGCTAAATGCTGAAATAACTACTAGTTAAAAACAGTACCTGCCCCAAAGAGCTTACCGTCTAAATTGAGAATGTAACCCAAGGAGTGGGGGAAGCAAGTGTTACTACCATCATCTCTATTTGATAGACAGGGACTGAAACACAGCGGGATTAAGGTCTACTTCTACTCCACCTATTAGGCTCAAAAATAAACTTCAAGTTCTCAAGTTCGATCCTATTCCAACCTGCTCAAGTCCTTGAAATGCAAGAGGAGAGAGGTTCTTCCTCATCCTCGCTGCTTTTGTGACTCCGTATTCAGATGATGGGGGGTTACAAGGAGAAGATACGTGGATACAGGGGCGGACGAACTGTGGGACTCCTGGAAGGGCTGGGAGTTCAGCGGCACAGTGACATGGTGGCTTAGGGAGCCGTGGGGGCTAAATGCTGGTGTCACTCGCTCCACCGCAGTATGTCCAAGAATGGTCCCCCGCTATGGACTCATTTCAGTGGTAGGACAAGTGACAGTAGTGTAAAGCCCTGTATTTCAGGTGCTTCCTGCTGGAGGTCAGCTTGGATCCAGCCTACAAGGAGCCCTGTGGTCCGAATCTGGCCTGGAGGGGGGCAGGCAGACATAGGATACCCTTGCATAAACGGATGTTCAGGCCTTGAATGGGGTTGAATGCCCAATAGGTGGACAGGATCTGGCCCCAGGTGACTTGCCTGTATTCACACAGAGAGGCTTTGATAAAAGTTGAGAACTAGGCCCAGATCTCCCAAGTCCCTGTCTAACGTCTTGCTTATAAAAGTCACTCTCTGTTTTCCTGCATTAGTATTTTCTCTGCGAGTTAATTCACTGTTGAATCTGAATATCTTTGTCAGGTTCACCAAAGGCTAAAGGCTAATACAGTTCTCCAGTAATAGATCCATTTGTCTTCGGGCCAAGAACCCACTGTGCTTTAACGCTTTTGCTGCAGGGTTACAAACACAATTAGCGTAGGACTTTCTATTTGAGGATTGTCTCTCTGTGCTTTTAGGCATAGAAATGGGAGGAGCAAAATCTGCAACAGAATGGATCCCAAGCAAAAGTATTGCAGGAGATTAATCGGTCAAAGCAAAAAAAAAAAAAAAAAAG
>NW_017729004.1:8469185-8471070 GCF_001723915.1 Gavialis gangeticus
AAAAAAAAAAAAAAAAAAAAGGCAGACTTGTTCTTGCAGCCCTTCTTCTCATAAAAATAAAAATGAAGTGTCACTGGATGGCAGAATAAATCGTGAGAAAGCCGCTAGCATGAAAATAAAGATGAAAGAAGCTGGCGCCTCTTTATGCGGCTTTTAAAATGGATGAAGGCAGAAGCAGAGCTATGTGATCTGTTTATCAGAGCGAGTAGCAAATGCTTTTGTACCAGGCGATTTTGCTGTAACTGCACAGCTAGCAATCCCTCAAGACCTACCCTATATCCAGTCATACAAGCTTCAGCTCTCAATGCTTGAGAAAAGAGAGTAAAAATTTATGAATTCTGGCTACTCAGATGTGATGTAAAGATGAACTCTAGTCCACGGTTGCCCTTCAATGCCAAATATATCCTTCAAGGTATTTATTTTCTAAACAGATTTTTAAACACAGTGACCTAAGCTTTGGGCATGCAAAATATTCATGGGTTACATCATAATGATGATGTTCCTAGAGTGGTTTTCACCTTCTGAGCACTTTGCAGAGAATAAACTATGGAGCCTATACAGCATTTCTGAGAGGAAGGAAAGAATAATTAGTATTGTATAATACATACGCACACACATATATGCTTGGCTGGAAAATGTTTATCTTTTTTCTTTCCCCACCAAAGAAAATTTCAAGCAAAACCTGACATCATTCATTCCACTGCATCACAGGGCTTCATGGGAGTTGCAATTATGGCGTTTGTGCCAACCTGTAAGGTGCTCTCCTTGGTTAGGCTACATTTCCCATGACACACTACAATCTCTTTCATTTTCTTAAGTCGGGTGAATTGTCAGATATGCACTTCAGCTCTTGAGCCTGCTCTGGATAGCAGCCAGAAAGTAAATGACTTTTTTACAGCTGTGAATATTTTTTCAAGGAGAACAAACAATCGATTCTCTGTGGCAGACTAAGAAAGGGCAAAGCCCTTTGTCTAGCTTCTAAATGGCTGTAGAAATCATGATGAGACATGTAATTACAGCATAACAATGCAGAGGCCAACATGAAATACTTAATGTTTAACCTAGATCTACACGTGTGTGTGTATTAGCACATTTGGAAATATTTCTTATGTAAGAACTATATTATTATTCCAATGCATTATATGTATACATATTATATACAAGTATATGTATATAGATACACACACACATATATTAGGGGTGTGTGAAACAGGCCCTATTCTATTCAGATTTGGCCTGAATCAGGGACAGTGATTTGATACATTGGTTTGGATCACTGTCCCCAGTTTGATTCAGCCAAATCGGAATCTGAAGATTTGATGCCGATTCAGGGAATGAGCGATTTGGCCATAGACACAGCTTTAAATGTTTTTTTCTCCATACCTCAGGTTACCAGGAGGTTTGTGAATGCTGCGATGCTGGGGCAGATGGAGCGTCCCACAGGAGTGCAAGGGCCCTGCCCTGTGTGCTTGGCGGTGAACCTGGAAGTGGACCAGAAGTATTTCTGGTCCACTTCCGTGTCCGCCAGGGAGCGCACTGGGGGGGGCCCCTACATCCCCCTGGCTTGGTGATTGGCTGCAGGAGGGCCCTGGGTGCCCCCCCAGACCCAGGAGGCACCAGTCACTGAGCCAGAGTGGTGCGAAGGGACCCCCAGGAGCTCCCTGGTGGACCTGGAAATGGACTGGTCCACTCCCGGGTCTTCTGCTGAGCACCCTTGGGAGCCCCCTGCACTTCTGTGGGACACTCCATGCACTCCAGCATCGCAGCACTCACGAGCCACCTGCTACCTCAAGGTATGTAGAAAAAAACATTTTAGAGCTGTGACTGTCTGAATCGCCGAATCTTTCCAAATCGATTCAGAGGGTTCCGATTCAATTCAGAGAGA
>NW_017729004.1:8471081-8472251 GCF_001723915.1 Gavialis gangeticus
CACAGCCCTAACACACACACACACACACACACACACACACTGCATTAGAATAATAATTCTACCATGAATACCAGGGTTATCATGGGGGTATCTGCAGCTCAGTGTCCTATATATATATTATAAAAGGCTAAGTCTGTCCATCTGTCTGTCTCTAATGCTTTAGTTGCACTCTGATTGGCTGACAAAAACAGCCACTCAGAGTGCTCCAAGCGTGGGGCAGTGCTGCCATGATTCTGAAGCCGTGCCAAGGACCAGACAGAGGGTGGAGAAGTCAAGGCCAGCTCCCCCACCCTGCTCCCTGCAAGAGGCAGAACAGCGGCAACATGGGGCATTAGGTGGTGACCTCCTTCATCCCATCCCAGCCCCCTTCATCCCATCATTCTTGACTGGCAATGGGCTAGTATAGACATATATGTGTATCCATGGAATCTGCAGAAGCAAACTCCACAATTATTTTGCATAACAATGTAGAGGCCATCATGAAATACTTAATATTTGTCCACAATTATTATTGTGTGCATGTATGTATATATATAGACACTGAGTTGCAGATAACCCTGTAATAACAATGGTATTAATGCCTAAAAATGATTAGGTATGTGAAACTGAAGGGTACATAGTGGAAGGAAAAATAAGAATCCACAACAATCTCTCTCAGAAAACACAGACCCCTCATAGCTTTCCCAACTAAAGTGTCATGACATCTTGGATGAGCAATACAACACCCCAGAGAGAACGCCAAGGAGACTAAAAATCTCTCCGTAGCTGGGCATAAGAGACGTTAGGATCATTCAACTAAAAAATGACAATTGGCAGAGGGACGACATCTCCTCCACTGTAATCGCTGACAATTGCATGGAGGAAAAAAGCCTTCAGCTGGAAGTCCTAAAAGGAGAAGAAACAGCAATTCTCTCTAGGTTTACTTTCTGCTGAAGAAGCTTCTTACATCACAGCCAGAGTAGGAATTTGCAAATAGTTTCTGCCCATGGTCATCCTGCAGTGCTGGCTCACATATCACCCTTTTCTCTCTCACATCTTCCACTAAAATTAGAAGCATCAGAGCCTGGGAAAAATGTCCCTAGCAGGGAAACAAGTAGTGGGCTTGAGAGCGATGGCAGACCTTTGTGTCTCATTTCTGGGATTAGCTCCTGCAGCGCAGAAGCAGGGGGT
>NW_017729004.1:8472335-8482647 GCF_001723915.1 Gavialis gangeticus
ACAAGGCCAACATATTTAATAACTTCTTTGCCTCTGTCTCATTTCTGGGATTAGCTCCTGCAGCGCAGAAGCAGGGGGTGAGGCATGCTTCTTGGCACTGCTACTGGGAGCGCTGTGGAAGTGGTACAGACAAGGCCATACACGTGTTTGCCACGTTAGTGTACCCAGTGGAAAAAATAACTACAGTTGAGCCAAGAAATTTTTAAAAATGGGCACAAAGCTCTTGACAGGAATAAACATTTCAGTAAGAAGCTACAACACGTCCCATCTCAGCATCACATGGTAGATTATCTAGCTGGGATCCTATGACCCCAGCTGACTTCCTGCCCTTTGGGCGGGGAGCTGGACTCGATCTTCCAAGGTCCCTTCCAGCCCTAATGTCTATGAAATCTATGAAATCTGTGAAAGTGGATGAGGGGCCAGGAATACCCTTACACTCCTTTCAAACTCTTTGGTGGCAGCCCCAGCCGAAGTCAGAATCCAGTTGTGCTGAAAATGGCAAATGCATAGTATGAATTCCTGCCCTCAAACAACCTTTACACACTCAAGACACCCCACATTAGACCTCAAGACACCCCTCAGAAAATGCCAGCTCTTAGCTTTCACTCATGGAAAAATAGAGTAATTCTGTTGCAAAGAAGTCAAAAAGACCACAGCAGGTCAGAAATGCTTTCTACACTCTGGATACCTATTTGAAACCTCTGGGTTTACCTTGTGAATCTTGTGTGGGTGTTTCACACCTAGCTGTGCTAATATTGTGTGGCACCCTTAAAATGCTCTCATGACATCCCAGGGTGCCATGGAACCTGGGCTGAGAATCACCCATCTATAATTAAAAGTGAACCAACATTTAGAGGAGGAGGAGAGGGTTGAAGGGGAAAATGCTTTTCCCACTCAGTGGCAGAACTCATCTCCTGCGGTTCAACAAGGCCAAGTGCAAAGTCCTGCATTTAGGATGGAGCAATCCCATGCAACAGTATAGGCTGGCGGCTGACTGGTTGGGCAGCAACTGCAGAAAAGGACCTGGGGGTGACAGTAGACAATAAGCTGAATATCAGCCAGCAGTGTGCCCTTGTTGCCAGGAAGGCTAATGGCATACTGGGCTGCACTGGTAGATGTGTTGCCAGTAGATCAAGGGAAGTGATATTCCCTTCTGTTCAGCACTGGTCGTGAGGCCACATCTGGAGTACTGTGTTCAGTTTTGGGCCCCCCACTACAGAAAGGATGTGAATAAATTGGAGAGGGTTTAGTGGAGGTTCTCTAATAGAACAGCGATGTAATAATGAAACAATGTTAACTGGGACAACGTTAAGTGAGGAGTACCTGGAGCAGCCTTGAACTCCCTGCAGGGGGGTTCAAAGGAGGATGAAGCTGGATTGTTCTTAGAGGTGGCAGATGACAGGACAAGGAACAATGGGCTCAATTTGCAGCAAGGGAAGTTTAGGTTGGATATTAGGAAGAATTTTCCACTAGAAGGGTATGTGAAAAACTGGAACAGGTTACCCAGAGAGGTGGTGGACTCTCAACCCTTGGAGGTTTTTAAGACCCAGCTAGATAAAGCCTTGGCTGGGATAATATAGCTTGGGCTGGTCCTGCTTTGAGCAGGGGGTTGGACCACATGTGCCCTCCTGAGGTCCCTGCCAAACCTCAGTTTCTATGATTTCTATGATTCCAACTCAGGGCTCTTGGTTTTCGGTTAATGCCCTACCCACCTACAGTAATTTCCCCATAAGGACATGGACTTTACTGTCCTCTTCCTCACCATCATTTTCTCTGGCTGGATTGGGATTTACTAAACAAAACAGGCCACATTCAGCCTTCCCATGAACAACAGATTCAGCAAGACCTGGTAAATCTCCACTAGTTTCCAATTATTTATCTCCTTAAGGATAAAACACAGAGCAAGGCAGGAGACCCAGAGCTTGGAGTCTGCATGGCCTAGAGGGTCTATTGGGAACATAATCGCCAAGCACAAAGTTTCTGTACTGCCCTCCTAGCCTCTCCCCCCTCCCCAGCTTCCTGACTCCTTTGGGAGATGTGCTACAATTAGCTCTCTCATCATTGCTATTGACTTCAGCTACCACAGTTTGTCCGTAAGAGAAACTGGGTTTGGATCTTTGTCACAGGAGGACCTGTCCAATTCATTTATGACATGATCTGACTAAGCTTAGCAGGCAAATGGGATTACCACAGCTAAAGGAAGCCAGCTTCCACAGCAAAAAAGCATAAATGGGAGCGATGTAGATAGCAGTCACGTGTTTGGCCACCTCTGATTCCCCAAATGACAAGATGTCCATTTGCAATCAGTCCAACCGGAAGACACTTTCAGACCAAATCTGGAGCAAGTGGTGAATTTGTGCCCTTGGAGCTGGAGCAAGACACCATAAGCACTCTGCAACCACATCCCTGCCCAGCCCATTCATTAGCTTAGGTCTTCTTGTCATTGTTTTTCCCCTCAACATGTCACTGCCTCTCTCCCCTTTATCTGGTTAGCTCATTTGATAGAGCCATTGTGGACCAAACCCAGAAAGATGGGTGATGCTGAACAGTCCCAGGCTTAATTGACCCTAGGCACTGATTCCGCAAACCCAGCTTGGGTACCTGCAAGCATATCTACACCACATAGGCTGCATGCCCTGGCTGGGATGTTCTCAATCATGCCCCCCTACTCACCTTTGCTATTGTGCTCCAAACCCAGAAATATGACAGAAAGGCAATTCTGTGGTCATCAGCAGTGACCACTCCCAAGCATATTAGAGCCCAGTGCCTTGAAAGTGGCCTGACAGTGGGCTCACCACCCTATTTCTGGGTTTGAAACATTGAAGTGGGAGCATACTCAGGAAGGTCCCCAGTGACGGCTCACCACTGCTATAGCATCAATATACTGTATGCTTTAAATGCATGAGTGTTAAATTTCTAGGACGTGGGGGTGTCACAACATTTGGCATGACCATCCTTGAACCCACCAACAGGAAACCACCTCTCCTCTAAACTTAGGCACCTATGTGCATCCCTGAGTTAGAAATCCCAGAAGCAATCCCACCCTCATTATGTGCACAATCTAGTTCCCTCTCTTTTTCTCCTTCAGACTCCATGATGTCTGCATTCTTTTTGGCCTGCCCAAAACGTTGCTAACCCCTTGGATATCCCAGGGGTTAGCAACCTTTTGGGGCTAAGTGCCAAAAATGCCTGCAACCTCAACTTGTAAGATGTTAGCATGCCAGGGGTGGATGGCAGGGGCACCACAAAGGGCCTGATCCTTGTTATGGCAACACAGCACTGACCCCTTCTCTGCTGTCCACCCTGAGGTGCACATGCCAAGCAAAATGCCTTCACGTGCCACACTCTGACACCCGTGCCAGGGGTTGCCTAGCCCTGGGATATCCTGATCCCAGCCTAGTCCACATCCTGTTGGTTAAGATCTAAAACATGCAGAAAGAAAGATTTCAACACCCTAAGGATGAGAAGGGGGTTAGAATCCATGTCCTCCACTTGCCACCTAAGTGCTCCACCCATCGGGCAAAAGGTGCACCCAACACCACCATTTTGAATGAAGATGGCCATGGGTGCTGAATTCTATACCTCCCATCTATCTGTGAAGCTTGAGCTAAGAATTGTTACTGGATCAGATTTCTTTGGGGTTACAGATCCCCCATTTGTGAATCCCAAAAGGATATTAGATGGGATGTAGATGCCCAAGTATCCAGCTCAGCCACGATGGTGGTACATCTCGGCACTTACGGTGGTGGAACTTTAACCACCCAGATTTTTTTTCTGGTGAAAACCTATGATTATACTGGATTGCTCCCTTGGGTTTAAGAATTTAAAATATACCTACAGTTTCATAGTTTGTAGGGTCAGAAGGCACCTGAGTGGATCGTCAAATCTGACCCCCTGCCCTGGACAGGAAAGAGAGCTGGAGTCAAACGACGCCAGCAAGGTGTTTGTCAAGCCTTGTCTTAAAGACCCCCAAGGAAGCTGGTTCCAGATCCTAGCCACCCTGACAGTGAAGTAGCTCCTCCTGATGTCTAATCTGAACTTACCCTCAGCCAGCTTGTGACCGTTATTTCTAGTCACTCCTGGGGGTGCTTGGGGAAACAGGGACTCCCCCAATGCCTGCTGGTCCCCTCTGACTAGTTTGTAACAGGCCACTAGATCCCCCCTCAGCCTTCTCTTGTGGAGGCTGAACAGGTTCAGGTCCCTGAGCCTCTCCTCGTAGGGCCTGCCCTGCTGCCCCCTAATCATGCGAGTGGCCTCCTCTGGACCCTCTCCATGTTGTCCACATCACTCTTGAAGTGCGACACCCAGAACCGGATGCAGTACTCCAGCTGCAGCCTGTCCAGTGTCACAGAAGGGGAGGATCACCTCCTTGGACCTGCTTGAGATGCATCTGTGGATACATGACAAGGTACGATAGGCCTTCCTGATTGTTTCCCCATGCTGCCGACCTATGTTCATCTTGGCATCAATGACGACTCCAAGATCCTTTTCTGCCTCTGCACTGACAAGAAGGGAGTTCCCCAGCCTGTAGGTATGCTGCTGGTTCTCCCTCCCCAAGTGCATCACCTGGCATAAGTTAGTCTTAGGTGCCTAGATCCTTGTCTGGATATAGCTCCAATCCAAGGCATACTGCTGTATCCCACACTGGCTTCTGGAACAGCTGCCAACTGGCATGCCACCAGAGGCATAGGGAGTTCTTTAAAACACCTGAGGCACAGGGGAGGAGACCTCTGTAGATGGGAGTTGGCATGCCCACAGCAGCAACCCCATGGCTGGGCTATCTGGAAGCAAATCCTGGTGTCCCATTCACTCCCACACCTACCCATACATACATACATACATACATACATACATACTGGGTGCAAGGTTTTGCCTACTTGGGCAAAGGCCTCCCATGTAGTGGGGCACCTAACATTGGTCCCAGTTACCCTGCCCCCAGATACACTGCTTGGTGTGGCACTGCCCCTGCTGTGAAAAGGGCTCTGGAAGGGGGAGATCCTGATGCCCTTTCTACTTGGTGCTTGGGTTGATGCCCTTCACCCTGGCCCCCACCTCTTGTTTTGCTACTGGGTAAGCATGTGCAAATAGGCAAATGACAGCTGGCGGACGTCATGGCCGCAGCAGGGGCTAGCAGGCCTGCAGCTTTCACCCTGCTGCGCCTTAACACACACAGGGTCATCTATGTCACGAGTTTTGCCTGTCAGTAGCTTGAGCTGCAGTTCCCCCCAAACCCCTGGACCTATCTCCTTCACAGATGGCGGGCTTCGTGGCCTCAGCAGGGGCCACCACCCCTGCAGTTTTCACCCTCCTGTGGTGTAACACATACACGTGACATGCATTTTGCTTTCAGGAATTTGGGGTGCAGTTCCCCCCAAACCCCTGCACCTATCTTCTTGAAACTTGGCAGGCTTCATGCTCTCAGCAGAGGCTACCACCCCTGAAAGTTTCATCCAAATCAGACACAAACCAACAAGGTTATAGATATTTCATTGATTCCCCATTATACGCTATGGCCGGATCTCCAAAGCAGCTCCGAAGCGGTTCGGAAACTCTGAACCGCTTTGGAAAGCCTCAAGAAGCCGGTGTCCAAAGCATCCAAATCTTCTCCAGATCTGAAGCGCGGTCTGAAGCCTTGCACAGCCTTACTACTGGGCTCGCACCATCAATTATCTCCTTGTGCAATGCCTTGCTTTACAGGGATGTGTCACTCATCAACCCCTGTGGGGAAAAGGGCCTTAAAGTACTTAGTTAGGCAGATGGACGTAAAAAACTGTGCAAACTCCAGAGACTCATCATCTGACCACCTTATTCAGACCACTCTGTTCCATGGAAAACCAGAACTCATCCTTATTTTTTTTTGGTTTAAATAGCAGATGACAAACACTCACAAAGCTCCCCTGAACCAGAGATGGATCTAAATAAAAACACCTCCCCCATACAGTGCTCTCCCAGGCGGGATCATTCAAATGTTGCTTCGAAGCCAAGCCTGTAGGTTCAGTTTGCCAAAGACTGTTGTGATAAAAAGCTTAGTTAATGTATCTGAAAAAACTCTCTCCATTTCCATTCTCTGGTGGTTCAGGTGCTCATAACATCCTTTTTTATATGCCAAGAGGCATTATGTGAAATCAAAAAAAATATTTCCTTCAATAAATCTAATTCACTGTAGAATCTGTTTTATCATCATCATTCTCTCTCTCACTCTCTCTCTCTCCTCATCTCCCCTGCCCTTTGTGTCTACTTATCCCTGAAATTCTGCAGATCTAGTGCTTTGTTGGGCTCTTTTAAGTTTAAAACGCACTTTTGGAAGAAGGAAGATTCTGCAATACTTTATGGATACTTGAAGTGGAGATTTATACCACCCACAAATGTGAAAATAAATGACACTGCTAAATTATAATGGAAACAGGCTCATCCATTCAAGCAGTACAAGCTGCTTATAAATTCTTCAGGTACTAAGTATGAGCTTTGTTTTTTATGCATTTCTCCAATTTTACTGGCTTCAGTTGGCTTCGTCATGATTTACATCAGTGTAAATGTCAAGAGAATCAGCTCAATGAAAAGGCAAACATCTGGAAGCTTTCTCCCTCGCAGAACATCTGCCTCTCCAGTTTTAATGTTGATATAAACTGGGACCTTCACTGAGATCAAGGCTGCATTTAGTTATGGAAAGATCAACCTACTTTGTCCATTCAGAAAGGGATGAAACCAAAACCTTATATCTACTAGTCCTCTTCGGGGGGGTCTAGTTCAACCCTGGGCTCCATTTTGCAGAACCAAAACCTAAACAGTTGTGCAGCACCTAAAACGAGGCCTCCTTGTCCCACCATGGTATCCAAGCACTCTGTATTGCACCTTCTGGGATGTCAACTCATTTTCAAGCTGGGAAGTGGTGCTGGCCCCTACCCTGGGGGTCTTTAAGAAGAGGCTGGATGCCTACCTGGCTGGACTCATTTGAGTCCCGTTTCTCTTTCTGGAGTTTTTTGTTGTTCTCCCGCCCTGGCGGAGGGTCAGGCTAGAAGATCTACTAGGTCCCTTCCGACCCTTAATCTATGAATCTATGAATCTATAAACAAAGGCTAACAAAATGGGTATGTCATAGCTTGATTTCAAGTCCAAACCAGGGACAGATCCAGGGGGTGTGCAGTGATGCTACTGCAGCCCTCTTCACCAAGTGCTCTGGTCTCAGCTGGCAGATGCACGTGCAGTGAGCTCCCTGCCATGACCGTATCCCACCTTCGCAGCATTCTGGATCCACTACTCACCCTATACCCGACAGTCTTGCTCTATCTGATATTTCATATAAGAGTGAATTTGTTACCCACAATTCAGCTAGACAATTATGCAGTACAGTACTATAACAGGAGGAATGGTCTAGTGGTCCAGCAACTTCAAAGACTGGATTAAAACCAACTCATTGTACAAGGATTGCAAAAGACCCAGAAGAATGGAAGAAAGTTATTGCTACATCAAAGGTGCCCCAACAGTCAGTGCGTCCTTGGGTCTGACTTGTCTTGACTTGATTCAGGAGGGGGACTGCAGGTAATAGTCTTGGTCCTACTACCCAAAGTCACACTGAAAATATGTAAGTCACCTCCTGTGTCAATTCCTGATCATCAAAAATAATTTTAAAAATACCTCCCGTAAGTACATGGGAGATTCTGAGATGGTCAACCTAAGTTCATAGAAAGGGAGTCCTTGCTGATTGCTACAGTAGTCAATTTATATCATTATCAGAGTAATAAATGTAATTAAGAGCAGATTTATAGGTTGAAATTCTAGACTCTCAAGAGTCCAGAAGATAAATGCTTCAGCCCCTTCTGCTATGCTGAAAACTTCAATCATGACACCTTATGTCTTTAAACTGGTGTTTAATTAGTTCTCACAATATTCCTGTGAAGTCGGAAACATGAGATTTCATCACCCTTAGTTAATGCCATATAAAGGTTATTGCTGGATTATGGAAATGATCCAGCCCTTTGTCAAATCCAGCTAATAAATAAAATAATAATTCTCCCTGAACATTTTATATTGTTCAAAAACTAATTGTACCGATTATCTGTCAGGTCTGTGACACCTAGCACAGGATTTCATAGGCGAGTCTTTAACTCTTCGTCTCTCTTTTTCATTCAGTAGCTATCTGACTGTGATGTGCTGCTGCACTGTTTGCCTAAAAACTTAAACAAAGCATTGGCTCCGCTCAGGAACAGTGCAGGGAGAAATGTTCAGCTTAGCGGTATAAAGGCCAAAGCCGAGGTATTTTGGAACTTGTGCCAGCCTTTGTGATCTATACCTGGGCTTTGGCCTTTATACCGCTAAGCTGAACATTTCTCCCTGCACTGTTCAGGAGCTGAGCCAATGCTTTGTTTAAAGCAAAATCATTAAATAAATGTTGTATTAGTTTTTCTCTGGCAACCTGCTCCTGCAATGACACTATGCTCTGAGAAGCATCCATTTTGGGCGATGTATCACTTAAGATTCTGCTTCATATTTCTCTCCCGAGTGAGGCCTAATTGGCCATTGTCTCTGGAGTGATGGCTATCTTGTTGATCCTGAAACATCCTCTAATCCAGTGTTTCTCAACCTTTTAAGTAGCAACTACCCCCTACTTCTGAAAATGTTAATAAGTACCCCAACATTCAATTTTCCAGGGGATTTTATACTTACAGACTAATGTGTGCCATATGTTGGAAGAAGGGCTGTGTATATAAAGCCATGATATGACAGATGTCTGATCTGGTGTGGGTAGGGTTGCCACCTTTTACACCAGGGGTTCACAACTCAAGTATGTACCTGGGCTAGAGGTGATGTTGGCCAAAGCTAGGAGAGCTGAACCCAACACACCAAATTATTACTGGGGAATTTAATTTTTTAAATTGCACCACATTTTTTGCCATAGTTTTGAGATGAAAAGAGGGTGAGAGAGAGAGAGAGTTGGGGTACATGCATACCCCCTGCCTGTGTCTCACGTACCCCCAGGGGTACACGTACCACAGGCTGAGAAACTATGCTCTAATCTGTGCTTAAAATCCAGTCAAATGGTATCGTGTGAACTCTTGATTAACCCTGTCTTCTATGGGCACATGCTCACTGCTGCACACTGCTTTATGTGTGTGCTTTCATGCACGCACATGAAGCACTTCAGTCCCCACAACTCTCACATCAGTACCTTTCATCTGCACCACTGCAAGACATTAAAATGGAAATTTTATAGGCATATCTAGCGATCTATATCTATAGATATATCTGGGACTGCACATCACTAAAGCCAGTGATCTCTTGTTTATGATGGAGCTAGGATTGTTGACAGTCATTGCACGAGATGACACGGTAAAGAGCAGTGGCTGGTCACTCCAATCCTTTGCACTTCTACTTGGGGCCAGCAACAAGGAGAAGACACCCTACTTCTGGACCCTGCACCTCTATTGCTTGGGGAAGGTGGGTTAAAAGTGGCTGTGGGATTGCGGCTGAATGAGGAGCATAGCACCTCCTCCATGCTGCCTGGGACGCCCTGCATGCAACCCAGCCTTGATTTGGTTTTGTTAATCAGTGTCCATAGCCCTTTTTGCCTGCATTCCTTCTATTCATCTCACTCCTTCTGCTCTGAAAGCATATATTTGTTATCTCAGGCAAAAGTGCTAAGAAAGGAGGAACCACTGACCATAGTCCTTAAAGAATAAATAAATAAATAAATCCAGGTAGTTAGGAAGAAACGATCACATCTGATCTGGTGCAACTCACAGTAGTTCCACTAATGTCAAAGCAGGCTTGCCAGTGTATGTTGGTAGAATCTCACTCCTACTTTGCCATACTCAAAGCATCTGAGATCCACCGGCAAAGCCAAAGTTTTGTGGATATGCTGTATAATCAGGGGCAGGCAATTATTTTGGCCGGAAGGGTACTGCATGAGGTTTGGCGAGCTGTCGAGGACTGCACAGGCAGCCCTGCCCCTCGACAGGAACCCCACCCCCTGGTTGCCATCTTGGGACCAGAAGCCCCACCCCATAACGCCTAAACTTTGCCACCAGAAGTCCCTTCCTCTAGAAGTACTCCTTTTGGAAAGGAGGTTTGCCATCTTGGAACAGAAAAAAAACCCCCACTAAAAAAGTCAAACACTGATAATAACACATTTTGATTTTATTTTAAGAAATATTTTTCTCCTGATTTGTGTGCGTTTGTGTGGTGTATATACAGAGGTGATTGCATAATAGTTCACAATGAGGTCTTACTCTTGTATATTGTAGGGGAGTGTGGAAGAGTGTGGGGGGTAAGGAGGGGGTATACGGTTTGTGGGGGGGATTTGTGTGTAGATGAC
>NW_017729004.1:8483028-8485892 GCF_001723915.1 Gavialis gangeticus
GGGGCAAAGGGGGAGGGTGTGGGTCCGTAGCAGTGAGTGGGGCTCATCCCAGTGGTGCGTGCGGGTGCAGTCTTTGTGGGGTGTGCGATTGCTTTGGGAGGGTGTGGTTGTGGATGTGGTAGGGTGTGTGTAGAAGCCCCTTGCATGCGCCTCCCGAGCCAGTCAGCCCCCACCCCTGCCCCACAACAGCCCAGAGCCTGCAGATGCCTGCACCAGACTCACCCCCACCAGAGCAGATCACCTGCAACCTGCACACCCATGGCACGTCCTGCCACCCCCTGGACACAGTGGGGCTAAGGCCGCTCCACAGCTGGGCAGCCTATCTAGGAAGACCAGGTGGCAGGCAGATCCTTCCAGCCCCAGCCCCATGGTACCAGCAGGGAAACATGCACACAGCGCTGACCCTGTGCCTGCTCCAGGCTCCCCCGCTTGGGATCAGCAGCAGCAGTATGGAACAAAAGCTGTTGCTCAGCATGGCGGGGGGGGGGCTGCCCTGCCCCTCTTGCTGCCAGCAGCTCCCTGCTGCAGCTGCCCAGAGCCTGCACTGGGCTGCCTTGTGTCTGCTCTGCATTGCCACCACTGCCCCGTGGGGCAGTCGAGAAGTAGCAGTGATGGCAGTGGAGATGCAGGGCAGCCACACGCTGGCTCCAGGGGCTGCATCAGGGAACTGCCAGCAGCAGGAGGGGGAGGGACTGCTTCCTCCCCATGCTAAGCAACAGCTTTTGTCTCACTCTGCAGCTGCTGAGCCTGGAGCAGGTGCAGGGCATGCAGGGTGAGGGCTGTGCATGCAGGTCCCTGCTGGTACTGAGGGGCTGGGGCCAGAAGAAGCCACCTGCCACCTGGGCTGTCTATAAAGTCAGGGACCACCCCAGCCCCACTGGATTCCCAGAGGTTGGCAGGACATGCCACAACTGGACTGTGCCTGGGCCAGGGGACTGAGGGACCCACCACAGGCCGGGTCCAGCCTGCGGGCGGTATTTTGCCCACGTCTGGTGTATATGACATTTGGCCTCTTTTGAGCAATATGTTCTTTTATCAGAAAAAGAAAACATTTGACAGTTTTTTCCTCCATCATCTGATCCTCAATTCCCAACCAAAAAAGCAGCAGTCTTCCCCCACTGGCTCCTGGCTGTCCTCCTGTCCAGCAGTCTCTCATCTTAGCTGCAGTCTGCACAACCGTGAATCATTTGTCCACCGATTTCCTGCACTGTAGCTATCATGGCCCATACCAATGAAGGACCAGCTTGAAATTTAAACTAGGGCAGCATGTGACAGCCCACTTCTGAAGTAAAGCATCTCAGGGGAAACTTATTACATCTGCACTCTTTGGTCTGCCCTTGTAGCCAAGAGAGTTGGTCAAAAAAAAAAAAAAAAAAAAAAATCAGGACTCTTTTTTTGCATTTTTAGGAGAATGTTGATATCCTTTCCACAAAAGCCCAAGCATTAAAAAATCATTTCAAAATGCACTTCGATTTGTTTTTATCTAGCTCAGTATTCACTCTGCTAAGTTCATGCCATAGTGCTGATCTGAAATGGGCTTTGTGATTATAGCAGAGATCATCATATTCCAATTCACCATCTTACACCTGTGATTGGAAAATAATTTTCATGATGACAGATTCGCAGTGTGAACACAGGACTTTCCATTTCAGCATTTCTTTTTGCCCTGACTGTTGATTTTCAAGTCATACTATGAGACTCTTCTATTAAGTCAAACCTTCCCTGCATACTTTGTGGGGTCCATCTTTTCATAAACTCTTGTGGAGTCATTCAGCCTTTCAAATGTTTATTTTTATAATTAAACCAAAAGTTTTATCCTTCATTTAATCTCCACTTTATTTCTATGGGATGATTTTAGCCCACCCAAATTATAATAGATGCCTCTTTTTTAAATACAAGAAGATTTCCAAAACCATATAGGGGAGTAGGACTACATCTACTAGCTGTTGAAGGGGTTATAACTGCTCTTTTTACCTATAAAAATATACCCCTAAGTAAATCGCATGAATAAATGTCTTCCATGGAATTCTTCCTATATGGGTATGAGAGTGAAAGTATGCACAAGTGTGTTTGTGAACCAAGGGAGGGGAAAAACCCAGGTGGAATGACAGTGATTAGAATATTTAGGAATGAAATAAAGTTTTATAATATAGTATAGGTTTATAGCATAAAAGGCAGCAAAATAGACCCCTATCTAGTTCTCTTTGTTTTTAAAGCAAAAAGTATCTTTTATAGGTCATGTTCATTCCAGACAAAAATTGCACCAGCAGTATATATAGAACTGCATCCTTAAGTATTACTAGCTCTATCCCCAGTGACACCCTTTTGATTTCATACAAGGTACATCAGGGAAGGATGTAACTGAATATTTTAAAGTGACTCCTTAGATGTATTTTTGATGAGTTATGTAATTCCACTCGCTAGCCCCGAATTTGAAATTTTCCCTTGACATCGTACAATCTCAGTCCGTTACGCATTGCATTCAAAAAGGCCTACTTTCACAAGAGAAGTCATTTGGTAATACCCCTAATTACTACTAATGTTTACCTCAAATGGATCATGAGACAAGCTGAGCATGCAATACTTAGGTATGCAACTGATATAACCACTGTGTCACCTGTACTTACACCATGGAGCAGCACAGGGATCTAGGATCTCTATACAAAGCCTCCTGAATCCATGAGAAGGATCCCTTGAGCTTTGATGGGCTTGGCATTCAGCTCCTGAACACAATGTTCAGTAAAAGGAGGAGGAGTGGGATTGTAGACTTGGTGGGAACAGGACCGGGCATACTTTTAATTGGGTTGACATCCTCGACTTGAACCTCATAGGAGCAACTGAATTAATCTAGTGAGAGTGAACGC
>NW_017729004.1:8490892-8491898 GCF_001723915.1 Gavialis gangeticus
TTGGTGGGAACAGGACCGGGCATACTTTTAATTGGGTTGACATCCTCGACTTGAACCTCATAGGAGCAACTGAATTAATCTAGTGAGAGTGAACGCTAAGTCTTTGGTTAGTTGGGACTTTATTAGTATAAAAATCCAAGTTGTTGAGATGCATTTGGCTGATACTATAGCATTAAGATCAAGATACCCCTCAACAGGCTCAGTGTGATACAGAGCCTGATTTTATTAGCAATAAGGAAGTTCATTTACTTTAGCTGGCATTTGTCTAACCCAAGCACATATGGATGCAAGAGGCAGCCTAGTTCAATGGCAGGAGTTTCACTCCAGCTTTGTCTGTCATTAGCCAAGTGATCTTGGGTGCTAACTTCATCTCTGAGCTTCTCTTTCTTTTCTCACCCACTGTCCAGATTTTCCCTCTACTTCTATTTCACCTCTTCTTTATTCATAGGTTCATAGCTGGTTGGGCTGGAAGGGAGCTGAGCAGATCATCAAATCCAACCCCCTGCCCTGGGCATGAAAGAGTGCTGGCGTCAAACGACCCCGGCAAGGTGATCATCTAGCCTCCTTTTGAAGACCCCCAGGGTAGGAGCCAGCACCACTTCCCTTGGAAGTTGGTTCCAAATCCTAGCTGCCCTGACAGTGAAGTAGCGCCTCCTGATGTCTAGTCTGAACCTACTCTCCATCAATTTATGGATGTTATTTCTTGTTGTCATGGAAATATCTTAAGTTACGGGTGCTGACAACACAGAATAATCAAACCTAGCATGCGCACTTTAGTCTTTGAATGGAAAATTCCAAGGCTTACCCAGCACGTGTCCCCGGGTGACCCGAGGGCCTGTCAATCAAGCGCGACCTACTTTTCCACCATGCGCGTGCTCAGTTAGATACAAAGCTCAGTCAGACACATGCTCAGTTCTCTGACTGCCTGACGTCATCAGACCAGAAAATTCTGTGAGGGGAGCATTCCAATTGGCTACTAAATTCTTATAAAAGGCAAAGGACCCCT
>NW_017729004.1:8492310-8493211 GCF_001723915.1 Gavialis gangeticus
CTTGTCACTCCTGGTAGTGCTCGGGGGAACAGGGACTCTCCCATTCCCCACTGGTCCCCCTTGGTAAGTTTATAGAGAGCCACCAGATCCCCCTCAGCCTTCTCTCGTGGAGGCTGAACAGGTTCAGGTCCCTGAGCCTCTTCTCATAGGGCCTGCCCTGCTGCCCCCTGATCATGCGAGTGGCCTCCTCTGGACCCTCTCAATGCTGGCCACATCCTTCTTGAAGTGCAGCGCCCAGAACTGGACGCAGTACTCCAGCTGTGGCCTGACCAGTGCCACATAGAGGGGGAGGATCACCTCCTTGGACCTGCTCGAGATGCATCTGTGGATGCACGACAAGGTGTGGTTGTCCTTCCTGCCTGCATCCCCGCACTGCTGGCCCATGTTCATTTTGGCATCAGTGATGACTCCAAGATCCTTTTCTGCCTCTGCACTGATGAGAAGGGAGTTCCCCAGCCTGTAGGTATGGTGCTCATTCTCTCTCCCTAGGTGTGGTACCCTGCACTTGTCAGTATTGAATCCCATCCTATTCTCATCCTCTCACCCCTGTAAACCTGTCCAGATCTAGTTGTAGCCTGTCCCTCCCTTCTAGCATGCCCACCTCTCCCCACATCTTAGTTTCATCCATGAATTTGAACAAGGTGCTTTTCACCCCCTCGTCCAAGTCACTGATGAAGATGTTGAACAGTGCGGGCCCAAGGACTGAGCCCTGGGGGACCCTACTGCCCACATCCCTCTAGGTCGATGTGAGCAGATGACCCATCCACCACTGCTCTCTGGGTGAGGCCCTCCAGCCAATTTGCAACCTATTTGACTGTGTAGGGATTGACACCACAGTCACCTAATTTTTTGATAGGAATGGGATGAGAGACAGTGTCGAAGGCCTTCCTGAAGTCCAGAA
>NW_017729004.1:8503401-8505030 GCF_001723915.1 Gavialis gangeticus
ATTTTGCGACCTGGCAACCAGGTTGGTCTGACAGGACCTGCCCCTAATGAACTCATGTTGGTTGCCCCTAAGCATAATCTCCCTTTGGTGGTCCCTCCCAGATGTGCTCCTGGATAATTTTCTCAAAAAGCTTACCCAGGATCGAGGTAAGATTAATGGGTCTAAAGTTCCTGGGTCTTCCTTCCTCCACTTTTTGAAAATGGGGACCACACTGGCCTTTTTCCAGTCCTCTGGCACCTGGACAGAGCACCATGAGTGCTCGTAAAGCCGTGCCAGTGGTCCCACAATGACCTCAGGGGACCATGGGGGACTTTGCCAATTCCCTCAGCACCCTGGGGTGGAGACCATCTGGACCTGCTGATTTGAACATGTCCAGCTCCACCAGAAGTTCCCTAACTAGGTCCTCTCTGACCCTAGGCCTGACTGTGCCTCTCCTGAGCCCGCTTGGGATCCCAGTGGGGAGTGATGTCCCGGTCCCTGCTCAGAAAAATGGAGTTATCAATTTAACTTATTACAATCAAGCCAAGCTGAAGATGTGAGACACCCACTTGTCTCCAACGGGCCTTCTTGTGTTGTTCCTGGGAGCTCTGCCCTCCTGGTTGTTGGCTACTCCCCATCTGGACCTGTTTGACACCATGGGCGTTTGTTCTCCCTCATCGCCAACCCCGCTCTCTCCTGCCACAACTTGCTGTTTTCCCAGTGGGCGGGGCTAGTACACAGGTCCCTCGGTGGCCTGGGTTTGGCCTGCCGGTTGCACACGGGGCTCCGCCATCCCTACACCCTGGCCCTTACCACCTATAGGCTCCACATTCCCGTGCCTGCTCTGTGCTACTTCTGCAAGCTTCCAACACGTCGTTCATACTCGATCCCACCTCAGTGTTTGCCCCTTCACCTTGTGAGACCCTCCACACTCGGAGTCACCGATATTCTCACAGCCTCGCTGTCCCTCCACCAGATCCCACTTAACCCGAATGGGGCGGGGAAGGGATTCCTCTTTAGCTGCTCTCAGGCTGCTCCGCTCCTATTCCTTTAACAGGCAGCTGCTGCTTTTGGCAGCGATCCCGCCCCAATCTCCCTCCAGCCAGGTGATCCGCGATCCTTCGCCCCTCTTCGGCGTGGCTTGCACCCACTGTCCTGGCACTTACTTCGGGGTCCTCAGAATCCTCCTGGGTTGTCCCGATCTCTAGCATCTCACCCGATCCACCGCTCCTGTGGCCATCCTCAGACATCCCTGTTGTCATGCGTCTCTTAGGGGTTGCTGCTCCCTCTGTCATGCCAGCTCGCTGATATCCGTCCCAGAGTTTCCCCGCTGTCACTGGCTCCAACCGTGTCTGTATTCCTGAGCTCCCCGCTGCCTCTGGAGCAGCGGCTGCCATTTTTAAGTCCCCCGGCTGGCATCCGACGCTGCCGTCAGCTGCTGGCCGCAGCTGTACGAAGATGCGGCTAACGAGCAGTGCGGGTTCTCCCTCCGGCTCTGCGTCTCTCCTGTCCTGGGCTTCAGGTAAGTGTCCCTTGTTACCTCGGGCCCCAGGACAGGGGGCAAAAACCTCACCTTATATTCAAGTAAACATAGTTGTGCCTGTCTCTCTTTGAAAATCCATTCACGCGCTGCCTGGGTGCGGGCGCCTG
>NW_017729004.1:8510030-8519908 GCF_001723915.1 Gavialis gangeticus
TGACACCACTATACGACCATCCCACACCACACAAATGACTGAAGTCACACAAAAGTTTCCTTATAATCTTGATACCACACCCAAGAAGATATGACTACAAATGTGGAACAAGAGGCTGAAGAAAACACTAGGGCTGTGCGAAGCTTCAGTCCTCAATTTGATTTGGCAGAGATTCGGCCCAATGCGGAGACCAAATCTCTGAATCCTAATTGGATCAGAGGACCTTTTAATCTTTCCGAATGAAATCAGAACCCTCTGAATTGATTCAGAGAGATATGGAAAGTTTGGCAATTCAGGCATAGACACAGCTTTAAATGTTTTTGCTACATACCTCTAGGTACCAGGTGGCTCGTGAATGCTGCAATGCTGGTGTGCATGAAGTGTCCCATAGAAGCACAAGGGGCTCCCCAGCACACTCGACAACAGACACAGAAGTGGACCAAGAGTACTTCTGGGTCTGCTGCGGAGCACACTGGAGGGGCCCCCTGCATGCCGCCCCACTCATTGACTAGTGCTTCCTGGGTCTGGGGGGGCACCCGGGGTCCCCCTGTGCACTCCACAGCAGACCTGGAAGTGAAATGGAAGTACTTCTGGTCCACTTCCGGGTTCATTGCCGAGGACATGGAGGGCCCCCCCCACCGCACTTGCAGGATGCTCCATGCACCCCAGCATCACAGTGATAGTGAACCGCGCCTGCTACCTCAAGGTAGATAGAAAAAAACTTTTAAAGCTGTGTCTGTGTCCGAATCGCTGATTCTATGAATCAGCATCGAATCTTCAGATTTGGATTCAGCCAGATCAAATCAGGGACAGTGATCTGAATCAATGAATCGAATCACTGTCCCCGATTCAGGCCGAATCGGGATGCGAATTGAATAGGGCCCGTTTTGTTTTTTTTAACTATAACTTGCTCAAACGATCACCATTAATTTTGCATGTGTGACCCTTCATAGCTCACCAAAACTTGTTCAGTGGCCCTCCCACCAAAATAATTACCCACCCTTACTCTGAAGGCACCCAGGAGCTGTTCCTTCAGAAGCAGGATCTCCAAGCCAGTGCCTCTTAGACAGCTTCTAGGGATGGTGCAGTTTACATACCAACTCTTACTCAGGGCTGTGCCTGAAGACTATGGTTATCCACTCCATTTTTGTGTATGCTATTTATATATACTGGTTTGTACCCTTTCCACTCCCCCAACCATGGCAGCAATGAGGTAAAGTGACTGAAGTAATATAAGCACCAAATCGACAGCTTTTTAGATACAAAGCTCTATTGCCCATGGGCGACCTGGCCTTCGCACAAGACTGATTTCCATCTGAAATGAATTGGATTTTACAATGAATGTAGTTCTGTTTCTTGATTAAACACATGTTGGTGGTCTGCTTGCCATTCACTCACTGGAGCAAGTTCAGACATGCAAAACTTGACTTTTATGAATGTTTTAATAAGGCAGGAACCAATTGAAATGCAAGTCAGAAAGAAAGAAAAAAAGTTTTGCCGAGACTATTTTTCCACTATTCCACTGGTTCTGCTCGCTACAGAAATGGCATCAGAAGTTATAGTCCCTCTGAGTAATAAGAGACATTCTCCAGAAATATCTGCCTCGCATCATGATTTCATTGGCTTTCTAAGCATTGACTGGGAATGGAAATAGCTGGGTGAAATTAATTTCAAATTAGAGGCAAGCTCAATGAAGCTTGCTGCCCATTTATCTAGGACCTGGAATCCTGCTTCTGATGCTGTTGTGCCAGATAGCCGGTAGATTAACTCTTACACATATTCCCCAACAAGTTATCAGCAGTCTCCGCCTCTCTTCATTAGGTGTTGCTAACTGTGCCAACTACGGTTCACTGGAAAACCATCCATGTTTCTCATTTAGTTGCAGATTGCTATGGATCCTTGCCCTCTGCTCTACTTTGTACTACAGAGAGAAGCCTACATCCCTTAGGCTTTGAGCAGGCTGTCAAAAATGATTAAGTCTCATGGAACACTTATTGTGTGGAAGGCAAAGCTTATGTTGGGCTTTAAAAAAAAAATCTTCTCTTTAGGTTTCAGATATGTTATATAATACAGGGAAATAGCTAGAAGAGTTTTAACTGTGTAATTCTTTTTGGAATCTACCTGGGTCTGTTCCATAGCTATTAGCAGAAAGCTGAAGTTATGGAGCGGACCTAGAGGGACATTATTTTGCTTCTGTCATTATTCATGCACTGAAATCCAAGTGAACAGTGAGTTACCTACAACAGGAGGGGTGTGCAAGAAGAGAAGGGCAGAAGGGCACGGGAACAGCACCTACATTGCTTTCCCCCGCTGAAATCCAAACACCCAGGCCACAGGGAAGGTTTGTGGTAGGGATTCTGCACGTGACCATTTCACACGTCACTCCCCTCTGCCTGCTGTGTAGCGTTAGCCTGTTACAGACCCAACTGCAATAGGCTCATTCATCCTCTCAGTCTGTAGAAAACCATGTTTTTAAGCCTCGCAGGCCTCCACCTCACTCCCCAGTGTCAACCATGGTTGCTCCTTCCATCTGGGGTTATGGGAGGAGTGTTGGTGCTACCAGGCTGGCAGTTCTGGAAGACTTTTCCACGAGAACCATATCAAGCCCTGGAGCCCTGCCTTGGAAGGGTGACAAGATGCAGCGAGATTGGAAGAGAGCTTGTGAAACGGCTTGGCACAGAAGATGCCGCTATTCACCCTCCACACAAACAATGATTGTACTCCCGTTAACTCCTGCCTGCTGGAGTATACTGAGCTTCATGTTCCCAGGCCAACAGTAATCAAGTGCATTGTTAGCGCCTCTTGCCCTGAAGGGAGATTGGCAGAAGTTTGTTGCCAATTAGGCCTCACAAGAAATGGGAGCTGCAGGGTTCCATCCATTTCAAATGACGTTCTTTTAATACCAAAAGCCAATTCAGTCAACTTTAGCACGATAGACAATGGCCCTTTCTCTGCCCCTAAACCCCATGTTAGAAGACATCAGGAACAAAGCACTTATGATTTCAGCAGTGATGGCAAGTTATATAACCCCCCCACAAAATCAGCTGTGCAGTATGTAGAGCCAGGCAGGGGAGATGACACATTGCCTGTCCCCATCTGAAAACCCTTTCCAATCTGTGCGTTGCCCCTTTCAGCGTCTGCAGCTAGTTATCATTTCCAGGATGCCATTTCATTCGACTAGAGGATAGAAAAAGCTTCCTGTAATAAATGCAGGATGTCTCTCCATAAAGGCAGCCAGAGTGAAAGAAGAGTTCACTTCCGCAATAATTCCAGCATCATGGTGGGTGACAAACAACACAGTCAATCTTTGGCTGCCAGCTGATAGGTTTATTGCAAAATGCCACTGCGAGACATCATCTTTATACACACGCGCTTGCTCAAATTAAGTAAATTCTTCTTGGGACTGGAATTAGATAATAAAATAAAGGAGGGGGAAAACACACCACAGATCATGTAAAACAACAGACAGCAACCTGGTAGCATATGAATCGTAACAATTAGCTTGGGGAAACAGCTGAGACAGATCCTCAGCTGGTACGAACGGGCATTTCTCTACTGGAATGGATGGGATTAGATAGGTTTGCACCAACTGGCAATCTGGCCCATTTCATCCTTGAGATACAAGATGTAAAGTTGGCTTTTCAAGTTAAGCCAGAGGCTCTGCATGGATGCACAAGGTAAGGGGAGGCATCAGTGAGCATGGGCTAGTTTTAAAGCTACTCTCTTCTTGAGGCCTAAGGGGAAGCATTCATTCTAAAAAGGAAATGGAGTAAGCACAGGACATAGCATAACACCCCGTATCAAGGGGGACCTTTTGCAGGCTGGCATCCTCTGCACATCTGGGAGCAGCTGGACTGTTTCTCCGCAGTGTGGGATTCTATGGCACCATTCTAGCATGGATGTAGGCTGCTGGCTGCCTGTTGCTTGGGCCCTGGGCACGGCAGTCACCAATGCCTCCTCTACAACTTCATAGTAGTTGTGTTATTTTAACATCAAGGAAGAGTTTCCTTTTAGCAGATGCAGTCAAGCCAAATCCTGCTCACTTCTCTCAGGTGAAGAGACCTGCCACAGTGAACGGGACAGCTCCCATAAGTAGTGAGCACAATTGCCACCACTATTAGGGCCTTGTTACACAGTAATTTTGGGCAGCTCCAGGAGTCCTTGACCCCACACCTTAAAGTAGTCCTAAGCACTCATTATCCAGCTCAAAGTGACGCCACTCCAGGGCAGGATTTTCTCTGATCCACACAACCCAGCTCCTGTTCCATTAACATGTGGCCACTCTCTACAGATGTGCTGCCCAAGTTGAAGTCCTCCAGTATGCCAGGATCTCTCACATCCTCAACTGCAGAGCAGGGCTAGAAACCTGCCCTGTCTCACCAGCCTTCTAGGGCCAACTCACAGCTTCAGCTCCTAGTCCTGCCCCTGCTCACCAGGCCTCCAGTGGCAAGTCACAGCTGTGCAGGTGGGGGACGGTTACAGAAGGTTTTTAGACTACGGGTGCAACTGCTCCAAACTCCATGGTAACACTAACACCGATCAACATTTGTGCATCTCACAGTGTAAGGTGCAACAAGGCCCTTAGTTCTTTGCAGAACACAGCCTGTCTTTCTTAGAGGCTCAAGTACACCTCTTCTGTTGCTTTACCTCGCGGTTTGCATGTCCCCTGAACTCAGACTAGCTGCCAGATAAGTAACTTTGGTTCACAAGATATACGGCTAGACTGGAACCCCCTGAGCAGCTATTCTGATGTCCTGCCCAACATTGGGACAACAGTATGTCAACCACTGGACACGTCTACACGTGCCCCCTGACTGCGCAGTTGGTACTGAGCAGTCATTTAGTACTTCCCTTAGCAAGTACTAAATGACTACATGCACAGTACCCACCAGTGCTGCACAGTCCCAGCAGGGCATGGGTTGTTTTTGACGTATTGTGCAGTAGCAACGAGCTATTGCACAGTAGCTTGTTGCCACCGTACAGTAGCGGCAGCATCATGGTTAGTGCCCACTGACGTTATATCACCGTAGCCATGAGCTATGTTGCCGCATAGCATAGCATCTTGTGTAGACGTGCCCACAGATTCCCGATTTAAACTCAGTAACTTGTGCTGGAAGTTGATCTTTTCTATTAGAAAGACTTCCAGTCCTGATTCAACAACTCAAGTGATGAATCTAATACAACCTTTTGAAAGCCCCCTTCCTCCCCCGCGTTAGTTAATTACCCTCACTTAAAAAGGTGAAATTCATTTCCAGTTTGGAAACTGAAGCTAGAGTAATTCAACCGCTGTGTTGTGTTTTACCTTTTTCCGATAAACTAAAAAGGGAAAATGCCCTCCAGCATTAGACCTTTTCTGTTTATCCAGGTACTTGTATATCCGATATAAAAGACATTATTGTCATGTCCAGTTACTTAATTCCTTTAGCTCAATTTACATAAACATTCCATTCACTTTATTATGTAGATGTCTGGGGCATTTTTCCATTATTATTTTATATTATTGGCTGCCAAGGTAACCTTCCCTCATATTTAGAATACAATTAAATTAAATTAAATTAAATTAAATTAATATTACTACACAAATTTGGTTTCACTTGAAATAGTAAGCATGCAATCTCTCAATAATTTGGGGATTTTTTTGAGAGACAATTAATTGTTTATAGATTTAATAAAGACAGGACTATTTCTGTAGGTACAGCTACACCAGGCCTGAGGACTTCTACCATTCTCCAAAGTGATAAGTTCTACACCCTGAGTGTATGGGGAGGCTTAGAGCTTGCTTACCTAGGAAAGTCAGGAAACTTAAGGCACAATAAATTTGTGTTTAAATTTACAGTACACTAGGTACTTGGCACTAACTCTCCAAGATGACATCACTTTGCTGTCATTTACACACTTTTTAGGCATTTAAATCACTGCAGGAGAGTCTACCTCTCACCGCATAACATCCTGAAGTTAGCTAAGATGTCTACCCGTCTCTGATTTTGCCATGTGTTGCTAAGCTTGTCCAACAGTACATGGTCAAAAGTGATCTAATACAGCTACTGAGGCACATAATCCCATTTATGTACCATTGCAATCCAGTTTTGCTAAGGCGGCATGAGTTTTGCTCCACACTATAGTCACCAAAAGACACAAACTATTTGAGTTGGTCTAATACAAGATACCAGATTTAACCAAAGAACTTCGTCTGCCTATATCCTTACACCAACACAGCTACAACCAACACCCCAGTAACTAATCAGAGGTAAATTTGATACCTGCATGATGCAGGTATCAAATTTACACCCAAGTGGGCATAAGTCACCATGTTTATTGCTCAGTATGGGCATGCACTTGTAAACATGAACCTGTACTCTGCAGTAATTTTGGTTATTGTGCAGTAAATGCACACATGTAGACACCCCCTGTGTGTTGCAATCATCACAGTCTTACTTCAAGCAAGAAAGGCCTGCTAAAAATATGGCCCAGAATGTCTTGAAGGAAAGAGGGTCCGACTGGGGGGAAGAGGAGGAGAAATCCTTGTGGATCGGTAGTACAAAACCAAGACCTCGAACTTTCCTTTCCAGAGCTCACACATGTGCAGCATTCCATATTCTCTAGTCCTCTTCACTACCCCAGTGTCACTTGCCTGCTTTCTCCACTGTCATCTCTCTCGTGTCCTCCCATTTCTCCTCCAATACCTCTGTCGGGGGAGGAATGGATGTACTGATGATTGGCAACCAGTTTGTTTTCAGAGCACTCAGTACACCGCAAGCCAAAGTCCCCTCTCGCTTGCATTGATGCAACTCCATGTTACTAACGTTCAGTCGGACATTACTCTGTCTTATGGGGACACTACCACAGATTTACATCAGACTTAAGAAGCAGGAACCAGCAACCTGGGCTCCTTCCCAAGTAAGGCAATATCTGCTGCCCTGGAACATACAGTCAGCTCCCCCGGTTGGATCTCTTTCTGCCCACATGATTCTTCCCCTACTGACTGCGCATTGTACCTGCTTTAATGGGGGAAAGGTGGACAGTGCTCTGAGGTGTACTCATCCCATTGCTTTGGAGTTAGGACACTCTGTCAGGTCCTAGTCAGACAGTGAGCTCAATCCCAGGGGTAGGAAGCCAGCTGCCTTGTGTTAGGGCATCTGTCCAAAACTGATGGGATGCAGTAGAATTTACTTTACCCAGAGGTCAATGGTGCTGTGTATTGAGTACACACAGCATCAGAGAGGTAGGTGATGTTTTTCTCAACATGCATGCGGGAGCTACTGCCCCATAACTTCACACTCCAGCTATCTGCAGGCTAACTTCCCACTGTAGAAAACAATTTTCCATATGTTTTGTCTTGTATGTGCTTTAAGAAAACTCCATAACCCCATACAAGAAGTTGAACTCTATGCATAGAAACTCTGGGAAAACAAGACAAATGAACAGATCAATTATCGTTACAGACAAAAGAGGTGGACCAGAGTCCTGCACATGAAGATTATCTTAATCCATGTGAAATAGAATAGGAAATATATCAGTCAGTGTAACTGTGCTCACCACCAGACAGACTAGTGATAACAGACTTGTAATTCAGGGCTTTACATACATGAATATCTTCGTTCATCTCTTATAACTTTTGTCCAAACATAGACGTTAACTGTCCTGCCTGAATAGCTCCCATTGAGCATGGTAAGAGCCCTTAAATAAGGTGGGGGTGAGGGAAGCTGCCAAAGGCACAGGAAACTAGGCTTCACCTTTCAGGCCATTCCAAGTCAAGCCTGTTAAGATCATTTATGAGTAACTGCCTGAAGCAACAACTGACTGGGTACTTTATAATCCGCAATCAGCCCCACTGACAGCATGGAGGAGAAGACCATCAAGAACTGGACTAGGAAAGCAGTTTGTAAAGACCACTGAGCTAGCTACGTTGCCAGATATTCCTCATCCCGTGGCACTCTGTTTAGTGCAACGTCTATGAGTGCCTTCTCAGTATAGTTCACCTTCTATTGGTTGCTACTACATCTCTGATCAATACTGAGTGGTTTGGAGTTAGCAGTCAATGCTGTGGTGCTGCTTTACACCAGCTGAGGTGCTTTGGGCTTACCCAACACTACCCACACAAGGGGCTGTAGCACTTACAAGTGGAGGTCAGAAACCCAATGGAAATTCAATTGTAGGAGTGGGCTCCACAGCTAGAAATGGTGTCATCAATGGGGAAAAAAAACAAACCTGTGGCAATAGGAAGATGCGGTCTCTGCCTGAAAGGCCATGCCAGGTATTCTAAGACGAGACTCAGTAGTTGACCATGATAAAATGAAAGGAAGTGAAGGACAGAGAGACTGAGATTGAGGACAGTCAAGAGAATCAAGATAACCAGTTGTTTTTTTATCCCCAGGGGGGTAGCTGTGTGCCCCACTCAATTCTTTTAAACAGAAAACACTCGTTTCCCAAAGTCCAGATCTCCTGTAATAGGATACAGGCTTTGAAAACCCAGGGGGGTCAGATAATTTGGGTGAATGCAGTGGTTGTTCAAACCAAAACTTCCCAACCCCTCTGAGAATCAATCATTCTTCCCCAATTTAAAGTCAGAAAACTGGCCCCTGGATATCCCTTGGTTTTAAAGCAGTCCTACATATGTAAGGAGGCTGATTTTATGCTTAACAAAGTATGTGCTTTTTGGTTGTTTTCAGGAACACGAAGAAAATGTCTGCTGGGCAAAAAAACCCAGTGAGCTGCCAACCACAGGGAGGCTAGCTCTGAAATCAGCTGGAGTGGCTATTAATATTGCATTTAATGATCTCCCCTGATAAAGCCTGGATTCACAAACTCTTGCTTTAATGGGGGCATCTTGCATTTAAATAGAGGCCCCATTTCTGCAGAACAGAGGAAAAAAGCCTAAAAGCAGCTGGAGCTGTCATATAAAAGAGTTCATTGGGTACAGGGACATTCACGGTAATGTATTCTGAAGCCAAGGCAAATTAAGTGAGAGTTTAGAGGAAAATCTGAAATTATTCGCTCAAGTGACTTGTAGGCTGTATGAAATGAGATGCTAATACACCTAAATACAATGGCTGCATATAATGGCATTTAACCAAAGATCTCAAAGCACCTTATAAGCATCAGCTTTTAAACACCCTTCTGAAACCCAACAGCCAAGTATTGCTACTCCCATTTTAAGGATGGATGAGTTGAAGGGCAGGGAAATTTAAAGGACATACTGTCTCCTCCAGGTACTGGCACATACTTTAGGAAGTGGAGACTCCTTAAGGAGAGCAGGTGTTTTTTTTTTACTACCTCTTAGTACAGGAAGCTCTTCTAGCTCTGGCTTGTTTTACATACGGTTGCACAGAAGCAAAAGTATTATAACCCCAACTCTTTCTTTTTTTGTGGTTGCCAGCATCCCAGGAAGCCTCAGCAGAGACAACAATTAAGTCTGGCCCATGCTTGCAGAGGAACCGAGAAACAGCAATTCCAAGGTCACACAAGGGCATGTCTACATGTGCACTTTAATGTGTATTCACTTATTTTAATGCACATTACAGCATCACAGAAAAGTGAGCTTTCACTAATGTGCAATAAAATAGGCTCGTGCGCCTTTTTCTAGTACCTCACAATGGAGGTACTAAATTTAATGCACATTAGCAACAGTGCATTAATGAATGTGTAGATGCACCCACAAGAGGCAGCATCAGGAGAACAGAACCCAGAACCTCTGACACTCAGCCCCCTCCTCTGTCTTCTCTCTTGGAGACTTAAACTTAAGATGCAGTCCTGAAAAACATGTTGCCTCCTTGCCCATTAAGCCCCCTGGAAGCTGAACAAATTACAACCCCTTCCCAAATCCCAATTCTTCCCTACACCCAAGATAGATGCATGTGCATCTCATTCTCCTGACTTGC
>NW_017729004.1:8519920-8524909 GCF_001723915.1 Gavialis gangeticus
AAAAAAAAAAAAAAAATCAATACCGTCAACTGTGCTCACTGCTGCTGTCATCTGGGTTGGCCAATCAACATCTGGCTGCATTCACAGCCCCCCCCACTCCTCCTTCTCATTGTGAATCTCCACGCAGGACTGCAGACCCAGGGGTCATGCTTCTCCCACCTTTTTCTTTTGTATGGGCACATGCCCTTGGCTGCAATCTAGCCATTAGATTGCCTTGTAATTTCAATGTCAGGGAAATATCAAAAAGCCTATATTTTGTACTGCCTAATTTAATACAACTTTTGAAAAGCAGGCCAGTAAGAAACACATAGATGGGAAATAATGAGAAATAGTCTCAGTAGGCATCTATAACTTGATCATTTTAAGGATAGCTCTGCGCCTGACTTTCATACACATTCTGATGATGCTTCCCAGGTAGCAGCATCCTTGATCTATGCAGAATTAAACAGCCAGGTGTACATGAGAAGTTCATAAGGAGGATTCGTTAGGCAGTCAGCTCTACCCAATTAAGCTAATGATTCAGAAGAAGTAGGCACTGGTAAATGAGGACAGTGCTCTCAGAAATTAGCTTGCAGAAAACTGTAATTGGGGGCCTTTGAAGGCAGTCTGCAGTGAGACAGCAAAGGGAAGATCTGTAGGTGGATGGTAATATTTTAGACAAGGCTGGTGCATGCAGTGCTAGCAGGCAGCTGATAAATGAGCCATCTGCTTACTCAGGTAATGAAATCATGGTCCTTACTGAAGTAGGGAGTGAGCTACATCTGTCAGAAAAAGCAAGAATAACTAGTTTAAAGCTGCAGTAGTTAGTTCTGTTTAACAGGGAACGTAGTAGAAATGGGTGAGGGCAGGGGTGCCAAAGGAGAACAAAACTCATGAACTGAGCAGTGTGGCATTTAGGACTGGAGTAGATTCAGACAAGGGTTTGACATTCAGATTGGATCCCAATTGGGCTTCAAATTCAAGAGCACCTAAATCTTTGTACTTGGATGCATCATGGACAGCTTGTGAATAGTGGGAAAATCCCCAAGTAGCTATTTCCATGTTTCCACTAGAAAATGCTGATTTATGGGAACACGAACATCTTACAAAAAAGGGTTGATTTTAATAATTTCAGTTTGTTTAGACCAAAAAATCTTTAAAAAAAAACAACAATCCAATCCCTAAAAGTCACCCAGTTTTGCTGTTTCCTTATCTTCTGAATTGTGCATGAAAAGCTTAAAAGAACAGGCGTTTGGATTCATTCAGGATGCTAGCTTCTTTTCTTCCTCAAGCCCATAGCCTCGCTACCACATAGGCCAGCAACATGATTGTACTGTAGACCTCCACTGTGCTTGGTCTCCCATATTAGTATCTACCAGACAGAAATAGTAACCAACAAAAAGCAAGAAAATTGAAACAGGTTTGTTTGTGGATCAGGGAGGTGGTTAGTCAAAAGACTGGAGTTTTGATCAGGTTTGATTTATGATGTAAAAAAAAGGCATAAAGTTCTTATATTTATTTTATCTGGGGGTGCAGGGGTATTGCTTTTGCCTTGCATATTGGTAAAAGAGATGTATAAATATGTTAATAGTAGTGTTGGAGTAATGTAGCCATGATACTCCAGGAAATGTGCAAGAGGCAAGGAGCCTTGTGGGTGGTATTTTTTTACTGGACCAACTGCATGGATGGGGCAGACATAGACAAGCTTTTAAATGCAGTGCATTTTTCAGGACTCTACTTGCCTAGTTTGAAAGTAGCCGTGATGACTAAATAAGAAGTTAGGCAAAAAAATGCTAGTTTTAGTCCTTCCTTCTTACTCCCAGAGTCTAAATCATGAACCCCTACCAGGGTGGATCTAGTAAGGGGTACAGTTGCACCTCCCTTTGATTCCTACTCTACCCAGACTTTAAAAGCAACCAGGGTGCAGGACAGGGGCACTTCTATTCAAGCAGCACTGATAGAGTCAACTGACTTCATGGTCCATTATAATCTACCCAATTCCTGCTAACCTCTCTCCACTCCATAGGTGCCAATGGCCCTCTCTCCTTTTTAATGGACTTGATATTCCAGTATTGAGACTACCTGTTCTTCTCAACGTAGCCATCTCTTAGCCATTCCTGACATTGCCTCTCTTCAATCAGCTGTCCAGCAAACTGTTTTCAGGTCTAACTAGAAACCTTAACTCGGGTGTAGTAATCAACTGAGATGTAAAAATGGCTGAAAACTTTGAGGCACCATTAGGATTGCTCATGAGGACTACAATTTGTTTTATGCTTTTGAATGAGAGAGGTACATTTAACTCTAATGGCTACAGGACTAAAGAAACAATCTCTTGACCATTTTTGCTTCATTTCCTGTGTTTTTTAAATTGAGATATAATCTAGCAAATTAGCAAGCATTCCAATACAGTCACATTTAGTTAAAGATCAAAGCAAAAACAAAAATATAGTGCTAGGCCTCCAGTGTATTAGTAAAGCTTCGAGTCTATCTTTAAGCGGAGAAAAAATTATGTTTGCTCCATCTGATGACGTACTATACCATCTACAACCCCATCTCCAAAATCCTAGATCCACCCATGATCCCTACCTCTACCCATGTTCACACTGGATGGCTTGCACTAATACACCATAGCCTAATAGGGATGCCATAGTCCAATAGTTCTCAACCATTTTTGTACACATCGATGGCTAGTCCTGGTCTCAGTGCCCCTCACTCCCAACCCGCTGCCCCACTCCCAGCCCCCAGGTAGGGGCAGGGGGGACCCAAACAGCCCCTTGCAGGCTGGAACTCTTCCAGCCTGCAGGGGAAAAGCCACAGCTTCCCACATTTTTCTCCTTTAAAGGAGAATCCATTTGTAAAGTTTATTGATCCATTTTTAAAGTTTTTTCGTGACCCCTTCATATATTCTTGCGACCCACTTTCACATTGTGACACAGGTTAAGAAACGCTGCCATAGCCAGGGGATCCCAGGCATTTGCTTTGGTTGTTTGCCCTCCAAACCGGTTCTGCTTATGGCATCAGTTTCTGGTGCTGTACAGATTTTTTAAGCAGGGCACCAATATTAAGGGAGTGGCATTACTTGAATGAAATTAGTGCAATACAAAGTTACTCCACTTCTCTGATTATTAGCTGATCTCATTTTCTAGTTCATCAATATGTGACTGTGCATTAATACTCACCTCTTACTGCAGTGTCTGAGTAGTTTCCAGTTTTTAGCATAGAGCAGAGAAACTAAAGGTACACCATTACTTCTTCATGGGGTAACTTAGTTAATAGTTCTTAACTACCATGAGCAACACCAGCTGCCCCTCCATTACCCCCCAGCTCTGCATGTGCCAAGCACAGCAGAGACAAGTAGAAGCAGCGATGCCTAGAAGGGCTCCATATGAATTTCTTTTTCCTGTCCATCAGAGCCCTTCTAGGGATCGAGCTTGCAATTTAATTGTCCTTTTGTTTTTCACTCTTTTTATGGGTAATAGCAATGGGAATTAGAAAGCAGAAGGTCTTCTGGCAGACTTTCTGTCCTTCCAAATCACTCAGCTTGGGTGCATACTGAACACACTATGAGAAAAAAGGCTGAGTTGTGGGATCCGGTGTTCAGTGGAGCATCAGGGGCAGGCTGGACAATGGCTGGGAGTGGGTTAGGGCTAAGCAGTGAACTCGAGGGAAGGTGGAAGTACAGTGCAGATATACTTCAAGGCCCCGACTACAAAAAAATACTTGTAAGATTTGGGCACTGAAGTGCAATCCATACCCTGCTTATCCCTTTGGCACCTGAACAGCTACAGATGCATAAATTTTCCAGTAGAGTTCTGCTACTGTGTATACCTAGAACTACTATAACATCAGTGACAATGAACAGCTGGACTTCAAGATAACCTGGAAGACTGTAACAGAACAGGTAATTAACCCAAGATCTCCAGAGTCATAGATAATATAATCATAGAAAATGAGGGTTGGAAGGGAGCTCAGGAGGTCACATCTAGTCCAACCCCCTGCTCAAAGCAGGACCAGCCCCAACTACATCATCCCAGCCAAGGCTTTGTCTACCTGCGTCTTAAAAGCCTCCAAGGATGGAGACTCCACCTCTCTGGGTAACCTGTTCCAGTGCTTTACTAACCTCCTAGTGAGAGATTTTTTCCTAATATCTAACCTTGCTGCAACTTGAGACCATTGCTCCTTGTTCAGTCATCCATTACCACTGAGAACAGTCCAGCTCCATCCTATTTGCAACCCTCTGCAGGTAGTTGAAACCTGCTATCAAATCCCCCCTCAGTCTTCTATTCTCCAGACTAAATAAGCCCAGCTCGCTCAACCTCCCCTCAGAAGTCATGCGCCCCGTGTACTACCTAAACAATGGTCTCAAACCCAACCCTAGCAAAACACAAATCTGTGCTTTCCATCTGAGAAACCAGGATGTGGAACAACACCTGAACGTCACCTGGGGTGACCAGTCTCTCAAACATCAGAATCACCAGATATACTTAGGGGTAACACTGGACTGTACACTTAGTTACAGAAAGCACATATTTTACACCAAAGCCAAGATCAACACTTGAAACAACATTCTGCACAAGCTCAAAAATTTCTAGTGTGGAGCACATCCATCCAGCCTGAGCACTACTGCCTTAGCTTTGTTTCTCTGTGGCTGAATATACCTGCACCATCCGAGGGTGCTCAAGTCACAGTTAACATATTGACAGCACCCTAAATGATGCATGCAGAATTATAACAGGCTGCCTAAAACTCACCCTTGTACCCTGCCTATATGCACTATCTGGCATAGTGCCCCTTACATCAGGTGCCAGATGATTGGAAGGTAGCAAATGTGGTCCCCATCTTCAAGAAGGGGAAGAGGGAGGAGCCGGGTAACTATAGGCCCGTCAGTCTTACCTCAATCCTGGGGAAACTCTTTGAGAAGATCATCAAGGAGCACATTTGTGATGGGCCGGCATCAGAAATGATGCTCAGGGGCAATCAGCATGGATTTATTAGGGGGAGATCATGTCA
>NW_017729004.1:8525739-8530410 GCF_001723915.1 Gavialis gangeticus
TTTCTCTTTTTGGGGTTTTTTGTTGTTCTCCCGCCCTGGCGGGGGGTCGGGCTAGAAGATCTACTAGGTCCCTTCCGACCCTTAATCTATGAATCTATGAATCAGAAAGGAGTCAGCAGCACTGACTCACAAGAACAAGAGTCAGACAGCTGCCACCCACTATATGGACATCACCCAACACACCACTGTTTCTCATTGAGAAATAGCTTTTTGTCCTCTATCATACCATTGTCCACATCATCAGAACCCACCAGAAGTACCCTCTAGCAAAAAGAATGGGAGAAAATAAGCAACAAAGCCATTGAATGGAGCCAGCGAGGAATTACCTCCATTGAGGAGTTAGCATCTGGCTCCAGTTACAAATGACACACATGGCAGAGCCTGAACGGACTGACAGTGGGTGTCGGAAGGTGCAATTTTGTCATGAAATCATGGATCATCTCCTGAGATGCCGTGTAGCACCACAATGCACCCTGCAAGATCTGGCAACACCAACATCAGAAGCAGTGACCTGTGCAGAGTATTGGGAGCAGACGAGATAGAAAGATGGGACTGGAGACGCCACAACGAAGAAGATACGCCCCAGCCCCCTCACCGTTTTTATTGCCCTCTGCTGGACTCTGTCCAATTTGTCCACATCCTTTCTGTAGTGGGGGGCCCAAAACTGAACACAGGACTCCAGATGTAGCCTCACCAGTGCTGGAGAGGGGAACAATCACTTCTCTTGACCTGCTGGCAACACACCTACCAATGCAGCCCAGGATGCAATTAACTTTCCTTGCAACAAGGGTGTACTATTAGCTCATATTCAGCTTATTGACCACTATAATCCCCAGGTCCTTTCCTTCAGAGCTGCTGCTTAGCCAGTCGCTCCCCAGCCTGTAGCAGTGCATGGGATTTTTCTGTCTTAAGTGCAGGGCTCAGCATTTCTCCTTATTGAGTCTCATGAGATTTCTTTTGGTCCAATCCTCTAATTTGCCGAGGTCTCTCCGAATCCTAACTGTACCATCCTACATATCTACTACCCCCCGCAGCTTAGTGTTATCTGGAAACTTGCTGAGGTTGCACTCCATCCTATCTTGCAGTTCTTTGAAGATATTGAACAAAAAACTGACCCCAGGACCAATCCCTGGGGCACTCCTCTTGATACCGGCTGTCCATTAAACATGGAGCCATTGACTACTACAGTTTGAGCCCAATGATCCCACCAGTTTTCTATCCACCTTACAGTCCAATTCACCCAAGCCCTACTTCCTTGCCCCTAGCCCCATACCATTTTCCTTCTCAAAAACTCTTTTATTAGCAACTCATTTTATTATTGTTCATACATCAGAATCGGGGCTTCATTATCCTAAATAAAACACATGCACGCACGTGCACATCCCAGAAGACTTGACATGAAAAAGGTTGATTTGTTTTATTCCACTGCAATAGCTGGTTTCCACATCTAATAGCTTGGTGATTTTTGAGGTAAACAAGCTGTCATTCTAGAGAAAGCTTTTTCAAATGTTGACATAAATATTTAAAACTCATTAGCCTGGGCAGTAAACATGTACTGTGATATGGACTTGCTTGCAGATACTTTTTTGACAAGCTGTTGACAAAAACAGCCTTCTCTCTCTGCCATTGAGGCAGGTTATTCTATTCAAGCAAACTAAGCACATTAGAAATTACAAAGGCAGTTGATTCTTAGTTAAGGCTGAAATCTAGTCCTTGGGCAATGGGAAACAGTGTTTTTTTTTGTTCTTTACTAGTGCATCCTGGATCAACAGTTCATCCAGTGTGGCACTGCGAAAATATCCAAGGTTATTTGTTAATTTAAATTAGAGCTGGAACTCCATAGGGGCTAAGAGATCTGGTTTAATCAGACTCCTGTCTCATTTGTAGACTTGCTACTGAAACAAAAGTGTCATTGCATGTAAAACCTGCAGAACTTCACCAGGTGACCTTGCAAAAATTGTGCAATTTCCACCTTGAGACAGATAAGGACAAGAGGCAAAATGCCTGTAGTGAGTACAGTCAGAGGCATGCAGCCAGCCCCATCATTGTAACGTGAACATAAAGCCAAATTCTGTTGACCTTCCTCAAATAAATAATCCCTTTAAAATGGACAGAGGTCCTGCCCATTGGCCTGAGACTAATGAAATTATATTTATATGGCAATTGCATTTGCAAAATACCTTGGGAATTTTTGACAACTTAATGTGATGCCCAAATTATCCAATCATATTGCCTGTTAGTGCAGAACCAGTCTATGGAATAGAATCACAACTGTTTAATAACCTACTCTTTATCCTTCATGAACGCTGGAGGCAGAAAATGAAGGATGCCTTTCTAAGCGGTGATGCAGGGGAATATCAGGTATGCAAAATCTAATTACCTACGCTAGCACTTAGCCGAGGGACTAGATTAATAGCCCCTTTGTTGCATGCCAAAGAGAGAAAAGTATAAATCACTCATAAAATATACAGAGAAAAAAAAGAGAGACAGAGAGAAGCAAAAACATCTCATGAAAAGTCCATGGAGCCCTTAATGATCATGGCTTGTTGTTAGCTTTATATGTGATGTACAGGAAATTACTGTCAGTCCGCATCCAGGACTCCCTGATGCCACACTGAGGTGAAAACTGCTTGCTAATATTTATCGCTTGTGTGTGTTAATGCCTAACTAGAATCACTCTTCCATTGCTTAAATGTAACACAGACAACCATTCCCACCTTGGAGAGCTCACGTTCTCATCGACAGACAGGCTGCAATTGGAAACCTAAATAGATAAGCCTGCTGTAGAAGAGGGGGAGTCATAGGCAGAGGGAGAAAAAAAAGTATATGTGGGGGAGCTGCACACACGATCTGCCCCCGCTCCCCTAAGTCTGTGGAGGAAGGGGTGAGGGGAGGGGAGGGGACAGATCAAGGCTCTAGTGGTAAGGGAGGGAGTGGGGCAGGGGCAAAGGTGAATGGGGCCCCAGTCAGGCCGGGTGGTGGGACAATTGCAGCCCAAGCGGCTCATCCAGGGGTGTGGGCAAGCTCCCTCTGCTGTGCGTACCCCAGCGGAGCCCCAGGGGTCATGTGCCCCCTGATCTGTGCACGGGATGGAAGTGGCTACTGCTGCACTTTGCACCCCGCTGCAGCTGCTACTGCCTCTGGTGCCATGCAATGCCATGTGCATCCCACTGCTGGGCATGCAGGAGGTGCAGCGCAGCCCAGCAGTATCAGGCATGTGGCATCGCACTGCTCCCGGGGCAGCTGCAGTGGGGCCCAATGCACAGCACACAGTGGCAGCCACTTCCACCCTGTGCACAGATGAGGACACATACCCCCCAGGCCTCTTCTGAGGTGCACACAGAGGTGGGAGCCCCCCTGCCTGTGCTGCTGGGTGAGCCATCTGGGCTCCGATTGTCCCACCACCCAACCCAGGTGGGGCCCCACTCACCCCAGCCCCTGCCCCACCCAATGCTCAATCTGCCCACACAATCCCCTTCAGAGTAGACTAGTACTTGCCTGCTGTGCTGCTAGTGATCCACACCCAGGCTGCAATCCTGACTGCTTGCGCACCCCTCCCCAACCCTGCTGCAGCCACCCAGAGCCCTGAGCTGGGCTGCCTTGTGGCCCTGCCCTACCCACCGCTCTGTGTTTGGGGGGGCTGATCCCCCTTAGCCCCAGCTTTCCAATGCCTATGGGAGAAGATGACAAAATGGCAAATGTTGCTCAGCAAGAGAATCAGAAATTAAGAGGTGGAAGGGATCTTGAAAAAAAAATCATCGAGTCCAACCCCCCTGCTCTGGGCAGGAATAGCTGGGGACTGCACCCCCTCCTTGGGAAGTCTAGTCCAGATTATGGTCACCCTTACCATAAAGAAGTTCTTCCTTACATTCAATCTGAAACCATCCTCTGACAGTTTATGGCCACTGCTCCTTGCCTTCTCCTGGGGTGCCCTAGTGAACATTTTTTCTCCCTTCACCAGCTAGTCACCCCTCAACTTGGGTATAGTAATCCCTGGCCCGTCCTGGAAGTGGGGGCAACCCTCATAGGCCAGGGCTCAGGGGCCAGGGATCACTGTTCCGCCACCTCTCCCTACACCCCTTGTTGCCCCACAGGGCTGACAGGTGCAGGCAGGACCAGGCTAGGAAGCAGAGGCATTACTGCCTCAGCTCTATGACAGCCATGTGGCTGGGGTAGCCCTGGCTCAGCCAGAGCACAGCTAAGGCTAGTCCTGGGATGCTGGGAGACTGGGACATAACTTGAGTTGGGAGGGGATCTGGGGCAGAACTTTGATAGACCTGTTTCATACAATCATAGACAATGAGGGTGGGAAGGACCTCAGGAGGTCACATCTAATCCAACCCCTTGCCCAAAGCAGGACCAGCCCCAACTACACCATCCCAACCAAGGTTTTGTGTAGCTGGGTTTTGAAAACCTCCAAGGATGGAGCTTCCACCACCTCTCTGGGTAACCTGTCCCAGTGTTTTACTCCCCCACCCACTTCTAAGTTTCTGTTTCCTCAGACAGCCCTTCAAAGATCCAAATCACTGAATCTTTTCGGAATCAATTCAGAAAGCCTAAAGCAGCCAGCACTTCAATTTGGACATGCTGATTTGGCGTCTGAATCTTTTCTGAATCTGAAGCGTGGTCCAAAGCCTCACACAGCCCTAATGAGTAGTCCTACTAATATGG
>NW_017729004.1:8530421-8531947 GCF_001723915.1 Gavialis gangeticus
TGCACTCTGTGCCATCTTCCAGGTCATTGATGAAGACACAGAACAAAAACTGTTTACTCTAAATCAGTTAAGTGTGATATAATCATCATCCAGGTGCATCTTAAACCAAATTTGGCTATTTTAAAACCAGTTTCTATGCACTAAACTTCTGATCTGTTACAGGTTTAAACTAGTATCTTATCACTTTGGTCTTGACTACTGTGCTGCATACGATTAGCGAAGAAGGTACAAAAGTCAAAGTGGGAGGTTTTGCCGTTAATATAATTTCTGAAGACATGCTACCAAAGCAAAATAGCCTGGATGCTGAAGCTGTAATACCACTTATGGTATGAAGTATCATGATATTTTAAATGCCGCAAGCTATCACAAACTCAAGTTAATATCTTGACTAAGAGACAGTGGGTGCATCTACATAAGATGCTAACTGCATAATAGCTTAATACTACTGCACAGCAGTGTCACAGCAAAAACCATGTTAATATGCTACTGTGCGGTAGTATTAGCCTACTTCACAGTTAGCATCAATAAAAACCATGCGCTAGCACTACCATACAGTAGCACCAGTTACTGCATGTTGATTTAGTGCCTGATTATACAAGTAATCAACTTAATGCGCAGTAACTATGGTGCATTAATGAACGTGTGGACGTGCCTAGTGAGTTTTCCAAAGGGGCTTACCCTTGCCCTTAGAACAGCACAATATAGTTTAACGCAAATGTTTTATTCACCAAAAACTTTGGTTGCAAAGCAGCTAAAATTATTCATGCATTTTTGTTGAATTCATCAAGTAGCGCTAACTAAAAAGAGAACACAATTCAATAAGGCTATTTTAAAGTTTCAGTTTCCTTTTCAAAAGGCATTTCATTTCCAAATTTGCTTAAATGAGTTCATTAAGGATTAAATAAAAAAAAAAATTGTTTCATTTCAGACCCAATATTCTGGTTGACCCCAAGCTAATATTTTTTCCTGAAAAAAGCTGTGACACTTTAATTTGGGGATAACTCCATTATATTCCTGGTTTGTTTGGCGTTTTTTTTTCATTCAGTTGACAAAACAGAAACTATTAGCTTAATTCTGTTCCAATGACATCAGTGGGAACTCTGACTTAAATAAGAGTTAGGCAAGAGATAAGGACTTTGGAAAATCCCACCCACTATCTTGAGTAACACAGCGACTATTGGGACCCATCAGACACATTGCTAGGTCACTCAAGCTACTTCCTGTGGCAGTTAGGGAAATAGTTAGATATCAGTCACTTCCCCTGCAAAATATCCATGTGAGCAAACAAAGAGATAAGGAGCGTGACAAATCTTTTAATACAGTGGTGTATCATGTCTGGAAAGGAAAATACTACTTGCGATTACAGGAGTTCCTTTTGCTACTGAGATACCTTGTACATACATAGAAAAATATTTCAATTTACCATTAAGGCCTTCATACTCTCACACTCACCCTCTACACTCAAGAGATCAGAAATATTGTTCTCAGTGGTTTCATTGCCTTTCCCCATTTCTTTATACAAATAA
>NW_017729004.1:8532455-8536467 GCF_001723915.1 Gavialis gangeticus
AAAAAAAAAAAAAAAAAAAATGAAAAACCATATTATAGCCTTTCCTTGGGCCGCATTATTGTCATTCATAGCAGTATCATATCTAAAATTGCGGAGATTTCTTTTATTGGTTATACAAAAGCTTCTGAAACAGCCTTGTCCTGAACAATAACTGACTGCCAGGATTATTGCAACAGGATCACGGAAAATGTTCTCCCTTAGCCTGTGATAAACCTTTTGTACTGGTTGCGAGTACACCAGCAGAGAAAGAAGCTAAATTTTGAGCAAATTGGATACATCGGTAAGGCTTGGACAGATCCCCACTGGATAGAACAGACTCCAAGATCTGCATATGTAAATACCCCATTTGACAGATACGGCTTCCTGACACCAATGCTGCATTTGGCCCGGGTCAGCCCCAGGAGCATTTCACTGCACGGTGGCACAGATGCTTGAAGATCCCAGAGGGGCGAAAGTGCCTTCTGATGACCTTGTCAGTAGCACAAGTGAACACCAAGGACAAAGTGCAGAGAGGGCTAGAAACTAGAGAAGCACATCCTTTAATCACCAAGGATTGAGATCCTCTATTTAGGAGGGAAACTGGTAACGCAGAACATACAGCATAACAAATCTAAAACTGAAGCACCCTTGAACATAGACAGTACCGAATATAAAGACCCCAGAGCATTTTCAGGAGTATCTATAAATTCACGCCTGGCTGCAACATCACATCTAAGCTAATGCCTGTGTCTACTAGTGTGAAGGAGTACGACTGTTGCCCAGTGATGGTCCCACTCCCTGGGAAGACGATGTCCTGGGTTGTGGTTCCTAGCCCCACTGCTCATTATGCATTTAATCCAGTTGCCTCTTTATGCAAAATGAATAAGCAAGACCACAGCCTCTTCCCTAGAGACTATCACTCACTTATCTTCTTTCTGGCCTCATGAATTTTTCATTCCTTCTGCATAGCAGCACAGACTCAACACAAGGGTGGAAAGTCCTGCTTCCACTTTGCAACCTGGCCACCTGCCAGTTGAGAAAGGCATTCAAGTCTAGGATGCCTGCAGCCTGGAAGCGCTAAGCTATTATAGGACACCTCAACAGGCCTTGTTTTTAAACACCTCCATTCCCAGGTGCTGTGCTGAATGCTGAACCCCATATTTGTCCTGATGCGTTAGATGTGGTCTGTGCCCGTCTGCTAGACCGGGACCACAGGGGGCTTAAAGATATGCCTAGTGTAAGAATCTATAAAAGTCTTGGGCATAAGAAATGCATCATGGCCAAAATGGAGGTGGGTCTGAGCATGGAGGAGTAGCAGAAATTTAGGCACCTAGGGTGCATCTTCACTACAGCTCCTGCGCTGCAATGACACCCACTTGCAGGCATGTGCTACCTACCTACTCCTACCCACAGGCACCACACCTACAAATTGCAGCCACAGGTCTTCTGTGAGGGTCTCAAGAGCAGATCTCAAGAGTAGCTAAATGTATGGGGTTCCACCTTTGCATTTCCACGTTTTGATGGATGCAGACAGGTCGAGTGCGAGCAGCACTGAGGACAGTGTGCAGCTACCCTACAAATAATTTTGTTGGTGTGAGAGGAGGCATCTAAGATGCACTGCTGTTGCGCTTTGGATACCCAAGTCATTTTGGGGGATTTGGGCTTGCTTGACTAGGCTGATGTGGAATAGCAGATCAGCAGTAGTGTAGGGATGCAGCCAGGTACCCAGGTCACAGGCATCACGGTGACTTCCAGTTGCCACGGGATCCAGTAGCAGCCACTTGTGTTTGCACCCTGCACCTAAGCCAGTGCCCACAGTGGCTGCCCCATTTGCCCCACATATCCTAGTTATGCTACTTCAGATCAGTGCCAAACCCAGGAATTGAAGCAACAACTCCTGAGTACGTAAGCAAGACTATCTTCTGGAACAAGCATGCCATCGATGCTTCAAAAGGAGAGCTGGCATCAGCAATATTTTAGAGCACTGCAGGACTGAATGGTTGCACGCACTTCAGCTATAAACTTAAGAGGTAAAAATGCATGTGCCTATTAAAATGAGAGATGCCAGATTTTGTATGACCCCAGGGAGTTTCATGAGCTTTCTGTAGGGTCTTAGGTTAAGAGGCAAAATGCACCATTAGTCACAGAGTACAGTACACAAGGCAGGACTGAAGATAAGCCCCTAAGAGGGTACGGAGATTAATTAGCTTTGAAGTGATAAAGTATATGACCCTGGAACACAAGCCAGATCTTCCCGTGGTAATTGCCAACATGCTGCCAGCAGCGTGCGTTTTGCTTGTTGACATGCTTTGGAGCAAGCAGTGGTGTGTATTGTATCACACACACCCCTATTAACTTCCCTGCTTTTGCAGTAGCAAGCATAAGTAACCTCTGTGTCTCCCCTGCTTTTCCCCCTAGCTATATTATAGTCTTTTCTGTTTTGCTGTCCTAATTTGCTTTGTGACTGTAGTGCATGAGAGGTCAGAATAGACCATTTCTTTAGGACTCTGGATAAGCTCAGGGGTTGGACTTAGTGGCCTGGAGGACTGCGTTCAGCTTGCCATTGAGCTACACCACACTACCCGGGGGTTCTTTGCACGCCTAACAGCAGAGACATAGGGCAAGATCCTATTTTGCCTCTGAGGCACCTACACAGTACTAAATGCTGTTATGAGGCATCTACGCATGGTTCTGTTTCACCCTATACAACACCTTGAATTCTTCTAAGATGTCTAGATTTCATTTTAGCTCCTGTGCATATAAACTGGTCCTGCTGATTCTGATCATGCTACTTAGGCTTCCCACCCCACCGGCTCTACCCAAGGGTGTCTATACACAAGCAGTAAAGCTGCTCCAACACACTGTAATTACAGCACATTGGAGCAGACTCAATTCAACTGAGCCTGCTGGAGCATAGCAAGTACTGCGTCTTGTGTACCAGCATCCCCATGCTGAAGAGTGACAGTGGGGGTGCTTTAACTACAGCACGTTCAATGAGCTTTAGATAAAGCATCCCTGCTGTCATTTTTCAGCATGGGGACAGCGATACACGAGACACTCCGGGTGCTTTAATTAGAGTGCCCCCCCCCACTCCTGGAGCATGTGTATAAATGGCCTAAGTGTCTAACTCCGCTTACTCTACATTGTGACCAAGCATTGCTCCAGAGACGCACAGAGTTGCAAAATTCCTCTGAAACTGTAGTCATTTAAAATCCACAATTAGTGACTGGTGGGTAATGTCTAGTAAGCTGGTGCTTGCCCAAAGCTGCTCATCGAGCATTGATCAACATGTCTGAAACTAATGCAAACTACAGAGATACAGAGAGGGGTTTAAATCAGCTTCCACTGAGAGTAATAGACCCTGTTCCCATTCAGTGAGAACCACTAATGTTCCACTGAAGCCAATGGAGGTGCATCAGTTTTGCTAGCTCGGACTTGCCAATGTGTTCACTTATTAACTTCCAATATCAAATTCACTGAAATAGGCTACACAAGAACTTAAAACACCATGGAAAAAATAAGCAGCGATTTGTTTGCCTTGGAAGGATGAGGTCATTTGATCAGAAGTAATTCCTTCCCAGAAGTAGCCTTGCTTGAAGATCCCACAGGCTCTACTACAATAAGTCATGTTAGATCCATGTTGGAAATGGTGACATCTGAGGATTGTCCTGACAAAGAATGCCTGACGATTCAAGAAGAGAAATTCCTGGCCTTTCCTTAAACTCATGAACCCCTTCATAAGATGCTGAGCTGAAAAAAATCCCAGAAATCAAGCTAACATTTTTTAATTTTGAAATGTTGACCAAAAAAAAAAAAGTCAGGATTTTTCCCCCATTACTCTATACACAATATGACGGACTACCAGGGTTTACACCAACTACCGTAAGGGCAGGGTACATTAATTTGTCTTGTTCCAGTGGCTATAGCAATTGATGATGCATTGTAGAAGAGTTTGTTCTGTTTTGCAATGATAACTCTTGTAAGCACCCTCATCGGTGATGGTGCTCAAAAAAAAAAAAAAAAAAGATTCAAG
>NW_017729004.1:8536605-8538388 GCF_001723915.1 Gavialis gangeticus
AAAAAAAAAAAAAAAAAGATTCAAGAAAGCTGCATTTTGCCATGCTACACTGCACCAAAGTGGAAAACCACCAGCAGTATATCAGATGTATAAACATCAAGACATGGAACATAAATAAAAGGATGACAGATGACTTCATCAATTTGGCAAAGAGATCCCACAAATCAAAACAGATTAGGAGTCTGTGACAGGAAAACTGGACCTCTATCATTGTTAAGAAGCTATCAGAATGAAGTGAGACAGCCATTGTCCAAAACAAGCCACCGTGGTGAATGATGCATTGCCTTCTCCAGATTTAAGGAGCCTGGAACATGGACAGTACTTGCGGATGAACTATAAACATCTGCTCTTGATACATAAGAATGTTTAGGTAAGAAATGAGTAGTTATTAGGCAAGGAAATGAGAACAGGCATAAAAAAAAAAAAACCCACTCAAAAATGTTTCCTTTTTTTATAAGGAAATTCCTATGAAGCAGTTACCACTGATTAACGTAAGTAGAAAGTTGGTCAGAGCCCAGCTAATTATTAGCCTTCCAGTTACATCCATAATCCACTGATCAGGGTCAGAATGTGTTATATGTGCCCTGCTACGCCCAAGACACGGATCTGATCTACAAAGCTGTGGGTTAGGGGGGCATGGCTCTTCGCCTTTACTTGCAGCAATTAGTAATTTTAGTTCTGGAAGTCTCTCATTTAGTCAGCGATGGAGCAGCCCTATAGACAGTCATCACCAGGGATCCTGGTTTTCTGCATTTAAAAAACAGCAAATTCTCCCATTAAAAACAAAAGGCACGGATTCTGATTAAAAACCCCAAATCCACATTTTTCTGTGATTAAAATGAAATGCAACTATATATACAGGTCTCAGAGGAACACATTTTATTGATGTAGTTACAATTTTAAAGCAATTTGGACATCTACCAGTGCTTGAATCACAAAAATAAAATTAATTCTAAGTACCTATAAATTTGGGGGTTTGATTTTGGGTTCTTTATCATGGAAACTCAGAGCTCCCACTTCCGCCTTCACTCACCAGGACGTGGGTCCAGCTGTAGCTGTCATGCCCCACTGCTTTGTGGTGCTCAGCAGCCCTGATATGCCAGTGCTTTGCCCTTGCTATTGCCCCTCACCCTGACCCACAAGCCCCTGGGTTGCAAGGTGGCAGCTGCTGCAGCAGAGACCAACTCTTCCCCCCGCCCCCTCCACCCCCCATGGGTGCATAGCAGGAGTGAAGCCTGTGGGGAGAGCCTATGGGCTACCCGCTGTGGGCTTGGGCTCCCCACGATACCCCCACTCCCCAGGGCCTCTGTGGCCCAGCAGGTGAGACCCAGTGCAGCAGGGTAGGGAGGCTCATGCTACCACTGGAAGCTCCGAGCCACCACGGCAAGATGCCCCCTGCTTCTCCCAGCAGCAGCGAGGGGGCACAGCCAAGCAGGCAGGATCCAGTGCAGCAGGGCACAGTGGGACAGGGAGGCTCATGCTGCCACTGAGGACCCTGAGCCCACAGTGGGCAGCCCGCCCCTGCCACAGGCATAAATCTAGGGGCCACATATCCCCTATGCCCTCCCCCCCAGGAGTGCATACAGTGGCAGGGAGCCAGCCCCTTCCCCCCAGATGTGGCGCTTACGGCTCTGTCTCACTCCCTGCCCAGGACCTGCAGCCGCACATGGCCCCAGGCCTCAAGCCCCACACCATACCAGCTGGGCAGCTATGTGCGTGTGTACATGCGCACGTGCACATGGCCCCACCTGCCTGACTGCCCTCCTCCCGCTCCCCCCCCCCC
>NW_017729004.1:8538583-8600051 GCF_001723915.1 Gavialis gangeticus
CCCCCCCCCCCCCCCCCCCCCCCCCCCAAGCCCCTTGCAGGACAGAAACCCACCTTTTCCCACATTTTTTTTGTGAAACCCGCCCCCCCTGTATATTCTCCTTAAAAACGGAGGAAAAAAAACAACAGGTTTTACCATTTTTTCTTGGCAAACAGAAAACCCGGATCCGTGTCGTCGAGTGAGTCATGGGATTATTAATGAGAATAAGTCTTCAGGAGCTTTCTTACATCGTTGCTAAGGGAAGAGGGGAAGCCTTGCAATACTTTAGTGTTGGCATTGCAATGAGGTATATAGTGGATTCGGAAGAGTAAATCATCTGAAGATTCATAAAATGAGATTTGACATCAGAAAGAGCAGACTTCAACCAAAGTCCATTGGAGTGTTCCATTTATTTTAGTTGGAGCAGAGTTGGGAATTCACACCTCTTAGAAATCTCACCTTTAAAGACCAGGAGGTACTGTTGAGTCAAGTCTGGCCTCTCACAGAACAGGGCCCAGAGGATTTCACCCTTCATTCCAGCATCAAACTTTGTAAAGTTTTGTACAGAATATGCCTTCAGACTAGCATGCATTTTATTGCATTGGCCAGAGCTAAACCTCTGAGGCTATTATACACAGCAATTTCCCATGCTTTAGTTTTGAAGACAAGATTATGTTACGGAAACGTGCACTGTCATTTACATGACAGCACCTTCACTCTCTTTCATCATCACTTTCGAGACACCTCCACTCTGTATCTCACCCAATGACTGATGATTCTATTATCAGATGTCTTGCTCTGGGCAATTCACAACCGTGGAGATCCATGCAGGATAGTATAAAACAAACAGGATCACTAACATTTCCTAATCTACTCCGCATCACTTAGTGCATGCAGAGGGGTGACCAGGATACTGTAGCTTAGGTCAGATCTATACAGTACAATTGCAACTTATGCGGGGGTTACGTTCTCAGGTCACCGCGTATAGTTGAAATCACGTATAGCTGAAATTGCCGAGCTCGGGGGCGAGCAGGCGCTGCTGCTGTCAGGCCCAGACAAGGCGGCCAGATGAACGTAAGCCCCCCAGCCATGCTGGCGCGTGCAGGCAATACCACGTAGCGCTGCACTATGCGCCGTTTCCCGGCCGGCACCCGGCAGCCAGCCCCAGCAGCCGAGTGCGTAAAGCCGAGCCCGTGTAAGTTAAATACGCATAAATTGCGACTTGCCTGTATACATTTCCCTGACCCTGGGCTTGCTGCCAAGGAAATAAGTCCTCCCCATTCATTTCCAGTGGACGCACCCAGATTAGCAATTTGGAAGACTAAACAGGTCAGATGTGGTCTGAGTAACACTTTATGCCCCTTCTCCCCCAAGCTGGACTCAGGCTTTCAGTCTTGGGAGAAATTCAGTGGGAATTATTCCCTTGACAATAGATCTGGGGATTAGAAGTGGTCTAGACATGGCCTTTAAGAGATACCAGGGAAATCACTCTAAGAACAATGCCTCTGTCATGGCATAGGGTCCCCAGGGATGGCCGTGATACCCTAGGGCTCCATGATCATGTCTGCTCCACCCCGTGGTCACCTAATAATCTCTCCTGCCATGTCTCATTGGTTGAAATAAAAATTGGGAGACTGCCCACAAGTCTATGTAGTCACGGTCCTGTTGAACCCCACTAGATCTTGCATCCTTTGCCGGGTCTCGCTGAAAGTCAGTGCCTCTCGGGACATGCTAAGTCTTATGGGCTAGATGTGTGGTTCCAAAACCATCCCTTTACCATGCCCCATGCCTCGCAGATTGTACTTAAAATGTTGTCCCTTTTGATGACGCCACAGTCTAGCTTGGTCACCTGTCATCACTGGGCTCTTGGCCCCAGTAGTGACACCCTATGGCGCTGGCATTCCTTCACCCCCTGTAGCCGTTGTGCCCTCTAGCGCTGGGGCATCTTCACCCCCTCTATCTGCTGCACCCTCACTAGCACTCTGATGCTGTGGTCTCTTCACTCCCTGTAGTGGCACCCTCTGGTGTTAGAGCCTTACACAGTAGTGTACCCCAATGAGGCTGCCTCCTCCTCCCCAGTTAGCCTCATCCCAGTCCACCAAATTCATATAACAATGTAAATACAAGCTACTGGGCTATGATATAACAACAACAAACTTTGGAGGTCACAATCTGTCCCTTTTAAGGAGGCAAGCTTCTCCCTCATCAATGTGTGCCTCCTAGCCCCAGATACTTTAGGAGATCCTAGAGCCCATTAGTCTTACCAGCAGCAGAATAGGTAACCAAGCATCTGAATAGCATTTCTGCAAGAGCTCCTTCCCCCTGGCTGCTGACAAAGAACTAATCCCCTACCAGCTCCACCCTTGGGGCTTATATGTGCCCAGGGCCCTGTTTCCTTCCGGCCAGCTGACAGGGTGCAGGTGCCAGCTAATACCCCAGTTAGCTTGCTGCCAAGGCAACCTGCAGCTGTGGAGCCCTGCCTAGCTCTCAGGGCTCCCTAGCTAAGCTTCCTGCACTTTTGCAGGAGCAGGCACACCTTAGTGCCCTCTGAAAGCCTCAGTTATTTATCAGCAGGGAAATATACTGCGTCCCTGGGAACCAAAAGAGGCTGGGAGATACCCTTATTGCTTCTACTTACTAACACTTGGGAGGTGTCGTCATCCTCCTGGTCTTTGGTTCTGAATCTTTTCCAGTGTCTGGAGCAAGTGCTGCTTGTTGTGATGGCAGGTATAATCAGGAACTATAAACAGGAGTCATCTCTGGAGCAGGCTCAGCTGTGCCTGCCGCAGCTGATCCACTTCGTTTACATCTAGGCTAAATACAGACAGTCAAATACCTGAGGCTGAATCAATTCAATCTTCTCAGGTTAGACTAGACTGAACCAATAATCAAGTGAACAAACATTCACTTTTGATTCCAGAAATGCAGCCACATGCCTGCAGTGGCCCAAGCCAGAAGCTGAGGGGCACTTGAGCATGCCTCCCTGATCCACTGCAGCAGGCAGCTTGGGCCAAAGCTGGGCCATGCTGTGAGGGGGGTTTGCAGGGGAGGTGATGCTAGGGAACTGGGGGACAAAGTTAAACTTGAATCTGAAGGGGATCTGGGACAGAAGTTCAATAAACCAATTAACCTAACTCATTTAAGTCTGATACTACATCCATCCAGGTTTGTCTTAAAAACTGGTTTCAGCCATTTTGCAAGTGGTTTATGTGCACTGAACTTCTGTTGTGTTACAGATTTGAGCCAGTTTCCAATCACTTGCACTGGTTTATGTGCAATTTTTGTCCCTAGCTCTACAGACGTCACCAGGACTACTCTCCCACAGGGCCAGGCCACTGCCACTTCTGGGGCTTGATGCTGATGAACAGTGGCCTTGGGTGCCATGGCCCAACTGCACCTACAGAGGTTTTCTACCTGCAGGTTTCCCCAGTTGCAGACACATGCCCCAAGTTAGGGCCCCACAGCTTGATGTGTGCACTGGGGGATTGCAATTGCACACAATAAGCAGACAGACCTCCTCCCACAAAAGGCATCCCAAGCTGTGAATACCTTTTGTTGTGGCAACACTTTAGGGCACATGGAGTGCAACAAGGGGATAGCACAACTGTCTGATAGTAATTTCTGATGCCATAAACATTTTATGGCAGCACAAGGGCAATGTCTTAATAGCCAGTGTCATTTTGTGAGTGAGCTGGTCTTGGGTGTATTCATGTAGTCTTTTGTCTCTGCTTGTGGAGCAGTTCTAAAGCTGTGTCAGGACTGTAGTTAGCATGCACTGGTTTAGCATTGCGGTCACATTTCCAATATCAGGGGTGATCACACCAGTAAAAACAATTGGTGTGCAATGCTGCAGACATAACTTTCCATTCCCTCTGCTACATGTGACCTCAGTTGTTCTGCTAGTGCCACAGACTTCTTGAGTTTTGATGCCTCATGTAGAAGTAGTCAGCAGGGGTGGATCCTTGGGGGTACTTTAGTGCACTGTCACCCATCCCCCTTTGATTCCTGTTCCACCCACAATTTAAAACTACCTACCTGGCAGGGGCAGCAGCATTTCTAGTCAGGCAGTGCTGAGGGAGTCCCTCGACTTCATAGCTCATTGTAATCTACCTGACCCATTCTAAACACTTCATTCCATAGGTGTTAATGACCCTCTCTTTTTAATGAACTCAATGTTTCACCAATTAAGAAATCCTTTGTTCTGCTGTCTGTTAGTTGTCCCTGGTAATGATGTTCTGATTTCCCAGCCTTGCAGATTGTTTTTGACTCACTGCGTTCATTTATATTTGTTTTTGCTTCAATCTTAAACTGAATAATACAAGCCTATGCCTGTGGCGTGTTAGAAAAGCTTATAGTGTTTTTTTAACTGAAGAAAAATGTGTATTGTGCTATAACATGAGGATGCACCTCACCATGCGCACCCCCTTTTCAAAATTCTAGATACAGCCATGATAGCTAGTAAAACCATTTAAAAATAAATCATAATAGAATTACTATATTTTTTTTCCATGCATTCAGCTGTGTGTTATTTTGTTGCAATTTGCAAGTCTAGGCAGAATAAGAAGTTATCTTGTAGTCCTTGCCTCATTCACTTCTCTTCCGGTTAAAACCTGTATGCTGTAGGTATGTTCTGAAAGTCCAGTAAAACAAGGGAAGGCTTTTAACTGTCTGCATTTGCCTTGATCAGGATCCGACTGGCTTTTGTACTTATTTTGTGCCTCATCCATTACCACCCTGGGTAATGCGGACTGCTACTAATGGGTGTGATCCCTAATCCCATATGTATGGGATTTTTGCTAATATATATGCTAATTTTGGATAATGGATCACAACACACAACAAAGGAGTTTCAAAGATATATATATATTTTGAAATTCCTTTGGTGTGCATTGTGATCCATTATCCAAAATTAGCACATTGCAAAAATCATGTCTGGAACATCCTGCCGTGGTGTGATTCAGTACAGAGCAGGCTAATGTGTAGTATAGTCTAGTCGCTCTGCTTTATTTATTTATTTTCAATCAATTGATCGATCATCAGCTGATAGCGTTTCCCCTGGTTTTGAAGAGATCAGTGGCAATAACTGACAGCCTATGCAAGGTGCATCACCAGTTATAATGGGCGCCCTTGCAGTTCTTTTCTCCGGGACTTTGAACAAATGCAATGATCTCTGATCATTTCTTCTATTGTGCATTCAAGTTAGGCCAATAAAGCGAGTCTCATGCCCATGTTTTACATACCAAGGTGTCTTCAGGACTCGTCTTTGGACTCTCCAGATGCATTTTCTTTGGAATCACTACTTTCTCCCCTTTCAGAACCAATTCATTCTTCTTGGTAAGTCTCACATAGCCAGGAAAATATCTGGTTTTTGTGCTGGGATGTAATTGATTTTTGTGCAGGTCATCCCGACTTAAAATACAGGAGGAAGATTTGGAGGAAGGGGTGAACAAGTACCACAGTGATTGGAGTGTATAAATACACTAGCAGAAATAGTAAAACCAATAACACAATGAATATTTTTATCTTGTACTTTTATGAAAATGCGGGAGGGGAAAGATCTGGTACAAGAATTTCTCTTTTGCGATTGTACTTCTCTTTCCAGTTGTACCTCTGTAGTAGTGAAGGCTGCTGTTAGAAATGCTAGAAATTTGTCAGAAATATTCTCTAGGGTGTTGCAATTTGTTTCAGTTATCACGGTGCACTTATGTATGTGCTGATGAAGCCTGTGATATCCAACAAGAAAGGAAAATATGCATGAACAGAAAAGTAATTAATCTTGCTTTGTTATTATCCATGTTTTTGATCTACGTCCTATTGGAGCACTGTCCCAGAATAGTGTTGCTCCAACAGCTGCTTCTGAAGCATCAACTTGCACAGTTCTTTCCTTATTTTCATGCTTCAAATGGTCTTGCCCAAACTTCTTTCTTACTTGCCACTCTCTTTCCCTTCCCCACCTTTTTCCAATAAAAACCCCTCTGATTTCTGCCAATAATGGTATCAGTCTTCATAGGAAGTCACTACCCCTTCTTGCTGTTTCCAGGCCCTTGTTGGAAGTTAGTGTTTTTCATGGCTTTCTTAATCTCACTTTATTTGGATTGGATCTGATGCTTCCTTTTCCTGATATGTATGCAAACTCAGTCACTTATTCTGCAAAGATTTGCATTGCGCTGGGATTCATTTTTAGGTTGACTTTCCTGCCTCTTGAGAGTATTGCCATTAAGGTTTGTCCTTCCAGCAGTGCCAAGTGCTGGGATGTAATTGAGGAAGGTTTTGACTCCTGACAGTGTTTCTCTAGAATTTAAAGCTTATTCTCTGCAGGGGGGTGGGACCCAACCGCCCCCCAAAAAACAAACCACCCTTGGGCAGATGAATTGCCATGTTGCAAAGCTGGGTAGAAAATGATTAGCTTATTATTCTCCCTCTGTCTAGTCTGATTTGCTAATATTTGAATGAAATATCTGAATGTCCTTGTGGAGAGCTTGTAAGTAATGTCAAGCGCTGTAGGCTGTATTGGGCTGTAGGCTGTGTTGTTCCCTTATAATTGTTTGGTTTAGATTTCGGGCATACCTTGTCTTTCTTTTCCACTGTGCAACCATACCAAATCCCCACTCAGTCTTCTATTCTCCGGATTAAATAAACCCAGTCCCCTTTTCCCTCTCGTCCATGAACGACCTGTGCCCCTAGCAAGGCACGGCGGTGGCGGCAGCAGCAAGCGGGAGCTCCCGCAGATGCTGCTGGGAGGTAGGATGGGGAGAAGGAGATGGGGTGGTGAGCACCGACCAGAGGTAGGCAACCACCCAGAGCTGCCACCAACACCATTGGTGGTGCCTTTTTGTACGGGGTGCATGTGCACCCACGTGCACTCCCTATGTGTCGCCCCTGCTCTCCTCACAATTCATGTCCCCCAGCCCCTGAACCATGTTTGTTGCCCTCTGCTGGACTTTCTCCAATATCTCTACATCCTTTCTGTAGTATGAATTTGGGGCCCAAAATTGGACACAGGACTCCAGATGTGGCCTCACCAGTGCCAAATAAAGGGGAATAATCACTTCACTTGACCTGCTGGCAACACTCCTACCAATGCAGCCCAGGATGCCATTAGCCTTCTTGGCAACAAGGCCACACTGCTGGCTCATGTTCAGCTCATTGTGCATTGTAAACCCCTAGCTCCTTTTCTGCAGAGCTGCTGCCCAGCCAGTCAGCCCCCAGCCTGTACTGGTGCATGGGATTGTTGTGTCCTAAATCCAGGACTTTGCACTTGGACTTGTTAAACCTCAGGAGATATCTTTTGGCTCAACCTCCAATTTGTCCAGGTCACTCTGAATCCTAGCCCTACCCTCCCAGCATATCTACTGCTCCCCACAGCTTGGTGAGTAATAGTGATTGGATAAAATGGGTAGGCAGCAGTATATGCAGCTACCCCATTGGGCAGCTCCATTTACTTACCTGCTAAAAGGTGAATTGAATGTGTCTCTATGTGTCGTCTTGGTTTGCACTTGGCAGTGGGGAGCCACACCAGAATGGGTAAACTAAACAGGGTTTATCTATAGGTCTTTCAAACAGTCCACTCTCGGCAACTCAGGTCAACATGCACACGCACTCTGACCAACCAACATCCCCCATATATTAGAGTCATTTCCTGTTCCCGTCTCAACAGGACTGAGCACGAGTTACCTACCAGTGCACGAATGTGGTATACATTAACCACTAAAGGAAAAGCTCATCAGGCTCCGGTTCTAGTTTGAGCTGGATTTTCTGCCTCACTCACTTGTAAGTTAAGAAAATACATACAGTAAACAAGTGCTCATTTGTAAACTGCCAGTTAATGTATTATTTAATAATTACCTAAGGAAAGGATGTGTTATGGAATTAATTTGTGGCCCCTTCGTATTTCCCTTTTACATCCCACATATATAAAAATCACTCAATATTTGACTTACAAATCCACTGAAGTTTGTTTAAAAAAAAAATTATTTTCTATTGAAAGCATGCGACATCATGTTGGTTTGTTCTACAGCAGGAGCATAAGAGATTACATTTCCAATCACTATTTTGTATATAGAACATCCATCTTAAAATTTTTGCTCATTCTAGTGCAAAAATTTCCAGCGTTTAATTTGCTGCATCGTTTGCAAAGCTTAAGGCCGCAATAAACAACTTGCAACATTGAATGTGTGTGTAATGGAAGGGAGATGATATCATTTGTTCATGGACTTGTAAAGCTGGAAAAGATCTCATAGATGCACTTCTGCACAGATGCATGAATTCTCACCCACCCCCGGCAGACACCCACCCACCCTCTTTTTGGAAACCTCCAAGGACGGACATCACAACTTCCCTAGCAGCTTGTGCCACTTCTTACTGTTGTGAAAGGCTTCCCCCTCCCCACCCCCCGAGATATGTTCTACATTTGCTTTAGTGCCATTTAAGCCTCTTGCCACAGCCGGTAGGATGCGAGACAAGGCAGAACAATGGCTTGCTCTCTTTCTATAGCAGCATTTGAAATATGTGAAAGCCACTATCATATTCCCCCCTTTCATCTCCCTTTCTCCCGATTTAAGCACACAGTTTCTTCAGTCTTTCTTCACACAGCTTGCTTTCCCTTTATCACCTTGGTCATTCACCTCTATGTTCTCTCCAGTTTCCCCATCATTCATGTTAAATTGCAGTACCCCAAATCAGACACAGTCCTTGTGCCGAGGTGTAATAACCGCTGAATAGAATGGGATGTGCATTGTGGAGTGCGGTAGAAATGTTTGAAAATAAAAAGAGGGGAAATATAAATTGTACTTAGAGACAGAGACAAGCACAAGGAAGAGATCAAGCTGGGGAAAAGATGGATGGCTGAAGTGATCTAGTGGCTCTGAGAGATATGTTGCCTCCTAGCTGTGCCCTTTACTCACTATTTAGTAGTGGGCGAAGTACTGACCTACAGAAAGATGTGGTTAGAGTACATTTCACAATGCGGATACATTCACTTGCTCTGCTCTGCGCTTAATGCAGTGGCATGTACAAAGGGGTCATTTCCACATGTGTGTAGATAACTCATTTGCATGTAAAAAAAGTGATGGCTGGTGTACTCCGGGGCGGCCAACCCGAGGCAGGTGTGCCAAGTGACATGGGCAGCCCATGTGCACACCAGATCAGGGAGGGGAAAGGCAGCACAGTGGCAGATGGCATGGGAAGCCAAAAGCAGAGCAGCAGATCAAGCAAGGGAAAGGGATGGGAGTGGTACTCAAGTTGGGCACAAAGCCAATTTGTGGCACGCCTGCCAAAAAGGTAGGCCCTCATTGGTGTATGTGACCACAGCAACCGCTGGCCAAGCAGAGACAAAATGTTTTGCACACCTTGGGCCATAACCTTGCAAGAGACCCGTCTTTGAATCTCCCTATCTCCTTCAACCATCCTCAGCATAGCATAGGAGCAACAGTACAGCCCTGCTGCTACACCTCACGGGGGTGTGAGAATAAATTAGTTAATGATTACATAGTACTCTGAAAAAGATGAGGCTCGACAGAAATGCTAAATATGATTATTATTATTCTGCTTACCAGAGAGAAACAGAAGCCTAACCACAGCATGAATTAAACTCTCAGAGGGTTTTGTTTTCTCTCTGCTGAATCACTCTTATCTCTGCTTGGCTGGATGGGTGTCTTGGCTGCATGCTAATCATAAGTACACTTGAAGTATTTGAGGATGCTGTGGCTGGAACTAGGCAACATGGGGAGCGTCTAGATGACACCCTACGGCCTGCTATGGCGGGTCTACACATGATTGCCAGCTACGTCCCTGTAGTGGTGCACTCCTTGCTTATAGCACACCTTAAATTTATAGGGGAAATTCAAGTGTGTGCTGCCTGTATGGTGCAGTACAGGGACTTACTGCACCGTGTTTTAGTACTTCCAAGAGGAAGTACTAAAGCGTGGCACAGTAACAGTGTTGCTATACCGTAATGTGTAGGTGTGGGGTTTTGAACATTAGCTTTCCCCTTTGGAGATGTGAGTTGAAGGTCTCCTTCAGGAGACAGATGCTTGGTAGAGCTCAACTGATCGCCAGTGATTTATCTCCTTTAAGCATCTGGCCCTGGTGAATCATTGGACATGTCTACATGTGCAAATGCTCTGGGGTGCATTTACTCTACAGTAATTTACTCTAGGGAGTAAAACTCAACCCAGGCAGGTGTCTACACGTGTAGGAAAGTGGGAGCAGATTTGCTGTTCATGGCAACACTCTGCTTTCGCCCCTGCTGTCCCTGCACCAGCACCCTGCAGCAGCCAGGGGGAGCTCTGGGTTTCCCCTGGGTGCTAGCCTAAGGACTAGGAGGGAGCAGGGGGCATTTCCTGGCAGGGGCTGGGAGATTGCTCCCTGTCCTCAGGATCTCCCTGCTGCTAGGGCAGGGTCTGCCACTGGAGCCTGGGTGGGGAAAAACATCCCCTTGCCCTGGCAGCAGGGATTTCCCAGCCCCAGCAATCGTGGAGTGGGGACTGGGAGCTCCCTGCTGCTGGGGCAGAGGGATGTTGTTCTCTTTCCTCAGGAGCTGTTGGGGACAATCTCTTACCCCCTGCTGCCCAGGACCACATTTGCTCCCAGTCAGCCATGCTATACTGAGCAGTAAATCACTCCTGAGTAAATTGGCTACTCGTATTTACAGGGAGCAAATTGACTTGCGATTAGAGCAAATTACTGCACAGTAAGCATCTGCACACATAGACGGTGATACTTACTGGGCGCATCTACACATGCATTTGAGCTGGGGCCAGTTTACTCATGAGTAAATGCTTTCTGCATGGGTGCTAGCCCAGGGGCTGGCAGAGAGCACCGGGCCAGGAGACAGCTGTCTCTTGGCTGGGACTGGGACATTGTCCCTGCTCTGACAGCAGGCAGCACCAGGAAGCAGGGTGCAATGTTCCTCTGCCTTGGCAGTAGGGATCTCCTGGCTCTGGCTCCCCAGTTAGAGGTGGGGGCTTGGAAAGAGCTGCAGGGGAGGGGCAGGTCCCTGGCCCCAGACCCCTGCCCTAATGTGCCAGTGGCATAGCTCGCTGTTAGCTGCCTCACTAGCAGATCAGGGCAGGAGGCTGGGACTTACCCATCCCTGCAGCTCTTTCTAAGCCCTGTGCCTTGATCACCCGATTGGGGCAAGGGGCTGGGACCTGCCCCTGACTAGGACAATTCCCAGCCCCCACCCCACACAGAGGGGTGGAGGCTGGAGACCCTGTTCCCCGCTCAGCTGCGCAAGTGCCTCTCGTCCCTGATCACAATGGCAGAACAGGGGCTGGGAGATAATCTCCCAGTCCCTGCTCCCCAGTCGTGTTCTCAGAGCAGGGGGCTTGGAGATCCCTGCTTCTAGGCAAGGGCAATGTCCCCCTGCCATGAGCTCCAGTACCGGAGCCCACCCTGGCAGCAAGCAGCTCCTGGGGCAGGGAGCAATATTCTGTGCCTTGGTGAACAGCTGGCTGGGAGCAGATTCACTCCCAATCAATCACCTACATGAGCACAACTGTCTTTACTAATCAAAACTAAATTTGTTACTTGCATTTACAGGTAGCAAATTTACTTGCGATTAGCAAGGTTTACTGAGTAATAAGCACGTGCACGTGTAGACGCACATACTTACTGCACAGTTAAGCATCTCATGTAGACATGCCCAGTGTGCAGTAATTTATTCTCATTTCACGTAAAGCGTGTCATGCAGATGCACCCACTGAATCAGAAACGTAGAGTGGGAAGGGACTTCGGGAGTTCATCCATCCAACCCCCCCGTCATCCCTATCCAAACCATCCCAAGCAAATCCTTGTTTACCCAGCTGACTTTGTTACACAAGGAGAAAGCATGACACCCTAAACTTTAGGCAGAGATAAAGCAGGAGGACAACCGTGGTCAATGTCGTGCTGCTCCAAGAGTTTTTAAGATACACTTGAAAGAGCCCAGGAAGAGGGCCACAGCCCCTGCTACAGAGGAAGGCAAACACACCCCCAGTGTGTACCAATCTGACCACAGCATTAAAGTTTGTCCTGAAACCAAATCTGGCAACTGATCTGACCCTGAATGGAGGGGCATGATCCTCTAGCCAGGAAACTTTGGATTTAAGTCCCAGCAGACCCCAATCAATCACCAGCCTTGGCTGCCACCAACACCCAGTGCTTCTGAGGAAAGCAGGACAAAAACAAAAAAAACCCCAACACATAGCAGCAGGAGGGGACATCTGCAGTAACCAGCAAAGTCAGAAAGCATGGGAAATACCCATAGCAGAGCATAGGAACATATGGGAGAGGGCAGTCCCTTAGGTATGCAGTATCCAAATCATTTTAGGGCCTTGTAGGTCAAAACGACCACCTTGAACTTGTGTGTGAACCCTGGGGAGAGAGTCCTACACAAAAATATAGACAAGAAAAACTAATATCTACTCTCCAGTCCACCCTTACTATTTTTTTTTCCTTCTAATCTTATGTGGCAAAACTAATACAGGTGACATTAAAAAAAAAAAAAAAGAATTTAAAAAACATGTAATCCATGCTGAAAAGCTTACAGTTCAATAAAACTGAATATGTCTTGGAATATGTTCCTCGAATCACAAAATAGAGATAAGAAAGTCCAATTGCTGCAGGGTTGTTTCCTACAGCATATGAACTGATTTTAATGGTCTCAAACAATCAGGCTTTACCACTTCCCTTAAGCAAAACTATTCTGTAGTCTAACTGATCTCAATGCGATTAAAACTGCAAAATCATTAAATAGGTCAAGCAGGAATAATAAAGATGCTGACATTTTAGCAATGGGAACATTACTACACTGATTAAAATCTGCTGAATAAAATCACAATGCCATAATTTAATTGCAGTTTTCAACAGACAAGAAGGCAACATCACTGTAAGTTACCTTGGACTTCCCTTCATGCCCAATGGGAGTTCCCCCCCCAGTATAAAATCATCCGTTGGCCCTAGACTTAGATTGCCAGAGGAGATGTAGGAAAACTGCGATTTCCTTAATTCAAGTTAGCTTACATTGGTATAAAATCAGAGAATTTGGTCAGAAAAAAGGGAGGAAATTTAATATTATGTATGCATCTATTTATAAAAACCCTCCAATTTTAACACTACAGTTAGTTGTAAAAAGACAGTGCAATGGTGATTGTTGGCACCTTCACATGCTGAACCACTGAAAGACAAATTTATTCTTACTTTTTACCCATCTCTCCCTATACAACATGTTTTCAGTAACTTAGGAACCAAATTTGGGTTATTATGACTTTAATTCAGAATGGCAAGGAACAAAGCTGGGCAAATAATGGATTTTTCTGTTCAGTGGTTGATTAACTGAAAACCTAAGGGAAAGCTGATTTCAACAAAAAAAACGCAGCAAAAAACCCAGAATTTTGCTGAATAAAATGAGATTTATTATTTTTTGGTCAACTGGAAAGATGTCATGCCTCCCAAAAATGCCTTCCTTGTTCCCATGCTTTTAACCTTTTTCAAAAGGTCATTTTAATTTAAATAAATGCCATTTTGGAATGAACACTTGAGAAGTTTCATGCAATAATGGTTTCTTTATTTTCCACAAGGAGCGAGTCTGTAGGCAATGGGACTTCCATGAGAATACCTATTCCCTAAGAGGAGGGCCTAGTCCGGTTCACCATCACAGAACCGTAGAATAGTGGAGTTGGGAGGGACCCCAGGCGGTCATCTAATCCATCAGCCCCCTGCTTAAGACAGGATCGTTCAACCATCTGGAATCTGGAGCGGGGGTTCCTGTGCTTATACAATCCCAGATCAATTCAAACCTACGGAGGCAGGCTCAGACCCTGCTCCGACCTGCTCCAATTCCAACCCCACGACAAGAACAGAATCTCTCATTGCCACCTACAATTCAAACACCCTGGACTCATTCATGACTTCCAGCCCCTTTTGGATAATGACAACCATCTTAAGGCAGCCTTAGGAAACAACCTTGTCCCGACTTCCAGACAGCCCCCAAACTAAACGACGTCTCCCCAGCAAGACAACGTAACTGCTACCCAACAGCTTTGCCTCCTTATCAACAGACTACATGATCACTGGATCAAACAACACTAATTAGAATAGCCAGAGCTCATGCACCTGTTCCTTTACCAACATCATGTATACCATTACCCAATTACAGTGCCTCTCTGCTGTCTGTGTGTCACGGAGCACTCCCACGCCCTGCTCCTAAGGAGGCTCCACCCCGGGAGGGGGAGATGTGTAGCAGGGCTTGGCTGCCAATCACTAGGGCAGCTCAGGTGACGGTTGCTGGGGCAAGGTGACCAGAAGGGGGCAGGGCCGGGCCTTTATAAACAGCCCAGGCCGTAGCCTAGCTGGCAGTTCCCTTCTGGCAGCCGGAGGAGCAACAGCTCTGCTGCAGAGCAGAGCAGCCTGATTGCCTGACCGCCGAGCCTCTGCAGAATGATACGGGGTGGAGGGAACCCTGACAGGGAGATGGAGAATAGCCAGGGCGGCGCGGAGCGTATGTTATAGCCAGGAGGCTTATTTTGAGTTACAGCCAGGTGGCTTATGGCTTTGAGGTTTCTGTTGGGTTGCTGGTGTAAGACCGGAGGACCGGGTGAGGCTGTAGGGGTGTGAGGAGACCTCACAGGAGCTCCCCAGTAGTCTGGGGGTTCCTGGGTGCCCTGTTAGGGCACAGAACAGTGCCTGGGAGGCATGGCTGTTCGCCACCGGTGTGGCGCGGTGTGTGGGGGTTGAGACCCCAGCCTGTGAGGGCAGTATTCTGCCCAGTAGGGCGAGGGACCCCGAGAAGGGTCAAGGGGCCAGGCACGGCTACGGGTCACCTGAGCCCGAGCATGAAAAGCACGGGACAAGCCCAGAGAGGGCGAGTAGCGCAACAAGTGAGGGACAGGCCCAGAGAGGCCGACAAGCTTGAGGCACAGGACCCAGTGAGGGTGAGCGCAAGGCATAGGCCCCAGCGAGGGCGAGCGTGAGAAGCGTGAGGCATAGGCCATAGAGTGGCCATGAATATGGGAATAGGGAGCCCAGGTAGAACCAACGAGGTTCAAAAGCCTGGAGAAGGGCGGGCGCGTGGTTAGAAGCCCGAGGAGGGCACGTATAAGATTAGAGCATCCGGTGAGGACGAGGATACGGGAGAAGCCCCAGACAAGGGCGAGTCGATTGGGGAAGCCCCTGAAAGGGGCGAGGGTAAGTCTAAAGAGCCTGGAAGGGCAGAGCACGCGAGTAGGAGCCCAGAGAGGGCAGGGCACGTGGGTAAAGGCCCAGAGAGGGCGCGCGTATCCGAAATCGGAGGGGCCCCGGGGAGGGCGCGTATACCGGAGAGGCCCCGGGGAGGGCACGTACATAGAGACACAAGAACGTCCAGAACACCGGCAAGGCTTGGGCGTGGTATTGGGGGTGGAAGGAGCCATGCGATGCCCTAGGGTGGGTGCACCAAGAGATATCTGTATAGGGCAAGAGCACCAGGTCCGAGAAGCCCAGGAAAGGTAGCCTCCCATTAATATTATATAAACAGCAAAGACATGGCGGGCGAGACAAGGGTGCTAGAAGGGCAACTTGGCACGGTAGGGGCGCAGGAGAGATCACGGCCACTCCTTGGACCCCGCCCTGTGACACTGTGCATCATGGAAGGCCCTGTTGAGTAAGAATAACCAATTCCATCTAGTATTTTTACTCAATGGGGCCATCCTTGACACACAAAACCAATGTGGGCACGTCTCCATGAGATGCTTTAGCCCAATAACACTGCACAGTAGCGTGGCAGTTAAAACCCATGCTAATAGCCTACTGCGCAGTGTTATTAGGCTAATGCACAATAAGTGTCACAAAATAACCATGAGTTGGTGCTACTATGCAGTAAGACTAGTTACTGCACATTTACTTAAAACTTGATTAAACAAGTACTAAATGTAATGTGCAGTATCTAAGATGCATTAATGAATGTGTAGACATGCCCGGTGAGAAGGATAGTGGTACCTTGTCATCAGATACTAGCTTTAATAGTCAAACCAGGGAAACCAATTATCCTTTTGACTTGCACTGTAAAAAGAGAGGGATTGATTCGCTTATATGGCTTCTTAGTGGAATTACACCGTTGCTTTCAATGGATTTATTCTTAATTTACAAAATGTTCCTTATCACCATCTAGCTTCCCAGTTACAGCACTTCAACCCTATGCTTCTCAATCACCTCATTTAATATAAAAATTCTCCAGTAATAGATTGGTAGAACACAAGTGATTTTTCTTCTCCCCCACCCCAAGCATAGAAGCAGCTGAGATTAGTTTTGTCACTAAGGCAACTACTGGATGAATTTCCTAGAGAAAAGCTAGGATTGCTGCTATGCAGCTGCCTTTCCAGCTTTATATCTCCTCCCTTTTCCAATGCAAATTTAAACATAGTTTACTGGCTGTGAAATTATTTATACGTTTGGTATTAAGAACAGAGGCAAGGGCTGCAGTGTGTGAAGGTGGTGAAGCCACTTGCTATAATACAGTCCGTGATCTGCATCTCAATCTTCGTGTGCGTTTCACGGCTAGGTGAACATGAATCAGTTTACAGCAAGTTGACTTTCCCTTCCTACCTCCCCCACCCCCGGCTTCTCCAACATAACACAAACCAGAGGCCATACAATTATGCCAGAATGAGAATCCATTATCTCTCCGTCTCTCAGGAAGAAGCACAGCCTATAATGCAGATGTTTATACAGCTGTGAGCACTGCTGATGGATTTAATGGCGTCACATAATTGCTCCCTAACACTTTCCGGCGGAGGATGAGGGAGGCAAAAAGAAAGAGGAATAAGAGACATTGAGGGAAGATGCGAGCTCCTGCCAGATGCAGTTTTCTTAGATAAGATGTAGCACTCTCAACTGGCATTTAATCCCATTGGCTGATCAGAAAGGGACTGGGCCCACGGTGCAGCTGCCATTCTACAAATTGTGGATCCCCGCTTTCCAAATGGCAGCACAAGTGCAACACCACAAGCTACGCCAAACACAGCAAACATTGCCTTGCATGGATGTTCTCCCTAGGCATATAAAGGGAGGTAGGAATAGAGTCAGTCATCTCAGAGTTTTGCTCAAATATTGTTAAACACTTTTCCCCCCACCCTGTAGTAGTTGTTATATTGGTTGCATTTCAATGTTATTTTTTTTGGTTTTTTTAAATGTAGCATTAAAGTTTAAAATACCATGCTCAATTCTCCTGCTCCCCACCAAGCCTCTTATTAAATAACCAGGTATTGAATCACCAAAACTTAATATTGAACAATCAATTCGTCCCAGTTATCTGGGAAACCACAAGAAATGACAAATCCAAATACTGGGACACTGAAAAAGAAACATTATGCTATGAAAATCTCTAGGGATTGCCATCAACATAGGAATCCAGCAGTTTTAGCTGCGTTCTAATAATCATCCATCCACTGCCGTAATAGAAGAAGCTATTTTAACGTAGCAATAATTAACTGGGTGGATAATTGGAGGAGATTACCATGGGATTTGGTGGAGTCTCTCTCTCTTGGACTCATTAAAACAAGATTGGATGTCTATCCAAGCCACGCAATCCACTTCAATCCTAAATTGTTAATTAGATACAGAAGCCATGGGTTGAAGTCCAGTGGCCTGTGTTATACAAGAGAACAGACTAGGTATTTCTAATGGTACCATCTACCTTCAAAATCTAATTTAATAGATTTTTTTAGGTTATAAGTCTAGATAATTGATAATTGTTTTAGATCTTAAGACTTAAATGTATCAATATTATTGGGGGGGGTGTTCCTAAAAGTTACTAATTTTGCTTCTCCTGTTATCTGCATGCAATGGGATTGCTTACCTTCCCAATCTATTGGTGCCTTGGGCCAAATGAGTGGCAGGGAGCTTGTCCACATGCCAAAATCAGGCCCTGTGCTGCATCTGCCCAGCCCCACACAGCTGGATCAGACCCTGCACCACCTCAGCTGGCGTCTGTGAGCTTGGATTGAGCCTGTACTGCCCAGCCCTGCGCACCCAGGTCCACATGCTGGAATCAGATCCCACACCTACTTGGCTAGTCCCTGCACACTCCCTTAGCTCCATGCCATCTCCCTATTCCGTGCACCCAATGTATCGCACAGAGTCGAGGTATTCAATGCAAGGGACTCCCTGCAGGTCCAGAAGTTTGGCAGCAGGGGAGTGGCTACTATCTCCTTACTGCCAAATTTCTGTTCCCTTGGCAAGTCTTATGGGTCAGATGACATCTCCATGGGCTGCACCTGCCCCATAGGCTGGGACATTGAACACCCCTGGCATACAATTATTTTGAAAGCTGGTATAAACATTTAATATTTGACACACTCAGAGGCTTCTACCCCCAGAAAGACCCAACGCTGACCCCTTTTACAGATAATAAAAATGGCAAGCCTCAACTAGCTAGCTTATAGCAAAGGTGTGCAATGTAATTTTCTTCACTCGTTTCAAACAGGTGGATGTTGCCTTAAATACAAAGCAACTAAAAATCCTACCAATTTACCACTGGAGTTTGCTGGATAGATTCCCAGGCTCCACGAGTTGGCATAGCTCAATCGATTTTTCCATTGGTTTCCCTGGAACTAGACTAGATTTAGAGACCCATGGGAAGGAAAAATCCTCCTCAGATGTAAATGAGTGTGTCCTTACCGCCGCATATTCCCCTTGGTATTCATTAGCCTTTCCTACCACCAGGGTTTGAATTGCACTTTGACTCTTGGGGTGGGGGGATATGCATACAAAAAAAATTGGGCTGCCTGTCATGATCTCCAAATAAAATCAGAGACCCCAAGAGGTTATGATTTTCAAGTCTTATAGGTGGGCTCTCATCTCTTATGGGAGGGGGGGTGAAGGCTTACCCCCACTCCCCTGCCCGAGCTTCCCCATAATCAAACCCTGCCTACCATTGTACACAAAGAGAGTCTTCAAGAGAGGAGAACCGAGCACTGGGAGATGCCAGTGTACGTATATACTGCATAGTGAGGTGGAAAATAAACCAATGGGGAAAAAAAAACTCTAACACCAGATTGACTCAGACCAGGCCTGTCCAACATCTATGGCTGCAGGCTGCACACCAACAGGGAGTTATGTTAGTGCAACCCACAAGCCCCGAGCCATCCCTCCCACCTCCCGCACACTCTATTGCATCACATCGTGGGCTCCCCTAGTGCCATGGGCTGCACTGCACTTCCCCCTAGGGTAGAAAGCAAGAGCTCATGGAGGGCAGGGGCCTAGAGACCCTAACTGCAGATAACGGTGGCAGGGGCCAGGTAGGTGCCTGGCAGCCACACATTAACTCCTTGCAGGCTGCGAGATGAGCAGCCCAGATTTAGAAATGCTTTTTAGACTAGCCTAAGTGCAACTTAAGGTGAATCTTGCTGTCAGGTTGTCACCAACATCCTTGGATGGAAGAATGGAGGGGGAGAAGGAGGAAGGCAGAGAATAGTCTCACTTCTCTATGCTTGTATGGGCATCCAAGATCGTCATGCAGACATGGCAGCCTAACTTGCAGTGCAGGGAGGAAGGGTGTCAGGACCCAGCAGAGCTGGCCCAAGCTGTTGTTCTGGTACCCAGAAAGATGCAGGGGTCCCACAGCAGTCATGGCAGCACTCTGCACATGCCAGCCAACACAGGAATACTCTGGAGCATTAAAACGAGTGTCTGAGATCTCTCTCCCTTCCTCACTAAACCCTCTGATGCAGGATATTCCACATGCAGCAGCACAGATCTGAACAACTGTTGCTTTTTTCATCATTACAACTGGGCCCCTCTTCTTTCATCCACTGGTGCACTAGCTAAGCTTGGGGGGGGAGGCTGCCATTAGTTCAAGCTACAATGGCAAGCAGAAGGAAGTGTTGCAATGCACTAACGGCATCAGAGAATGGCAGGTGGTGACTTATGCTAGCAGCTGGAGCAATGTGCAGTAGGAAGCTGGCACTGAAGCTGGTTTGAGCCATTAGCAAAAAGCTCAAGACAGGCATATAAATTCAGGTTCCAACAGAGCTGTTCACAATATAATACAAAGGACATTTTCCTATACCTACAACTGTGCATTATAAATTAATGCTGAGCCACTTTCAAAAGGATGGCGTTTTGGTTCAGATAATAATGTACATGGACAAATCACTTTTGATACAAAGATCTCCGAGCACTTTGTAGACACAAAACCATATGAATTGCATGCCTTTCTCTACTGACCCTAGATTCTGTGCAAATGGTTGGAGTAGCATCTAGGGGGTAGCCACAGTAAATAATGAAGATTACACTGAGGATAGCTACACGGACTTTGTACTGAAGCTCTAATAGCATTAAATCACCTTGGGTTATGATCAAAAGTATCACTATCTTCTAATCACTATCTTCTAGAGCAGTGGTTTTCAACTGTTTTCATTTGAAACCCCCTAAACATTTTTGAACGGAGGTGCAGACCCTTTCGAATCGTAACTGTGGATATTCACATACTTTTGATCGATCATAGTCAACTTTTGTGGACCCCTTTGACAGTCTGTGGACCCCCAGGGGTCCGCGGGCCACAGGTTGAAAACCACTGTGGTCTTGGTTTTCTTCCAGAAGAGGGTTTTTTTTTTTTATTATTATTATTTATCTGGGACTGTGTGTAAGCACGATAGAACACCAGCTAAGACTAAATATTAGAAGATGCAATGAAAGCCAGCCAGTTCATGGAGGGTGTAATGATATTTTAATTAAATGTATTTGGCCCCATTAAGAAAGAAGCATGTCAACAAAGAACTTTAAAACAGATTTACTGAGTAGGCTTTGGAAACTAGATGCTAACAGCAGATATATTAATGCTATTGGATGGCACCTCACAGGAATTAGATTACTGAAAATGTAATTTAGTAAATTAGATCTGGGCAAAATATAGGGGGAAAAAAATCACATTTGTTTTCCCATAATTTCCCCATTTCTCCCTCCCAGCTACAATTTTAGACCATGCTGGATCAAAATCACTGTACATGCAACATTTCAAGTGCTGTCAAACAGGACAGGTTATTTTCAGTGGATAGATACAAACTATAATGAGATCTACAGAGGATAACTAGGTTCTGGAATTCAAAATTAAATCCTTCACCTGGAATTTAAAAGGGAATATGATTCAGTGTTTCAGCTCTGGCCCGGGCACCAATCTAAACTAGTATGACCACAGCACTACAAATAGAAACACATTTTCATTAATGCTACTTGCCCAAAGTCCGCGTCAGCATGTCGAACAGAAGATGCAAATTGTCTGCAGAAATGAATCTGATGAAGACTGACGTCAGAAGGAAAAACTGTCATGGTTCATTCTCTGACTGTTTATTCCCCATGTATGAGAGGTGCTGCAAAATAAATCACAACCTAGTGGACTCTGTTGTTATTGATATTTGTATCCATAAACAAAGAAGATGGCCAAAAAAAAAAAATCATGATGGATCATAGACCAAACTGCTGGATTAATGCAATGAACTTCAGTTGAATGGCATAAGAGAAATTGGCCCCAATACATTTCCTGGACACGGAAGCATGCAACGGGGACTTTCTAAGCTGATAAATTTAAAAAGGAACATTTAATGTAAAGCCTTCAATACATACACGTACTAATACTTGCCAGAAGAGAACTGCAATATTTCAGGAGCCAAATAATTTGTGGTTAGGGAAACGGGTATTCTGGTCAAAAGTAGATAAGATTTTTTAGTTCAGTCTTCCAAAATAGGCAGGAATTTATGGAGTATTGTCATTTTTGCCCCACATACACAGCCATGGCCTCATTGCTTATGATTTCAGAAAAGGAGCAGCAGACTCATCCAAGGTTATAGAGGAGGGAGTATGTGTCAGAGTTGGCATTTCTTTCCGACTTCAAAGCCTATAATGCATGGGACCCCACTGGGGGGGGGGAAGAGAAGAAAAAGCAGATTTCTTAGGGCCTGTCTACATTTAAACCTTGTGGGTTTTGTTTATCTGCATCAACATCACTAGTGTGAGCAGCACGTGACCTCCACAACAATACGTCACAATTGAATTATTTTTACCTTGCATCAGTATAGCCACCCATTTCTGTAAGGTTTTGAAGTTTCATGGTGCATTGTTCCTTCACCTTCTTACAGGGATTGGAAGATGCATCCTGTGCATTGTGGGATACCTACTAGAGGGCAATTGAATTCTGCAACCTGGCATCAGACTAAATAATAATGATCCTTCTCATTTCATCCCATTTTTTTTCCTGGTTTTTGGAAACTAGTCATCACTAGTTTCCAAGTGCTGTCTGGCAACATGGAAGAAGTACATGGAGGAATGAATGTACTTTAGTTCTCACAGTGGGAAAGATAGTGCTGCAAGCATATCTAAAACAACCAGTCCAACCCCCTGTCCTCAAGAAGATAACGATGAAAAAAAAAAAAAATCACACAAAAATACCTCCTACAGCTCTACTTGGAGAGCTTCACTTGATGAAGCCCTGCCACGAGACTTTGCCAACTAGCACTGTGGGCTGGGACAAGATAGTGCTTCAAACTTTGGAGAACCATCAGTGGTGTCATAACTTCACAATACCAAAACCTACTTGCACCGAAACCCGTGCGGAGCTTGCCTTACAGCTGCACCCGTATTCTCCCCAGAATATTGCTCCCTGCACCACCAAGGAGCGCATGCATCATCAGTAGCGGGAAGCTTGCCCACCCCCTTGCTACTGAGCAGTAGCTAATTAGTTCAGTCCTAGTAGACCAGATACTGGGGCTACTGTAATACAAGTGTGTGCTGCTATCCAGAAATTGCGTGTCATTATGAGTTTCCATGACTGGTGTGCCCAGTTACATTGATTGATTGGATTCACGTGCTTATTCTTTGCCTTTCACACTAGGTCTCCATGTTCATCAGTGGAAAGGGACATTTCCTCACATGGCTTTAAGGTTTCCTAAAGTTTCAGCACAATAATAGGTGTGGTTTGAGAAGCTCCATGCTATCAAGGTACTTTGCTAAATGCAAATTCCTCCCACGTCTCAGGAAACACCTTTGCAATAGGACCGTGCGAAATTTTGCCAGCTGTTTTGTTTCGATGCCGTTTCAACTCATTGCGAGCTCAAAACAACAAAAATCAATATGAAACGAAGGGCTCTGAAACAGCCTCAAAATGAAATGAGGCCAGCTGAAATGTTTCAAAACGTTTCAATTTTCAAAGCAGCAGCCAGGTGGTGGGAGCCATTAGGCACCTAGTGGCTTGCTGCCTGGTGCTTTTGTTGAAATGTCGAAACAGAAGTCAAAGCGAAACAGCGCTGTTTCACACGACGCTACTTGGCAAAGCCGGCCATCGCTCACATCAGAGCATTTTGTGTGTAGAGGCAAAGCACTTCAATGTCAAATAACCCAAGTTAACCAGCAATAGATTTCAAGCACAGACAAGTCCTTGGCCTTCCCAGTTACTGCTTCCCAAAAGCAACCACCACCTTTGAAGCGTCACCCTGACACCCTTTCTGAACCAAATAACATTATGAGGCATTTCTTAGATTTATAGTGAAAATGATGCTCACTCTATTCCTAGGAGCCTGGCAATTTCTTGACAAATAATGCACCCAGGTGTCATAAATAAGACTAGTTTTCTTAAGACAACACACACCATTGCCATCAATTTTCTGAATTTCTAGCAGTTTTGTTCTCTTCCTTTAAATGCTTCTTTTCAGAGGAATGAACTGCTTATGGGAAAAAATATTAATAAACACCATTTAAAATAAAAGGATAAAAATGTACTTTCAAATAGTCTATATTAAACAAAACTATTTGATTCTACAGTACCAGGATGTGCAAAATGTCTAAGACAGACAACTTAGGAAATGATATGCCACAAAATTACTGTAAGATTTTCAGAGCGTTATTACAGTGACAGTTTAAACATGCCAAAAAGCCTACTTACAAACATTTCCAAACTGGCATATTTTACAGAGATCTGTTAGTACTGTTTCCATAAAATGTTTCCATGTAATTATAGGTTAAGAAATGACAGATAGAAAATGTAGAGGTGATATGAAGCAGCATCTTCAAAATTATTGCTTTCCTTGATGACTCCCAACTCTTTCCTTTTGGACAAGACTTTCAAAAAAGCAACCAGCTACTACAAGTTTTGATTGCAACTTGAGACACCTTCAAGGTGTGCTAGGATCCTAGAAAAAAAAAAAATCAAACCTCCCTGAGATATGTTTCAAATTTCAGAACTCAATGGCTGAGGTACACATATTTGGTAATACTGGCCTACAGTTCTTACCCCTCTCTGATGAAAGGAATGATCCATCTCTTAACAATATACGACATTTTATAAACCCATTCAAAAATCTATACAATAGCACCTGCCCTCCTGATATATAATCAAACCATTTTATGATGTACTTTCTTTACCACCAGTAAAAACCACCCAGCTTTGGAAAGCAGCGCATCAACTGTTTAAGAGTTCACATCAGCTCCTGTCAAGCCTGCAAGAGAAGTAAAGAGCCCTGCATTCCAGTTTGAAATTACCCAAGAAATAATTAGTAGACACTTAGAGCTAAGAACATGCTGCGCAAATATGTTTTGCCAATATTCATTTGAATTTTATATGCGTTAATTTAGGCTCCGTTTTCTCCCATATTAGCTTCTTCCAAATACCTGAATGGTCTTTTTCTTTTTTTGCTGTGGCATGGATATTTATGGAAACACATTTCTGAGTCCCGTGCTCTGAACACATTCTAAAACTTGCTTGTGTGATTAGTCACACTGGTTGCATTTGCAGGCCCTTCTTGCAATGGCAAAAAAGAGTCATGAGACTTGCCTGGCTAATCAGAAAAAAAGAGAGAGCTATTCACACTTTGAATCTTGCATGCTGCCCGGTTCTTCCCAACCAACCCACAGAGCAAGGCAATCATTAGAAGAAGCATTCCTACAAATGAGTGGAAAACAATGTACTTCTTGAGGCCTTGAATTGTAGAAATAGAGGCACACACAGGCCTTAAGGCATGAGTAAGTCCTGTTGAAGTCAGTGACAGTTTTTGGGGAAAGGAGCTGCAGTGTCCCATTAATGGAAGGGATTGTGTGTGTTACTGATGTACAGAGGGGAAAACTTCATTAACAAGATGTAAATCTGGTATACATGTTGGGAAGTGCAATAACTAGAGTTACCCACTAGTCATCTTTCAGTTCGTGTGTGCCATTGCATAGAGTCCAATGGTGGGCTGGGAGGGAATCCAAGTTAGGAGGGAAACGAGTTTCCCAACCTACAAAACCGTTCCACCTAATGATGGGAAAAAAAACAAAGATATTTAGAAATTTTTCATGGAAAACCAAGAGAAAGAAATACCCACCTGAGAATACCCATGACCAGGTCCAATATTTTGGATACTGGAAAACTACAGAGCAGACACTAGGGCTGTGCAAAATATTGGCAGCCGTTTAGTTTCAGAGGTGTTTGGGCCTGTTTCGGCACCCAAAACACCGAGTCTGAAACAAAACAGAAAGCTTCAAAAGATCTTTTAAATGAAATAAAACCACCCAAAACATTTTAGAAATATTTTGGAGTGTTTCGGAGGCACCCCTGGGAATAGTCCAGCACAGCCCCGCAGCCGTCCTTTTGAAGTGCTGGGAGGCTGGGGCCGCACAGGAGATGGAGCAAGGCAGGGCAGCCATGGGGGCTTCTCCCGCGGCTCCCCCAGCCGAGGCAGAGGCAAGCACAGCTGGAGATGTTGCCGGAGAACCTGCGGCCATGCGGTTGTGCCTGCTTCTCCCTGGCCGATCTGAATCTCCGAAACAGATTCGGCCAGATTGAAACAGAACAGCGATCCAAAACACTGAAACAAATCACTGTTCTCTAAAAATGTCCAAATCCAAAACAAAACAGCCGTTTTGCACAGCTCCAGCTGTAGACACTTAAAACTTAGGTCTTATACAATCCAGCTGAGTGCCTTACCCAGTGGACCATTCGTTAGTCAGAAATGTCAATCTATTCCTTTTCCATTTTGGTTGGATATTCAGGGCCATAATTCAGAAACTTTTTCCAACAGATGCATCCCATCTCAAGAATGTGCCAGTTGCAATATCTCAGTTTTGATGAACCAGCATTTTCAGAGAAATCTCATTGCAAAAAATCCCATCCCCAATCAAATTTGTAGCATTCATGCAAGATTGTTATACAACTATTCCTGATGGTGCTTGTTGGTGTATTAGAAGAGAATAGCGCCCATATGCTGTATTTATTTGTTCCGTCAGCTCAGCAGCAGTTCACATAATACTTCTCGATTTGGGGAGTCCAAAAAACAAAAACAAAAACCAGTCAATTCTGATCCAGGAAGTTCAGTTTATTTATTTATTTATTTATTTTAGTGAAAGCCTCACTTGTTGGTGCAAATCACTGGAAGAACACATCTTTGTCACCAGAAGTCCTTCTCTTCCATATGAGCCCATGTCAAATGCACACCTATATTTGGAGTCACTGCAGCTGCAGCACAGCTGAGGAAGTGTAAGATTGTCAACACCATTTGGATACTTAGCAATAGGCCTTGGGGAGTGGGGAGGGAGGGGGAAACGACAGCTATTGAAGACATTTCAGAATGAACTCAGGCTTTCCAGGTCAGACGTTTCTTTCCGGAAAGAAAGAAAGAAACCATGGGGGCCCTTGTACATAATGCGTGTTGTTTAGATACAAATTACAAAACAGCAACAATAATCACCGTTTCACTAGGTTAATCACGTGTGAAAATACACGCCAACTTTTCTTATCATGGTAGGTTTCTATTTATCATAGCAAGTTAGACCATCTCCGACATGTTTAAATGGCCAATTGTTCCACCAGGTTTAGTTTTATCGTGAAACTTCCATTGCCATTATGCGCACTCTCACACACAGCTAAAATTGCCATTTTCCCTCTTCCGACACGATTTGTTCACCAGGTGCCCCCTAGCATTTTTTACTAGCGATAGCACATTAACCAATTACGAGTGTTAAACACGTTACGTGCAAAATAGTAATGGGAATCATCGTGGTACATTGCAACAGTGAAATCAACCCAGAGATTATCTTTAGCTAGAAAGTGCCAACATGGTGTACAGGTGCCCTGAGTGTATATATGGAATATGTGGATTCATCACATTTCGGTAAAAGGACAAGCAAATGCTGTCACAACTGGGTCCATGTCTGTTTTCTCCGTGCTGGATATACTATGTGGCAACACACTTGAGAGGGGTTGCAGAGCAGATAAAGTGTCTGGGAATGGTTCCAGAGGCTGGGCTTGGAGTCTTGCTTCTGACTTACGACAAAGATTAAACCCATCTAAGCCAGTTGCAAATGGACATTCAATTATTCAGAATGGACAGTCAGAGGCAGCTGGATAGGGAGCTGATCAGAAAAAATAAACTCCCCCTTGTGCCTTTGCTCATAGGAACTGATGTGCTTTAACTAGGTTAGATTTAAGGACAATCAAGCTAATGTAGACCTGGACTTGTGCAGTGACTATCACCAAAAGAAACACCGGTCCTTCCCCACCACCCCAGTACTTCACTAAAGAATACCCTTTGTAAGCGTTATGAAACAGTCCTATGTACTCAGCCTTTGTTTCCCCAAGATGTTGTTTCCTTGAATAAAAAAAAAAAAAAAAGAAACACCACTTCTGGGGAAAGCTTGTTTTTTGGACCTTTCAACACACTGAGCCAGATGCAACAGTTCTGGCCGACATTTCATTGTCAACAGATATTTACTAGGACTTTCATGGACGCCTGCAGTTCAAAAGCCAGATGGAAGGTCGATTGTATCTGGCACCTAGAGTCATCACTCACTCCACTGGCTCAAGTCTGCCTTGCCACTTCCTCCCAGATGGTCTGAATAAAGAAAACCTGTCTCCCTACATCCCTTTCACGCAACTTGAAAACAGCCCTGTTAAAAGAATGCAGCAGTTTCTCCTTCGAAATGGACGCTGTTTTCATTGCTTTTATTCAGTTGCACAATATACATTCAACGTGGATTCAAAGCATCTGCGAATCCAGAGTATAATGTACTGAGCGCAGGTATCGGTCTCCGATACCATGATTAAGCTCGAGATTGTTGGGTTTAACTGTAGCATTTGTTCTGAAGTGGCACGGACACCACAGTCATCTACTGCATGCGTTATCTTACTGTTGATTTCTTTTACAGTATAACCTCATAAATCCAGATATCAAAAATCCAGAAATCTCAAAAATCCAGCACTTTTTAAAAATACTCTACATCGGGGAGAAGCAGTGGGCGGTCCTGGAGCAGCAGAGCGGGAAGCTTGGAGGCAGTGCCCACTGCCATCCACCAATCCGCACCGCTCCACGTGCAGCCACTGTTCCAGGACTGGCTGCTGCTACCCCCACCCCTGTGCTGCAACCGGCTGCCGTTCCCATTTCAGAAAATCTGAAGTTTTCAAATTTCTGGCAGGTGCTCAGTTCTGAGCATGCTGGACTTATAGGGTTAGACTGTATCTTACATTTCTGTAGCACCTTTTCTCCCAAAGAGTTGCATAGCACTCTGCAAACTGATTTATCATGAACTGTAGTCAGAAAATAGAGTCTAGCCACGGGGGAGGGGAATCATCCTAAAAATTGTTTTAATTTTTTTTTTTTCCTTCTGGCAAATGTTAAGTAAAAAATCAAAACCTGACATATTTTAGCCCCAGACAAAAACATTTCTATCTAAAAAAGCTGTAACAGTGCTTTACAGGAACTGCAGTTTAGGTGCTTTGCGCTCCATCCTGTACTACTGGCTGGGCTCTGTGGCCAGATTGATGCATCATGGGAGAGGTAGTCTCCCCTCACTGTGGTAGGGAACCTTCTGCACTGTGGGATATGTAGTCCAGCTTGACATCTTGCCCAGAGAAAGAATGAGATTAAGAAAATTGGACAACTCAGATGTACTAAGCTTTTTCTACAAGACAGAAGTATTTAAATTATGGGTATTTGGTCCTTTTAGTGAAAAAAAGACAACACATTGCCACAAAATGCTAACATTTTCTGCACACGCACACAATAATAATTTAGCTGAAAACCCAATTTGTCATCACAAAACTGTTTTGACAGAAACATTTCAGCCAGCCCTGTTCACTTCTCCATGGCTTTTAGCATAGGCTAGAAACTCAGGCCCTATAGCTTAGTATCACTTCATCACCAATGAAGTAAAGATTGTCCTAGAGGACAACCACAAGCTATTTAGGAGTATAATCTTGCAGGAAGCGTGGGGCAAACCCTGGCATGAAACCCCAGTTTTCCGAGCTTCTGTCCTGAACCAAGAGCCCTTGCTTCCCATTAAAATGACATGTAAGTGTTCCACCTAAGGATGCCTTTCCCTTCTGTACTAACAGCCTATCAGTGATTCATCTCACCACCTTTTTAATGCAATATTTTTATTCACACATTGTCATAGACCTTTATAACTTTATTTTATAAGACCCAGGAGACCAAAAAGAGAGGCCTAATTAGCAGAGGATTAGCATTTCAGTCAGTCATTTCCCCTTCTCCATTCCCCCCCACCACACACTTGTTTATCTAATGGTGATTAAAGCTGCAGTGACGTTCATTAGCAAAGAGCATAAAATGGTTATATCAATAACCGACACCAGCACTTCAGCAGGACGGACTGTTCTGCAGATCTGTAGAAGATGCCAAATAAAGCCTCCCAAACATTGCTTCTTCAGGTGTGGCAAAAACACTGTCACTTGGCCTGGCTCTTGTGATCAATGTGATAGCAGCAGCAAGAGGGTGCATGGGAAGTACAGCAGAGCTCTGCTTATGAGTGTGGAGCATGGCTGCTTTGAGCTCAGATGCACTAAGCTCATTTTTCAATGAAAGGGGGTGGAAAAATCATGATACCTCCAACACATGTTACCCTGAGCCATCTTGTATCTTGGGTGGAGACTGATAAGCTTCCAAGGAGTCAGAGGTCACATTCTAATAAATATTCATGTGGACTCGTACTCTTCTCAAACACATTTCTGCTCTTATCAAAGGCCCACTGGTTTCAGTAGGTGCCAAAAGAAATGCCCTTTAGTGGGTGACTGCAGAAGAGTAGCTGGCCATTAATCAGGCATGGCCTGGTGCAGTTTCTAGGATCTACTGCAGCAACAGCCTTACAAAAACTCCACTTCCAGGAAAGCAGCCATGCTAATTGCTTGTTCAGCTTTCTGTCTGAATTGGAGGGGAAAAGCAGTCAACCTGCATTTGTATGGGGAACTGCATATGTTTTTAGTTTGAAGCAGTCATTACATTTAATAAGTTTCTCCAAGAGGGAACTCCTAAGCATGTCCAGTACAATTGCTTCTACTTATTCACCATTGGCAGGAATGACTTGGCCATGCAGAAAATTGAAATATTATGTTCTGGACAGTCTTGGACAATAAAGAAGGAAAATAGCTATTAGGTCATCATATTCATCCACATGTTCTCAATGGAAGTTATCCAAGTCTACCCTGGGTTCAGCCTCTCAAGCCATGAGATGCTCAGCAGTTTCCCTCTGAAGATTAGTTTCATGATGTAGTAGATCTTGCCTTGGGGGAAATATTCTTCTATTCATCCTTAACTCTATCCAATTTGAATGAGTACAAATTCTAGACATGACTCTCAAGAATTCTTCTTTTTTTTAAAAAAAGGTTACACTGTTTTCTACTGAGGGGAAAGGGAGAAGGAGTCAGGAGATGCTCCATTCACTGTCAATTTTTGACATTTAGTTTTCTGTCTCAGTCCCAACTGACATGACAGACATCCGATTTTCTTCCAAACTTCTTCCCATCTCTCTGCAACAGTGGTTCTCAAATTTTTTAGGCTCAAGGAACCCCTTGGAAAGTGCCAGCTTAGTTTTCATTCATTTTTTTGACAACAGAAAAATACTACAGTAATTATCCCATTGCAAAGAACTTAGAGCCCAAGAGCTCACGCTGGTTTGACATTACAAATTCCTATTTAACGTCTCTGGGTTTAATCCTGTGCATCATGCTTGAACATCTAACATTACTAACATTGTGCAGCACCCCATGGCACCCCTGAACATCTCAAAGTGCCCCAGAGTGCTGTTGGCTCTGGCTGAGAATCACCGATTCACATCTTTCACATGGCCTTCCACTGAGATATAGTGGACCTAATCCTCAGCTAAGATACTTTCAGTGGAAGGACACCACTTTACACCAGCTTAGGATATGGCCACATGGGAGTGTCCTCATAAATATCCGTATTTCCAGTGACAACACATGTAGTTAATTCTCAGTTACAGGATTAGAAAATGCCAGATTGGTTCAAGAAAAAAGTAGGAGCCTTCTTGAATCTTGCAAAGTGATTGTTAGGGTGACAGTATTTGGATCTTGGGGAGCATTGGATTTGCAGCTGTGGCCTAGCAAAGCTGCTAACCACGAGGCAGAATGGCATGTTAAAAGTAATATTGCAAGACGCTTAGGCAAGCATTTTCCTAACAATGTAGTACTGTTGTAAGATATATAGCTCATTGTGTAAGAAGAACAGGATGCAGACCACTGGCTATCGTTAGGATACAAAGCAGAAGCAAGACCTTGGAGATGGTGAAGAAAATCAGCAAAAAACCACAAGTGACCGAAAGAAGCGGGAGGTCAGGGTTGCAGGCATGTGCTCATAGCAAAAAGACATACAAATAAGTGAAATGCATAGGCAATTCCATGCTCAGTAACCAGAGACAGAGCTTAAGATGATAAGAAATAAGAATGGAACAAAGGAACAACAAAAGGCGGGGTAAGTGTTAATGAGCATGAACCAAGGTGTATAAATAAATGTGGAAAGAACTGATGTTTGGGGCAGTTCCCTGATTTGTTGGAGCCAGTCCAAAGCTGTCTCCATTTTGAATAAAGCTGTTGATGAGCAATGTGTGCAGGTGATGCGTGATGGCATCAATCCATTGTCTCCCTAGTTGTTGGGCATCACATGGAGTCAAGGTCTAACAATGATATGTCATGAACTTCCAGAACTTTGATATCAGCCAGATTCAGACTTCTGAAAACTAGGCAAAAGCAACAACCCATTCAGGTATATACCTACAAAACTTTAACTTGGCCCCTCTACCCCACCCCCTGTGCATGCAATACCTAGTGGAAGTGATTTATACACATTCCAGCTCTGCATTATAGCTGTACTGGATGCTACAGGGCTTAGCTAGGGTATCTTGGTAAATATATAGTTATGATAGGAGATAATCTGTGTGTGAGGCATGCTCCTCTGACTGGTTCCAGTGCATGGGATCAAAGGTAAGAGATGCACACACCCTCAGAGATCCAGTATATTTCATAGATTCATAGACATTAGAGCTGAAATGGACCTCAGAAGATCATCAAGTCCAGCCCCCTGCCCAAGAGGCAGGAAGTCATCTGGGATCCCAGCAAGATAAGCATCCAAATTTCTCTTGAAGGTGTTCAATATAGGTGCTTGAACCACCTCTGAGGCAGGCTGTTCTGGAACTTGGGGCATGGGACAGTGAAGAAATTCTTCCTTAAGTCCAGCCTGAAACGGTCTTGCAGGCATTTATAACCATTCGACCTGGTCATCCCTTGGGGTGCTCTGGTGAACAAATGTTCCCCCAGATCTTGATGAACACCCCTAATAAACTTATAGGTGGCCATTAGATTGCCCCTGAGCCTGTACTTTTCCAGGTTAAGGAGTCCCATGGTTCTCAGCCTGTCGTCATAAGGTTTTCCTGACCTCTGATCATGAGTGTGGCTCTTCTCTGGACTCTCTCAAGCTTCTCCACATCCCTTTTGAATTGAGGAGCCCAAAACTGGATGTAGTACTCCAGCTGCGGCCTCACCAAGGCCGAGTACAATGGGAGAATGATGTCCTGAGATCTTCTTGAGAAGCATCTATGGATGCAAGCCAGCGTTTTGCCCACTTTACTAGCCACAGCATCACACTGAAGGCTCACATTCATCTTGTGGTCAATCATGACATCCAAGTCCCTTTCATCCATAATGCTAACCAGTGTAGCACTGCTGATCCTATAAGGATACTGCAGGTTTTTTCTCCCAAGATAGAGAACCTTGCATTTTTCAGTGTTAAACACCATCAGGTTCTCGTCCGCCCATTTCCTGAGCCTGTCAAGATCTGCCTGGATCACCTTCCTGTCCTCAGGTGTGGATACTTTACCCCGAAGTCTGGTATCATCGGCAAACTTGGCCAGTCCACTTCTGACTTCATCATTGATGAAGATGTTGAACAATATACATCTTGTTCAGAGCCTTGGGGGACCCCACTGGTCACAGGGAACCATGACAATTGACTTCCATCAACCAACACCCTTTCGGTCCTACCGCGGAGCCAATTCCCCAGCTAGCGGATCGTGGTGGACCCGAGGCCACAGTATACTTCATCTCAATAATCACTTCCTTGTGTGGTTTGCTGAGCACAGGTCTTTTTGCCACAAGAATTCTGAATGAGAGGGGAGAAGAGCATGAACTGTGGGTAGATGAAAATAGAGTATAGACGGGTAGGTGAAAGTGTAGTATCAGATGGCATCATAGATATAAATGTGAAGGGATTGTAAAGGATAACAGATGTGTATCAGCTAAGTGTATGAGCTCATGGGAGCTCACATTCAGTATCCTTCAGAGACACCAAGACAGTGTGCATCTTGTAGATTTATAAAGGTACTGCTTAAAATTTGAAGGGTGTGCATCTTTAGTATGCATTTCCCAGTTTTCAGAAGTTTCAGTTTGGGGCAGGACATGACTGTCACTAGGCAATCTTAAGTTCCTATTTTTTAACAGGACCCAAAAAGTATTTCTATGGGTTAGTATTTCTCGGGTGGGATGATGTAGTTGGGGCTGGTCCTACTTTGAGCAGGGGGTAGGACTAGGTGTGACCTCCTGAGGTCCTTTCAACCCCCATTTTCTATGATTTTGGCTCCCCTGAAGGTAGGCAGTGCAGGAGAAGGGGCTCTGTTGAATGTTCTGGAGGCAACTACCATTGGGGGGTGGCAAGAGAGAGGGCCGGTGAGAAAGGGAGCTAGTGGAGAGAGAGGGAGTAGAGGTCTGATTGAGGGAGCTAACTTATGCTAAATTTTCTTCTTTGTAATAAACCCTTTGGCTTTGAAGTATTTGGAGCATCAGTTGTTATCAGAGCCAGTGAGAGAAATGGCAACCATGGCCCAAGTCCCAGAGTCTTGGCAGGTTTACAAAGCCTTAAGCACTTCCCCTCACACACTTCAAGTCATCTGAGGGAAGACAGAGGCATCTTTATCATTATCTTGCTTCCCTGGACCCCTCCCAACATTGTTTATAACTCACTCTGCCCTCCCCAGCCTCTTAGGGCTTTAACATTTTAATAGTCATTAGTATATAAGAACGATGCTCCTGGGGAGGCAGGGACAGGGGCTCAAAACACTTTGGGGGTGTAACACCTCCCACAATGCTGAACCATGCCTCAGCCCCCATCCCCAGTGCATTCTGCTTTCTATGTGTAAGAGCAGAGAAAGGGACACAAACCCCCCTAAAGAAACAGGAAGCCTCAGATCCCATATTACATGGAGGATAATAACAGAGGCTTAGACACAACTCTAAGAGGAAGGGACTTTCCAAATACTGAGCATTAGGCTCACACCTACAAATGGAGCTTAACGCATGGCTGAATGCCATGTACAATACATCTTCCCCTCATGGCAGTAGGTGCCATATGCTAGGGGACGAGAGGAAGGCTAATAGCTGAAGTTTTTTCAGGGCCAGAGCTGCAGGTGGATTCCCCAGGGTATGCCCCAAAACAGGTTCTCAACTCTGAACAGCTCTTTTTCCCCAAATCTGGTATACCTAATTTCTAAAACCCACCTGTTCAGACTGCCCTGAAATCTCCTAAACACCAACCTTCAAAGAGAAGGAACTCCTCCACCTTAATTCTACAAAGCTGGCACTTAATGGCAACAGAGTATGGCACGAAGTAAGACTGGTATAGCTGGGGATTAGGCAGGAGGCCATTTTTTTTAACCTTTTTGCTGAGAGTCAAGATGGTTCCTACTTTCTTTCTGAACTACTTTGCCATTTTCTAATTCAGGGCTGTCCAAGTGGTGGCCCAAAGCCTGCACATGACCCATCAGATTTTAAATTGCAGCCAAAAAGGCTTGTCAGCATGACTCCAGACCCTAGGAGGTAAACACTGTTAGCCATTACCCACCATGTGTGCCACTGAATGCATGATCTTTGGTCATTGCCTACAACTCAACTCAGCATCAGGGGGAACAGGAGAGGTAAAATGTCAATGGCATCCCCCAGCAAACCACCACCCAGCCATCAGAGGTGGGTTGTCCAGCCAGCAAGAAGTTCCATCGTCTAGATCAGTATTTTTCAGCCCATGATCCACTGACCCATGGGGGTCTGCAGACTATGTCTAAGAGGTCCACAAAAAGATGGCCATGATCAGTCAAAAGTATGTGGATGCCCACATTTACAATTCAAAGGGGTCCATACCTCCATTCAAAGTTTCTAAAAGGGGTCTGCCAGTGAAAACATTTGAAAACCACTGGTCTTGATCCAGCCTGCAAGCCAAATAAGTTGGACAACCTTGCGCTAATTCTATAATTGACACTTAAAACAGGTGTGCGTGCATCTTTCTAATGCACATACTTTCCCTGAGTACACTGCTCTATCTACTATTAAGGCCTGTGTCCTATTCATCTGGCTTTTGCTTCATTTTTTTTTGCCCCTAAAAAATAATAAGCACTACTGAAATATCACTTATATCGCATTCTTTCCCCATTGTTTCAGGAAGTTTACCATTGATGTGGTTAAAAACAGTATTCAGTCTTTCACTGGAAAACACAGATCTCTTTCATTACTTCCGGGGAAAAAAGACACTTTGCCAGAATTAAAAAGGTGCTTGTCACTGCTCAAAAGGCAATTTTTGTCAGAGAAGTTAGCTGAGAAGTTATTTAAATCTCACCCATATTGATGGCAAAGTTTACAAAGTCTGGCTCTAATAGCAGTGGGAACTATATTGTTTGTTACAAAGGGAGAATTACATGGGCTAAGCATTGAGTGGATGGCCTTATTTTTAGATGGGAATGATATTTTTAGATGTTGCTATGGAAGCAGCTTTGAGCAGGATCAGAATGGGGCAAGACAAAACCAAAAATTGTTGCAAAAAATTGTATACTTGTTTTTTAAGTGCCCTAAGACTTCAGGGGGAAGAAAAATCACAGCCAAAGTGATTCACAACCTAAATTCCAGTACAGTGAAAGTGCTCTGAATATGGGTTTTAAGATTTGAAAAGGTCAGGTATCTTCTGGATACCATAACATTGCACTCTGCACTTAGAGTCTCTTTGGAGTTACTGAATGTTAATCCACAAGGCAAGAGGTCTCCTGCAAAAAGTAGAAAAAAAGTTGAAGCTCTGCATTAACACATATGTGTCTCACACATTCTCTCTCCAAGAACATGACACATTTTGTGACAGGGTCATATTTTGAGAGCAGATTGAGCATGTGAGACTCCCATGGAATACAAAGTTCACCACGTGAGCAAAAGGTAGCAAAGGATAGCCACAGAGTAGAAGCCAGTATGGATTCACCAAGAACAAATAATGCACGGCTAACCCGATTTCCTTCTATAATAGGGTGACAAGACCTGTGGATGTGAAAGGAGCAGTGGTTGTGATATCTTGACTATATCCTGTAAGCCCTGGAAGAGGAAAAACACTGCATCCTACACCATTCTCCTTAACAAACAAAAGAAATACAGACTGGGTAAAAAGTACTGCAAGGTGGATACGTGACGGATTGAATCTTTGTGTTCAGTGAGTAGTCATCAGTCACTCAATGCCTAGCTGGGAAGAGGTTTCAAGTGGGGTTCCCTGGGGATCTGTCCTATCTCTGGTATAGTTTAATATCTTCATAAAGGATTTGGATGATGGGAGTAGAGTGGACACTTAGCAAATCTGCAGATGACATGAAGTTGAATAAAGCTAAGTTCTAAAGTGACATGGATAGACTCAAAATAAATTTAAAAAAAAATTGTCTAAAAGCAAGCAGATGAGATTCAACAATGACACGTGCAAAGTTCTGCAGTTGGAATGAAGTAATTGAATGCAAAAATACAGACCAGGGAATGACTGGCTAGGCTGAAGTACTGCAAAGAAGGACCTGGTGGTTGGAATATACCATAAACTAAATATGAGTCAGCGTGCCCTTATTGCAAGAAGAGCCAACAGCATGTGGGGTGGCATTAACAGGAGTGTCACTTGCAAGTTAAGTGATTCTTCTGCTCTATTTTGTATTGGTGAGGCCTCACCTGGAGTATTGTGTCAAGTTTGGGACCACACTTCAAGAAGCATGTGGACAGATTGGAAAGAGTTCAGCAGAGAACAACAATTCAGTAAGGGGACGCAGCAAGGGATTGGAGATGCTCTGTTCACCAGGGCACCCCTTAGGGTAACAAGGAACAATGGTCACAAACTGACAGAGAGCAGAATTAGGCTAGATATCAGGAAAAACTTTTTCACAGTAAGGGTGGCCAAAATTTGGAATGGGCTTTCAAGGGAGGTGGTGCTCTCCCCTACCTTGGGGGTCTTTAAGAGAAGGCTGGATAGGCATCTGGCTGGGCTCATCTGACACCAGCGCTCTTTCCTGCCTAGGCAGGGGGTCAGACTCGATGATGGGTTGAGGTCCCTTCCGTCCCTAACATCTATGAAAAAAGCTTAGAGTCCTAGGAAGCATGACTTACTAGGAAAGACTGAAAGAACTAGGATTATTTCTGAGGAGGAGAGAAGGAAAAACTGATGGGAGATTTGATAACAGTCTTCAAGGACCTGAAGGGTGATTATAAAGGAAGATTGAGAAAGCGTTTTCTCTGTGGCTGTAGAGGGCAGGACTAGGAGCAATGGCCTCATGCTGCAGCAGAGGACATTTAGGTTGGAGATCAGGAGGAACTTCCTATGACGGTGGTCAAGTATTGGAACAGGCTGCCTGGAGAAGTTGTGAAATCTCCATCCCTGAAAAATTTTCAAGAGTAGGTTAGACAGACACTTGGCTGGGAAGATATAGTCAGGATAACCCTGCCTTGACCCCAGGGCCAGACCTCATGAGGTTCCTTCCAGCCAACTTTCCTATGATCCCAAGATAGTTCAGACCTCATGCTGTCTTCCAATGTGATTAAGAGTGAAAAATCCCAAGAGAAACTAGCCATTGGAGCAGAACATTGGGAAGCAGCAGCTTTTTTATTTTGTCTTTTCTCATGCACAAGAGTCCACTCTGATTGGGGCTCCACAGCCAAGAAGAACGTGGGATAAGGCCAAAGAAGGGTCCATTCTGTACTGTATCATTCCTTCTGGCAAGTCCATATGGATTTTCTCATAAGAAATAAAGTGGTGGGGAGTTCATCGGGCAGTTGCAGCGGTCTGAATCCCAAAAGGAACCACAACTCCGTGGGAAGAAAAACTGGTTAGTCAAGAGGGACAGGATGGGAGGACTCACTAGCCTTGTTTAATTTTTCCATCCTCCATGAATGGCCTGAAGCTTCCCCCTTCAACAGTGGAATATTTATTTTTGAAAGTTGTTCCTCCCACTGATCGAAAATTTAGGAGTCAAGTTGTTCTAAGTAGAGATAATTATGTGCCCAAGATATAAAAAAAAAATTAGGTCTTGACCTTCTACTGACTTGCACCATTTAGGGGGGCATACATATATGCCCATCATCCAGTACGGAAAGTGCACCACAGTGCTACAGCTCTAATTTAGTACTGAAGAGGCCAGGGATGAATGACTCCATATGCAAGATAGTGAAGACCCAGGTCTGGGGACTGCATTTACATGACATAGAACAGACTTTTATTCTTGAGTTTCACTGGTAATACTGCTGCTATCTGAAGTGTTTTACGGCCCATGGCCCTATTCTGAAAAAGAAAGGTTTGAAGAGGGAGGGGGCTATGCAGAGTAGAGTGAACCTGTCAGCAACCAGCTGCAATCTCTACTTTCCAAGAATCCATTATAATTACAGTAATTCTTTCCAGGCATAGCATCACTCCCAGAGGAAAACTAAATATTACTCAGTACTGTACTTTCCTAGAACTCAGCCATCTCCTCTTTTCCTAGAGAATAGGGTGCGCTTGAATTTTAAGAGGCTAGCTTATCCAGAACCTGGTTTAATTAACTGAAATGCTTGCTTGCATGAGGTGAAGCAGTGGTGACATCTGCTAATATAGTTTCAACATGCTGAAAATGCCGTGATTTGCTTCCTGTAGCAATTCCTTGTGTTTGAGAAGCAAGGTAGAATGGGAGTGATTGCAAATGAAGACCACATAGAAACTGCAACGAGTCCAGACTATAAGACTCACAAGAAGTCAAGAGAGATTCCCTTGGAAATGGGTAAAAAATAAAAATGTCATAATTTTACAAGCAGCAAGCAAAATTCAACACTTTGAGACCTAGAAGCTAATGCCCCTCCTCCAGCCTTTTGTTTCAAGCCAAATTCATATACTTGTAGAGCAACTTCAAACAGAACTTCCCTGTCTGGGAGAACCTTCCCATCACCAAACCTCCTATGAAATATGAAACACCTCAACAAAAAGGAAGTATAATTCAACATTCTGCTTGCCATCAGACACCTTTGAGGTAAATGGACTGTTCCAAGTTTTATCTGAGCTAAAATGAACTTTTCTAGCCAGGAGAACTTACACCACCCTCCAGCTTTCCTATATAGTATGAATTTTCATTTCTACCCGCGAGAAATTTTACAATTTTTGCATTTGCCTATGCCTGAGGAAGAGTGTAGGTGCCTGAAAGCTTGCAAATAAATAAAAGTTTTGTTGACAATTGTCTAGTTGGTCTAATAAAAAATTTAAAAAATAAAAAATAAAAATAAATAAATGCATTAAAAAAAACTGCCTCCACCATACTGACTCCCTTGTACATGGTGCTCAGAGGGTGCATCTACACAAGACACTTACTGCACAATAGCTCATTAATACTGCTCAGTAGTGTCACGTCACAGTTCATACCCAGTGACACTACTGCACAGTAAGTGTCGCTAGGCAACCACACCAGGATGCTATTGCACAGTAAGGCCAGGTACTGCACAGGCATTTAGTATTTGGTGACGCAAGTACCAAATGACACCACAGTAATAACTGTGCAGCAAGTGGCTCACATAGATGCACCCAGAGCTACCTTGTTGTGACACTGCACTGCTGGCCATCTCTGGAGACATTGGACCCTACTGGATGCTCTCTGGAGCCCTAGGAGGAAAGAAAAAAAAAAAAAGGAAACACACACTCCTAGCCCCAAACCCAGACCTATGGATTCCATAATCATCCTGCAATCCCCGGAAGAGGAAAACGGTGCATCCACCCATACAGAGGAACAGAGACAGAGCTGCAAGTCTATGCCACATACTCCAAGCTGATGTTGCCTCTTCTGTCTCTGCTCCCATAATTGTTAGCAATGGGTTTAATAGTCCTAATTTGCATAATGTAAGAATTTGAAAGGCATACCATGATTGCATTCTGGAGCCAGACACATTGACATTAGCTCCTTCTGCTGAGCTTTGAGTTACCTGGGTTAGGTATTGGTTCCTGTGTAGCTACGGTGGCACAGAAGTCAGCACAGGCTCACTGCTTGCCCATTTACCCAGCTCCTCAGCTGGGTTCTTCAGCTGGCTTTGAGCTTCGTGCTGCCACAGCAACATTGCTTTTCCTGCCCAACCTAGCTGGCTTAATGCCACTTGGGGCTATCTATACCAATTGCAGTCACAGCAGAAATGGCAACGAAGACGACACAGCCCAACTCTTCATTCCTGCCCCATCATTCCCACACACTTCCCATCAGTGCCCCCTTTCCACTTAGCATATTCACCCCAACTGCCCCTTCACCTCTACACCTTAAAACAATGGGAATGATATCACACTGATTGTCACCAGTGTACCGTATGTGTGCAAATAGATACACCAACACCCCACTCTGTGCAGTCTCACCTACTTAGATTGTGCACTCTATGGGGCATGGAGCACGTACTTCCATGTCTTTGTTCTGGATGTACTGCTCCTTGTATGGACAAGGAGTGGTACAAGGAGCTAGGAAGTCGCCCGCTTCTCTGTTAGTACTTCCAAATGCTCGTAGATTGTTTGCCCTGGTAATCTAGGTGCTAGGGAGAGTCTCCATCATGGAAGTCTGTCAGCACTTGCCAAGTGTTCAAATGGACAAAACCAAAACAAGCACACTCTCTTGTATGGCGAGCAGAACTTTTGGCCCTACTATTTTGCCAAGATAAACCTATTTAGACCTTTTAATATCCTTCCAGGCCATCCTTACCGTTTCACAGAAAGGTATTGACAGGATGCTAGGCATTCAGAAAAGAGATCTTAAGACTGGAAAAGCAGTGAATGAGGAGGAAAGATTGAGTCCAATATTTATAGTCTGAAAGAGCAGCTGCTGCAGGGGAACATAAGTCTCTACCTGCTTGAAGTTTTTAGAACTACAGGAAAAAAAAATCTGGCTAAATAGAGGCAATCCTTTATTGGAGGCATTATTCCAAATATTGCTCCTCTCTGACTGCACCTCAGTTTATCAATGCTTCCTGGCTTTCTCTTAATAAATTATTTACAAGCGAGTTCATAAAGGAGCATTGGGCAAGCTCTGTTCGATAGGAGTTTACTCAGGACTTGGAGCATAAGGAACAGGCAGAGAAATCACCGAGGGACAGCAATCTCTCCAAAGAAACAAGAAGAAGCTGTGAGGCCGGTCCCATGGCCAAGTACTTAAGGTACTGTATTGGCACTGACAAGACATGGGTTCAAATCCCAGGTCCCTTACACATCCATGGTTACCCAGCAAATAAGTCACATCTTTCTGAGCCGTGGTTCCCCATTTCTAAAAAGGAGAGGATGACACCAATGACCTCCTTCATGAGCAACTGATGAAGAGACCTACATTATAACTGAAAGAAGAGCAGTTATAACAGAGCACCTGATGTCAAAACAGGATATAGCATTTATGCCGGTTGGTCCTGCCCACCTAACCAAGGTGGACAAGGGGAGATATGGTGTCATTCTAAATGTAAAAATTAGCCTTCCCCACAAATTGCACTCATCTTATACACAAGCTTGATCTACAGTGAGAACCCCAACACACATGCCATACAAGTTTGATGTTTGATTGACCTTTGCAGAAAACATAAATTTTGTAGTGTAAAATAATAGGCATAGAATCATAGAAAATGAGGGTTGGAAGGCAGCTCAGGAGGTCACATCTAGTCCAACCCCCTGCTCAAAGCAGGACCAGCCCCCACTAGATCCCAGCCAAGGCTTTGTCTGCCGGGATCTTAAAAACCTCCACAGTCTCTCTAGGTAGCTTGTTCTAGTGCTTTATTACCCTCCTTGTGAGAAAGTTTTGTTATAAAATCCAACCTAAACTTCCCTTGCTGCTACCTGAGCCCATTGCTCCTTCTTCTGTTATCTGCCCCCACTGAGAACAGTCCAGCTCCATCCTCTCTGGGATCCCCCTTCCGTTGAAGGCTGCTATTAAATCCCCCCTCAGTCTTCTCTTATCCAGACTAAATAAGCCCAGTTCCCTCAGCCTCTCCTCAAAACTCATCTACCCCAATCCCTTCACCATTTTTGTTGTCCTCCACTGGGCAATTTGTCTGCATCTCTTCTGTAGTGGGGAACCCAAAACTGGACACAGGTCTCCAGATGTGGCCTCACCAGTGCTGAAGAGAGGGAAAGAATCACTTCCCTTCATCTTCTGGTGACACACCTACCAATGCAGCCCAGGATGCCATTAGCCTTCTTCACAACAAGGGCACACTGCTGGCTCATATTCAGCTTATTGTCCACTGTCACCCCCAGGTCCCTTTCTGCAAAGCTGCTGCCCAGCCAGTCGGCCCCCAGCCTGTACCGCTGCATGGGGTTGTTCTGTCCTAAGTCCAGGACTTTGCTCTTTGCCTTATTGAACCTCATGAGATTTCTTTTAGTCCAATCCTCAAATCTGTTGAGGTCTCTTTGAATCCTAGCCCTACCCCCCAGAATAACTACTAGGGCTGTGCAAAGCTTCGGATCATGATTCAGATTCGGAGGCAATTCATGGGTGGAATCTATGAATCCGAATCAAATCTCTGGAAACTATAGGCTTTCCGAATCGATTCAGAAAAGATTTGGAGATTCGGCCATTGGGTATAATGGGGAATCAATGAAATATCTATAACTTTGTTGTCCTTTGGCCGATTCAGATGAGGCTTGCAGGGGTAGTAGCAGCTTCTGAGATCATGATACATGCCAAGTTTTAAGGAGATAGGTACAGGAGTTTCTGGGAAACTGCACTTCAAATTTCTGAAAGTAAAACTCATGTCACGTGTGTGTATTAAGCCACAGTGGGGTGAAAACTGCAGGGCTGGTAGCTCTTGCTGAGGCCAAAAATCCTCTCAAGTTTCAAGGAGATAAGTGCAGGGTTTTGGGGGAAACTGCACCTCAAGCTACAGACAAGCGAAACTCGTGACACGCGTACCCACCCGCGGGTGGGTAGCAGGCCTGAAGTTTTCACCCCGCTGTGAAACGCTACATGAGTTTTGCTTTCAGGACTTTGAGGTTAGTTTCCCAGATCTCCCTGCACCTATCTCCTTGAAACTTCGCATGTATCATGCTCTCAGCAGAGGTTACCATCCCTGCAAGTTTCATCTGAGTCAGCCAAAGGAAAACAAAGTTATAGATATTTCATTGATTTCCCCATTATACTCTATGACTGAATCGGCTCCAAACCGATTTAGCCGAATTGAATCAGAAAAAACTATTCAGATCTCCAGATCAAATCTCTGACATCTGAATCAGCCAAATCCAAATTGAACAGTTCCCTATTCACACCGGCCCCCCCTCCCGCTTGGTGTCATCTGCAAATTTGCTGAGGGTGCACTCTATGCCATCTTCCAGGTCATTGATGAAGATATTGCACAAAAAACGAGCCCGAGGACTGATCCCTGGGGCACTCCACTTGACACCAGATTCCAGATAGACATCAAGCCATTGGTTACTACCCTTTGGGCCTAATGATCCAGCCAGTTTTCTATCCACCTTACAGGCCATTCATACAATGTGGACTTCCTTAGCTTGCTCGTGAGAACATTTCAGGAGACCATATCAAAAGCCTTGCTACAGTCAAGGTGTATCACATCACGTGACTCCACACCGACTGTTCCTAGCCACTTTCTCCAAGTCCTTAGAAATGAATTCCTCAAGGACCTAGTCCATGCATTTTCAGGGATCCGAGTTGGAAGGGAAAGTACTGTTTTGCATGCAGGGAACAAACTGTTTTGCCCAAAATAAACTTGAAACTACGTATATAGGAAGAGAAAGAGTGACAATTTATATGCAGGACTGGCTTATAAATCCCAATACAGCACTATAAAAGTCTATGGCACAAAGCATGGAAATGGCACGCACCATTGCAGATCACATCCGCTAGAATTAAAATCCAAGTAGATCGCCTTTGGGCCAATTAGTTAGAGGGCATGCTAAACAATTTTGAAATGTTTAGCTTGATGTTTGAGACAGAGGCATATCTTGTAACAACAGTAGCTTTTTTTCAGAGCACACATGGACAAGAAGGGTTCTCTACAGGTTCCTGCAAGAAACCAAACCTTGAAACAGAGTCTTATTAGACAGTCGATTCATTTGCAGTTATGGTTGGTCTAACTGCTTCCCAAGCAAGCCTGGGAACGTGGCAGAGAAATAAGCCCAGCCTGCCAACACATGCTCACCATGTGCTCAGGCCCACACATTTGTGAGGATGACAACTCAGAGCACCCCCAAGTGGCACCCAAGCATCATAACCCAGGCTCTGTCTGGAGTGCAGTGCTGGGGTGTGCTCAGGAATAGCCCAGCCCACCTACTCTGCAAATGCAGGAGTTATTTCCAAGCTGCTTCTTCCCCGTCATATTTTTTTCCTGAAGCGAGACTTATTTCTCGGTGCCATGTCCACATCATCTCTCAAGGAGGCCTAGGCATGCCCTTGGAAGGCCAGCTGTTTCCAGGGAAGGGACAATGCAAGCCAGGATTGAACTCCCAGTTGAGCCATTTTGCTCTTCCTGCTCCTTAGAGGCGCTTAGCTCAGAAGCTTAACAAGGGGTGGCACAGCAGGTCATGAGCCCTGGGCATTGATTCAGAAGGGGATACCGACATGGGACCTCTCTTATCATGGAAGTTGGGGAGGGCAAGAGCAGGGATCATGGCCAGAGACAGTAGGGCTTGAGGCTGCTTGTTCACCAATAGCAGGGATAGCCACTATTGCAGCAGGAGATGCCAACATGACCCGCCACTGAATTTACCGGTCTTGATTGCCACTGATGATGTCATTCGGTGCTACTCAGAGACAGGAAACATTAACCCCCTGAGTGCCACCCATGCCAACACCTCTGCCTCCCCCACTGCAGCTATTCCCAACTATTGGCAAACGTTGGCTCAGGGCATAAATGGTACCATTTACACCCCTGTCCAAGCTAGTCTCTTGACACAAGTGAAAGGGTAACAGAAACACAAGAATCATCATGCTATGGTTTCCGAGTGCTTCAATCTTGGTTGCTGTCCTGCCTTTGCAATCAACACCAACTATTTCAGAGCAAGGTGTAAGCTGGCACTTCCAGGAAGAACCTTCCCCTGAGGACCTGGTTTCCTAGAGCATTCATTGCAGCTTTGCCACATACCAATGCCCTCCAGAGCATGAGGTCTTACACTGGTAGTATTTCCTTCTATCAAGTTTCAGCTTTAAAAGAGTGCTTTAAACTGCAACTTTTTGGCCAGAATGCTGCTGTGAATTAGAGTAGCTGGGATGCTAGGGCTGGTGGCACTTAATCCTCCCAAAGGCAGCTAAACTGGTGATAGACTCATTTTCCATTTTGTACCAGTTTGTGTGTGCAGGTGGCCAAACATCAGGGAAAACTGGTTCCCCAAAGGCCCTCATTCGGTTTTATAAGCATGATTTAAAGAAAGTGGAGAGATGAAGAACCAAGATGTTTTCCAGTGTGACATTCAAAGCATACCATCCATTGATGCACAACTTATGGAGAATACAGCCCAGCCATTTGGATCCCTTCTGGGGTTTGACATGAATTAGAGCAATGTATTTTGCTGCTCAGCCTCTTACACGGTCTGCAGTGGAAGTCCTGGCATTATTCAGATACCTTTCACTGCAGCCCACCTTCTGTGCTGATGGCCATCTGCATGACATTCAGAGGCAGAAAGGCTAACCTCTTTCCCCCCCCCAACCTTCCAAAAAGCTGTCTCATTTGGAGTGGGACCCCCTAGAGACTATTTAATATTCATTAGTTGTGTTCCTGCTCGTGTATTGTTATTTGATGCTATTGCTTCTATCAAAATGACAGTGCCACCTCTAGACTTATTCTCCACAGGCTTCCTTCTTATACAGATCCAAGGTGGAGATGTCATAGGAAGTATCTGATGTGTCATTCAGTCTCATCCCAAGGAAGTTTCTCCAGCATCCCTTGCTACTTATCAGCCCTTCCTGTTCCTTGTACAGCATGTCAAAAAGAACTGCTGTATAGCAGTGAGTCATGTCTGCGTATAATTATCCATTCAAAAAGACTCCTGTGAAGACAAGTGCTTTTGGGGTCAAGAAGCCATGAAATAAGCTGCCTTTTTAACAAGCAAATGAGCTCAGTGTCGTTCATTGCCCACTCACGTCTCTTGCTGTTGTGATCTCCATGTGTGCCCCTATTTTTAAAAAGGGCCTGTCTCCAGCATGCCAGAGCCCCATGACACAGGAAATAGTTTGATGGATGCATAGTGGAGGTTGCCATTCTCTAGATGTATATTTGAGTGGGCAGGGATGAGGGAGGGAAACTCAGGTTGGTTTGCATAAGAGGCCGCCTCCTCTCCTCCCACCATTTAGTGGGGATTCTCCCCTCCTTCAATTGTTTTCTCTTTAAGTACATTTAAAAAAAAAAAAAGAAGAAAAGAAAAAAAAAGAAACAAAGAAACAAAGATTAAGTATTTTTGCATTGACCATTGACTCCCATTTCAAGATGCCTGGACACTTCTTTGCTTGCCTGTAAAGACGACTTAGGGCACGTAGATAAAACCGGGGCCCTAAATGGAAGCGGTGGGTTTTTTTAAAACACCACTTCAAATTAGGGCCAAGTAAACCCCCATGTCGTGCACATACTCAACTCTCTGGCGGCAGGGAGGGGAGGGTGCGCTGCTGGCGGGTGGAGTGGTCCCTGGACTGTGGGGGCGAGGGGGGTGGCGCTTGCCTCGGTGGCAGCAGTGGGCCCTACCTACCACCCCCCAGGCCTCACCCGCCTGCTGGCACCTGCCTTGGGTGGTCCTCGGGGGACCAGGGAAGCACCAGACCTCTGTACAGCTCAGACAGGCAGGCTTGCTTCATTGGGAGGGGGGCATGGAAAGAAGATCAGGCTTGCCACTTTTTTGTTCCCCTTGGGTGGAGCCTGCCTTCCTGGGCTGCTGCCAGGCTTTCTGCAGAGCCGCACGGACCCCGGTGCTTCGCTCCATGGCTGTACAGCAGAAAACTAAAACTCCTCAGAGGAGGACTTTGTTTGCTGTGCCCCAAGGCATTGAAGATGCATTACAATGCCAAATTTTCTACAGCGGCTGGAATTACTGTACAACACACCACCAATGTGGGCAAACACCAGCACCGTTAAAGCGGTGCAGAAGCATTTAACCTGCTTTAAAGTGTCGTGTGCACACGCCCCTTGTGTCATGTACACATGGCCTTAAACTCTAAAGATGGCTATTAAAAAAAAAAATCCTCAACATCTGTGTTGTTTCTGAAGTGTGGAGACCCTTTGACCTGAAAGGGCACTTGGACTGAAGGTCTTCTCTATGGAAGAAGATAGGGATAAGCTACTTACCTGGCCACCCGTCATGCTTCATAGGCTTTGGGAGAAGCTGACTGACTGGCTCTCATCTTTGTCTCATCTGGATGATCAGCTTCTTGGACTAGCTAAGCCCTTCTAACCCATTTCCTACTATTTGGCCATGCCACAACTCGCAAGCAGACTCAAGTACCCTTCCTTGCATCAGCATGTGCGCCTCTTGCTACAAAGGCAGTAAAGATGCTGTTGCCATCTAACAGAGGTGGGGTCTCTCCTCTGCAACACAGCATTTTTTTTTTCCAACTAAGGCGCCTCTTGCTTCAGTCTGTTCATTGCTTCCCTCTTTAGCTGCTCTCTCTGCTGCGGCAGAAGCAGCAGCAACATGGTAGACTTCTAAACACGAGGCAGAGGAGTGTGCATGCGCGCACCCACCCACCCTTGCCAGGGTGGCTAGAAAGGAAAAGAAAATTCAAAACAACAGGCTAAAGTGAAGTAAGATGCTAGGCAATTTTCCTGACAGTAAGGCCAATCAAAGGAGTAGATTATCCAACGGGGAATCATTATAACCCTAATCCCAAATTTGAGTGAGAAAAGACCCTCATATCCTCAGTTCCTCTCCCCCATCTTCCCCACATGCTGTTCCCTAGTAATTAGACACGATCCAGGATTCTCATGTTATATTTCCACATGCACCTGCTCTCTGCCTCAGTTTCCCGCCCCCCATGTATGCTATTAGGATTATATCTCCCCTAGGTTAGATGGGTGCTATAGTGAGTGGACTGGTCTCTGAAAAGTGCTTTGAGATACTTGGGCGGCAGGTGTTACAGAAGTAGGAAAGTATTTATGGGCTTCTTCTCCCTTGGTCTTCACCGGGCATACGCTGGATCTTCAAGCTACAGTACTAATCCAGGGAGTCTGCAAGCCGCCGAGCCGCGATTACCACCCTGCATGCCTGACAACTTTCTCAGCCTCACGCACGAATGTGCGGGCTGGCCTGAAACCGAGAGGTCGAACAGGTTAACAGATGAAGCTCTCTCCTCGAACTGTCAGATAATTTCCCTGAGAGAAAGTCGACCCGATTTCAGCGAGTTAACGTGCCTAGAAGTCTCCATCCATGGGGCAGAGAGAGTTCTTGAAGCAGCAAACCTCTTCCACGTAAACGCCGACTGAATGGACAACGGGGAGAAAAAGGAATATTTTGTTCGTCTGCTTAATCATCTCTATTGACACTTCTCAGAGCCTGCCTTCTGCTTACCTCCTCATTGCTCGCTGTACGATCTCACCAACTCCTGCCATAAGAAATGACAAAAGCATGACCCATGGTCTCACTAGAAGTCACGTTCTCTTCCCCAATCTCCTTCTTCCTTGACACAAACTCAAGATTGCCATCTCTTCTCCTACCACCCCAGTGACCCCAGTCCATCCTCCCCCCGGTCTCATTCCCACTCTCTCCATTATCATCTCGCTTTCTTCTACCCCTTTCCCCTCACAACACAATCAAACTTCAGTCCCTTCCAACACAAGAACATACAGTGGGAAAGTTAGGGAGGCAAGGGCATGTTGTATGAGAGGTCTACAATTGCTGCCCGGAGCTCCTCTTCCATCCAGGTCCTTCCAAGACCCTCTCAAAATGTAGCTTTCATCTGTTTCGCAACAGTAACGAGGATAGTGACCTTCATCATTAACATTTTCCAAACAAGCACATCTGTGCTTTCTCCTGTGTTATATAAAACCTTGGAGAAGGTCCCTGCCATTGCAAGCCAACCTCATTGATTCTCAACTTCCTCCTTTTCCCCCCCGCCCTCCTTAAAAGACTGTATTCCTGGTCTGTCCGCAAAATACTGGTTAGTTGTTAGTCCAAAATGATACCACTGCCAGAGTTAACAGAAACTGTTTTATTATCTTCTTTTTGCAATCCGTCCGTCATCTTTTGTCATAGGCTTGTAAACTCGTTTAGCTATGGGTTGGTTCTCCGCTCCCACAGTGCCTAGGGTAATCGAGCCCTGTGCTAGATTCGGGCTCCTCCTAGGTGCTATATCAATGCCAATAAATAATAATGAGACAAGAGTTTCTATTAGCTGCATCTGACTTTGCTGAATTCTAAGTAGAAATGACCTTTTCTGCCCCCCAAGCTGTTCTTGTCCCTTGTTCCTCCGCTGTGCTTCCCCATCCCCACCCAAAAAGGCATGCATCTGTATACAGAAAGAGAGCGATCTATAGATATATCTAAATATACACAGAGAGAGAGATATCTATATCTATCTGTATGCAGAGAGATCTATATACAATTTATAGGTATCTATATAATTAGTGTGCATGTAGAAGGTCCTCTTCTGCAGATTTCAGCAAACTGCAGCATTTTGCCCGCATTGTTTCAAAGGGGAGATTAAAAATAAATTTAAAAAAAAATAAGTAAAGAAAAACCCCCCCACCAAAAACAATGCTTCCCCCCCATCTTTTCTCCTGTCTAAAGCCTTCCAGGCTCAGCCTCTCAAACAAGAGATGCCATCCTAGCAGCTAGAGAGGAATGGTAACACATTTAATTAATTTCTTCTCCATGAGCCGTCACCCAGAAGATAATTTGGCAACTGGTTCGTTCACCTTTCAGTTCTACTGTCAAGAGAGAGACAGGAAATAAAGTCTGCCTGGGAGCTGCTCAGTCAGTTTGGGGCCTTCATTACCTGGGATCTCAAGCTGTCAGCTGCAGTCCTCATTCCTGAACTGCCTCAGAAACACTGTTGACCTCCTTTCCCTTCTAGTTGCTCCCTTTTTTAGATGGTGACAGCCCTCTTGAGCTGCCACAGCGCTTTTGAGGACACTGTCCTTCAGCTGAATGGTTGCTCATCACCTGCTGTTTATCAGGATGACTTTCTGGGCCCCACTGCTGTCCTGGAGGTTACTGAAAGCGTGCAATGGCGTCAGAACCACCCCCTTTTTTGAAGCTCCGAGTCATGTATCCGTTATTTCCATATCTTAGGCTTAGCATTTCCATTGCCCTTTCGTCTTTATTGTATGACATACACATTGACTAGGTACTGCCCATTGCAGATCTTTCCAGCCCTGTTCTTATTTTATTCCTGCCTTTTACACGTCCAAATCATTTTCGAGACCCATCCACACCTCACCGCACATTGTGACGCATCACAAGAGGAGGCTTTCATGGTATTGAAGCAAAGGGATGGCACTGCACAAAAAGCACCATCCTGACAGCTAGTGTGCACAAGCACACCCCAACAAGTCACCAGGTAGCAGACACAATCTCAGGTCAATGCCCAATGCTGCACATCATCAGGCCTGCCCTCTGCAAGTTCCCTCCAACCAAAAGAATGGTAAACTTTGGGGATCTGTGCTGCTGAAAGGATAATAATAGGAATAAAATGTACTTCATCTTCCTATGAAAAGACAGAGCAGGACTAAAACATGATCTGAAGCCCAATGAAACAATGTGAAGACTTAAACAGGACTTCCAACCAGGTCCTGAGCGTGCTCCGTTATGGTATATGCCTACTCCGTAACACTTAAAATGTTGGAGGGACAGAACAGGCCTGGCATTTTTAGCCAAATGCCACAGGAGCAGGGCTGCTAATTACCACTGCTACTCGGAAGTAAAGACCTGGAGGAATCTGCCCTGCTAGAGAGGATCAGTGTTGCTTTTTTTGTGCCTTCAGGGTGTCAGCTGTCTAATGCGGCTGTTAGAGGAGAGTCATTCTGCATTGCTAGTACCTTATTTCTCCCTGGTGGCACAAAATGTGTTTTGACATGAGCCTGTTACCCATGCTGCGCTAGCTGCTTTTGCATTCAGCACAAGTCTGCACTAGACAAGTAATATACACCCTGCTAGCAGCAGCATGGGGCCAAGAAAAGCTCTGTGTCAGTACATTGCAAACATTAGCGCTGGAGCACACGAGTTTCATTTCCCATTAATTTGTAGTAGCCAGATGGTGAATCAATACCTTTGTCGATCTGCGTTAAGTACCATGACAATGGTACTGCTGGTGACCGCATCTCCCCCTCAAATATTTCTAAAGATGCCGTATTTAATACTATTGATTTTATCCTTTGCTATGCCACTGGTATCGTGGTTTGGTTCTCTATTTTTTTCCTCCAGTTGCTTTCTTGAGGCTTGTGGATGCTGCTGCTTATATCAGCATTAGCATTAGGAGCAGCTCATTCTGCATTTCATGTCTACGCAGGATATTAAAACCCGAATAAAAGTGCCAGCTATAGTCATTGGAGCTATTCACCTTTGCCAAACAGGAGAACTTTCTGTCTAGCTCCCAAAGGCGAGATGAGCTTGCAATTCAGGTAACAATAAAGAGAGATAAAACACTGTTTCTTTACATTTCCAAATGAACTGGAACCAATCAACAGAAGTATAATCCAGAGGTAACGGAGAGCAGTTTTAATTACCCTTACATGAGAATGTGGTACTTCAATGGCCCAGGGACCCAATCAAAAGCTTAGCAAAGTCAACAGGCGCCTTTCCATTGCTTTATAGTCACTTCTTCATTATCATCACAACCACATTAAGGTCCTTTTACACCGCCAGAATGAACACTTGAGCTAGCTGGCAAATGGGATATTTTTCTGTTGAACAGCTCAGTTTTCAAGGGGGGAGCATGGGGAAGCATCTAAAATATTTTGGTCTACATCTATATCTTAAGTTTGAAGTGCCACCATGGAGACTTGCACATGGCGTACTCCAGATGGCAGTGAACAGGCTCAGCCGTTTGCCTGCTAAGAGACAGCTAAGGAAACCTTAATTCCAAAACAGATATTTTTTTAATCTGTATACTGCAATCATCCCCAGGATTTAACAACATAGATCTCATACACTCTGGTCTGCTTCTTAACTTGCTTAGTGATATCTCCCACCCCACAACAGTTTCCCACCCACCTTACCCTATTCCTCTTACAGATCCTAGGGCTATTCTGTTGGTAGCTTGTTACCAGCCTGCTCCTCAAACTAAATCTTTGTGGTAACTACCCCAGCATGCCTGGATTGCAGCTTTTCATTGCAGATGTTGCTAGCCAGATATTTAGCTGCAGCTGAGGAGCAAACTGTTGTGGCCATTAACCCGTCTGTAGCACTGTCAGCAGTCCTCCTTACTTCAGAAGATAGCAAGAGCATCCTCCATGGAAGCAACACTCTCCATCCCTCCTCAAGAGAAGGCCAAATGCTCATGGTGTTATTCTTTAATGATGAATTCAGCTTTAACCTAAATTGTGAACCATACAATACTATCTTCCATGCTTGGCAGGCATTTCAGCAGGGCTTAGGCACTTGCTAATTGGAAATGGTTGTCTGAATGCCTCTGTGATCTACAGGATGGCCAAACACTTTCTCTATTACAGTAGAAGATGCTTATGCCCAGTAGAATAGCTTGCAGCTGGCATATGGCACAGGGCAATCTTCCCTTTCACACTGGGATCCACAGACATCTCTGAAGTATCCCATTTGGAAGACGAATTGTTAAGCACAAGAATTGTTGCAAGAAATTAGGACCAGCTGAAAGGTTGATGGAAATATTTGCAAAAGTTTTGGGGAAAATGAATGGCTTCACAGATTTTAAGTCTCAAAGCCACCTTTGAGACTCCCTAATGCCCCCTCATTTCTTAACATGGGCAGGGGAATTTCACCCAACTCCAGCATCAACCCCATGGCTTTCTGGTGACCTGGTTCCTCTGATTGCAGTGGACTTGCGCAACAGCCGACTTCATCCAAACATTTAAAAATTCAAAGGTGCTAGGGTGGTGCACACAAAGCAGAACCAATGCACCTTGATAACAGCAGGTTAATTCATCAATACCAAATCAATTAACAAGGGGCAGGCTATCAGCCCAACACAGGTGAGAGAGGTTATACCAGCTAAGGATCCATTCTCTCCTTTACTCTTCATCACTGCACACTAATTAAATACTTGCAGTTTGCTGCATTTTTTTTCTGCTCTGTACAGAAACCCAAGATATTTAGGACCCTCTAGCAGCCATGGGGACCTGGGAATGATGATGACAATTCCCACAGACAATGGGGCAGTCGTTCAAGAACTGTCATGTACTATATATTTGCAAAATGCCTTGCATAAGGCATGGCCAAGGCCTTTAAACACCAGGGTAAACTAAAGAGCAGAACATCAATCAAAGGAAAATGCTTTCACTTGCCAAATAAGGTAAATTACTGATAATTAGGACACGCAAACTAAACAGTGCAGAAGGGGAAATTAAGCATCTCTCAGTTCTGGAGACCAAGTTTCAAACTCTGTTATGTCCCAGGGGAAAATAAATAGCATTTACTGTAGTTTCCAGCCATCCTGCTCATAGAGGACCTGGTTTTGATCCATTTATTATAATAGCAGAAAGACCACTGATTTCAATGGTGCAGGATGGACTCCAGCTTGTGGTTTTCCCATGTAAGGCACGGACAAATGTGGGAGTAGAATGACATCACTTATTATAGGCCTTTCCTTAATTTAGAGCTGGCATTTGTATTTGGTTTTTTTTTGGCTTTAAAAAAAAAATCCCACTGAGATTTATGGGACTGAGAGATCTAGTCTCCTTGTGGTGTTTCAGGGTCCAAATGGTACAAGTTCAGTAAGATGCTTAGTTCGTTATATCACCTCTTATTGACTCTAAGGTTGGGGGAGTGGGAGGAGGAGGTAAGAAAAAAGAGGGAGGGCATAGTAACGTTTCGATAGACCCCACAACATGCAAATGCCCACCTCTGTGGAAGGTGTTTAACCGGCCGAGCTGCCTAGGGAAAGGACAGCACTGTCAACTGGTGTTTTTCGCTTGAGTCAGGATTATTAGTCTCTTCATTTTGAGAAGCAGTAAACTCACTCAGGTTTAAAAATTACATAGAGAGTCCTGGAACATTGGCCTAACTCTTCCTTTTATCACCGCTTACAGAAACAGATGGGAAGGATGTGTTAACATCCAGAAGAAAAGAAGCAAATTGTTTTTCATGCGTCACATGAACAGCGTGAAAATGACAAGGACATCTTGAAAATAAATATATGCACTTACTGTGTTGGCGGAGATGGTTTTCAATTCTAAGTGCCCTTAGCAGAGAGAGAGAATTAGACACAGAGCTGAAAGTACTTGGAAGGCTATATTTTTATAGACAGCAGAGGCTAAGCTTTTAAAACCTGGAATGATAGCCAGGGAGGCAACAGCTGCCACTTCTGCTTCATGCTATTCATCCTTTTATTCTTCTGCAAGACAAATTACTTCGCAAAAAAATAAAAGTCACCTAAAATTGTGGGGAAGAGGAGAAAGAAGTGCAGAGTTGTGTTGTCTGACAAAGCTGTCACGGGGCAAAGGACACAGAGTGTTACCGCACATCTGCTGTCCCATGTCCAATGCCCATGTATATGCTTTTACCCCCACAAAAAACTAAAACTAATACACAGTAGCTTGCTTCTCAGTCAAAAAGGGCAAAACTACTGTGGATGAACTTTCACTCGGTGCAGGGTGAGAAAATGCACAAAGCAAGAAGTATATAAGGGGTGTGCATCAGGAATTGGGTGTGCATCAGGAACTGGGAGAACATCTGTTCACTGGGGCACCCCAAGGGAAGACAAGGTCTAACGGTCCCAAACTGCTGGAAGACCATTTTAGACGGGACATAAGGAAAAAATTCTTTACTGTCCGAGTCTCCAGAGTCTGAAATAGTCTCCCCCCAGAAGTGGTGCAAGCGCCTACTCTGGATACCTTTAAGAAATGCTTGGATGCTTATCTTGTTGCGGTGATCTGATCCCAAGTGACTTCCTGCCCCTTGGGCAAGAGGCTGGACCTGATGATCTCACGAGGTCCCTTCCAGCCCTAATGTCTATGAAATCTATGAAGAGATATACAATGAAGACCTACCTTCCTTTGCTTTAGGATAACTTGTTTGTGTGTCCACGTCCTCAGATGTAACATTGGCAATGCTATGGTTTATATAACACTTGGAGAAAGTCACACCCAATCATGGATCTGGTACTTTTTTTCAGGGGGCTTTATTCTTTATGGAGCACCTACAAAAACGTCTGTGCAATACCTGCTTAGTGGTGCCTCAAATTGTAAACTCCAGAAATTGAAGCTCAGCTTATTATCGGGTCAAGAGGGAGTATAGAAACCATCCCTGATCAGTTGGTTCCTGACATGAGTACAAACAGTAGCTTCATTGACTTAGATGTCTATGATTTGATTTTCATCTGGGGAACATTTGACTTCCGCAGATTAACCCATCCCTTGCAAAGTCCTTCTCTGCCTCCATAAGAAGCTGGAGTTCTCCTTGGTCATTTACTAGGAGTCATTCTCAAGATGATTATCACCTGGCCATGCAGTCCCACCTAAGCAACAAGCAGGCCTGTGGAGAATGGGAAGGCCTAATGGGTCACCACTGTGAAAAGAGACCTCAAGGCGAGTGTGTGCGTGTGTTTGTAGGTTGGTGTGTGTGGGTGTATGCCCAAAGCAGGTGAAATATGTGTGAAGAGACGATCTAAGGAAGACCCAATTCATTCTTAGATCTGCAAATATCAGGCTGAAGTGATAAAAACAATCACTTTAAGATTAGGAAATCAAGCAGTTCCTTTCTTTCACTACCACTCCATCCCCCACCACACCCCGATTTGCTTTCCTATCTCTGTCTGCTTTGGCACTGCAAATGCTTTAGAGAAGTTGAAGCCAGATGGAAAGTGACTGCTTTGGAGAGGGAGCCAAGAAAATGAGACTCAGGGGTCAGAGGCGAAGCCCACTGATGTCAATGAAATCTCACCATAGACCTGAACCGTGCTTCAATTGCTCCTTAAGGCAGAGCTCTGATCTGCTGTGCCGCATTCAGGGACTGAAGCGAGTTGTGATCTATTGCTGAAATGAATCATCGGAGTCAGTCATAACACTTTCCGATAAGGGCGGCAATATAAGGAAGTGAAGGTGTGACTAATTTGTAGTTAGCTCTTTCAGGCCATCCACTAAGTGGAAGAACCAGCTACTCAGGGTGAAATGAGTGAACTGAATGGTTTGGTTCTGTTTTGCAAAGAGTAGCAGGGTTACTGTGCAAAGGGTGGACAGACTATTTTTGGGTGCAGAAAATGCCAGGGTCCCTTGCACATATATGCGTGAAGAGTCAAGGAAGGCAGCTGGGGGTCCAGGGCAGTTACATCTATGTGCAGAAGGGCAATAGAGACTGCAAGATGACTCCATTGTCTGGCAAAAGAATTAATCCTCCTTCCTTATGCTTTCGTTCACCCCTGTAGCATGGCCCATGTTCTGTTTTGTTTCCCATGATCATAGAAAATTAAGGTTGGAAAGGATGTCATTTAATCCAGCCCCTGCAAGGGATATTGTTGCGATCCATACCCAGCCTTGAACTCACAGCTTTTTAGCTATGTACATTGGCCCCCAAGCCACAGCACAAGATAAGATATAGGGTAGGCATGCCCTGATGTGACCTACTAGCTGCTCTCTTCCTCTTCAAACTCCTATTATACTCCCATCCGTGTGACTTCCATGAGAGCCATTGCTTTGTTACTGTTGCCCAGGTCACCCTTCAAGCAACAGTTCCTTTTAAAAATATGCCCACAAGCAGATATAATATTTTTAAAACCTAGTCTTGTGCAGTCATGCATCCTAAGTACTCTGCTGTGCAATGTCACTGGAGCCTCTCAGACATAATGCATGGCCCTTACAAGGGGAGGAAACAGTATTTTCTCTTTCAAACAGATCCCATGTCATGGTTTGCTGTATTATTATTATTATCTGATGCATAAAATAGCTATCGGGTTGATAGCAGCAGGCTCTACTTGAAATAATAAAGTGGCTTTTGAAGTTACCTGGTATGCAATTCAATCACTAGCTAAAGCCCCTGTATCACTTTCCATTCTCTTTGAAGCTATCCATTGAAGGAGACCTAGGCTAGAGCAAATTACAAAAGCAAGAGAATATTTCCATGGGAAGAAATTAATTTCACCAGATCCTCCTCTCCCCTACCCCTGTATGTATATTATCTTTGAGAAAAATCCAGAGTGGAATATCAGATCCAGACCTTCATGAGCTTGAAGGAATTACAGATCTCATCTGAATGTCTCAGTTTGTTTCCATCTCCCCACATGGAGGAGCCCAGGATTTGACTGGAGGTGCTGCTGCTCTTTGGGAAGCTATGATCGAGTTTGGACCCAAACACTGAAGCTTAGCTCTGCCTCTCTCTCCAGTTGAGATAACAGCGGCAGGATTTAGTCTGCCACTGAACTGCTGTGTGAACAGGAAAGAGACTTCACTGCTCTGTGCCTCAGTTTCCCCTCCAACAGTTCATGTCTTTAGACCAGGGGTGCTCAACTTCCAGTGCACAACCCAGATGTGGTCCACAGCACCGTGTGATCCAGTCCACAGGGCTCCCCATGGGTCCAGTTTTCTGGTGGGGAGGTGAGGCTGGTGGCACTGATCTCCTGTTGCCAAATCCCTGGATCCATGGGCAGCCCCAATCTGGTGCCTGATCCCAGCATGCAGAGCTGGGCAGGGGGATAGTACTGGGCTCCAGAGTCCAATCCCTGTGCATGGGGAGAGGGAGAGAGAGGTGCCAGGCCCCCGGGACCCAATCCCAACATGCAGAGGGTGGCAGGGGGTACTGCCAGGCCCCCGGGATCCAATCCCTGTGAATGGGGAATAGGAGGGGGTGGTGCCAGATGGCAGGCCCCCCGGGACCCAATCTCTACATGCAAAGGGTGGCAGGGGGCAGTGCCAGGCCCTCAGGGTCCAATCACAGTGCATGGGGAGTGGGAGGGGGCAGTGCCAGGCCCTCAGGGTCCAATCCCAGTACACAGGGAGTAGGAGGGTATGGTGCCAGACCCTCAGGACCCAATCCCAGAATGCAGGGAGTGGGAGCAGGCAGTGTCAGGCCCCCACAGCCCAATTCGGCCCGCAAAGTTTCCTGTGCCACTCATTTAATTTGCAGGGCCTAACGGCTGAGCATCAGTGCTTTAGACTATGAGCTCTGCTAGGGCAGGAGCTGTATGTTATTCCTTTCATACAGTGCCTAGCATGGGATCTCTAGCTGTGGCTGCAGCATAAACAGTATATATCAACAGACTATCTTCTGTTCATATTGAAGGTTTTCATGACTGTATCTCATAGCCACCCTCAAAAATGGATAAATCTCTTTCAAATTTGGATTTGGATGCAAATGTGCTTTTGCGTTTTGGGCACCTTGGGCATAAAATGGAGAACTTTAAGGGCTTTACATCCCTCAGACTTTTGGAAAGGAAGTACGGTTCGGTTCAGGACATGGGTGTTCATACATGCTTTCTTCTTTGTGCCTCACTTGCACCTTCTGCTTGGACCAGCAGTGACGTCATGATCCTGACCTTGACATCACAAAGTGTCAGCATGAAATGGATTTTGAGGTCAGACAGCATTCTGAAGATTATCTGAGACAGATGAAAGACTTTTAAACACAAGTAAGTTTGCTTATTAGAAAATATTGTATGTTCAATTGTGGAAAAAATATCTGCATCACAATCTCATATTTGTACCATGTACCTGAACATTTCCACTGCACGTCCGTTCCCCCTTAAATGAATCCTAACATGAAGTGGCTCACACTCACCAAAGGAAAAGGTGTCTCACTGTGAACAATGTTTCTTTCGATATGGTGATGCTATTATAAAATGATCTTGCATTTTACTTTAACTAGTCCCCTTTATTCATATAATATCCCAATAATCACTTTTAGGATCCTGAATTGTCCTAGGTTGTCATTCTGTCAGTCAAAATGCTTTGTTATAATGACAGCATGTTTCTCCAATATATATTTCCACAGCATGTGTGTGTGTGTTTGTACCCACAGGGTGTATATGTGCTTGATGTATATTTGCCAAGTGCAGCTGCAACTAGCGGTCTCACTGAATGAATGTCCAGAGTAACGAACAATCTATCAGTCAAGGCAAGAAGAAATCTAAGTGATTGTGGGCATGATTATAGGTAAGAACAGTGGTCTCTAACCTTTTTAAGTAGGAGAACACCTTTGGCAAATAAAAGCAACCCAAGATCTACCTTGCGCCACCCCCCCTCCCCCCACCACCCAGCTGGTAAGTCTATCGGGGGGAAGTGGGGGAGGCATATCAAGTAAGTGGGGGAGGCATATCAAGTAAGAGGGGAAAAATTTATCTGGGGGCATGCCTCCCCAGCAGGTAAGTCTGTGGGGGAAGGGGAGGATGGACAGGGGAGATCAAGGCCCCAGCCCTAGCTCTACTTCCTCCCTCACTGTGGGGGTGTCCATCTGGCCCCCTCCCCTTCCCTCTCCCACGGACTGGCCTGCTGAGCTGGAGGTGCGGCGCACCCTTGCGTGCATCTGGGCACTCAGCTCCCCACCCCAGCCTTGGATTGACTCCAAGACGATCTGAGATCTACCGGTAGATCAAGATCCACTGGTTGGTGAAAAACTGGGTAAGAATGTTAATTCAGTATTGCCCAACAAAAGCATCCAAGGGCTGGAAACTGAAGCTTGACAAAATCAGGCTAGAAATAACTCATACATTTATAACAGTGAGGGTAATTAGATATGTGACAGATTATTCATCATTAGAAGGCTTTCAAATCAAGACTAGGTCTCATTGGGTGCATCTACACATTCTTTAATGCTCTGTTGCAAATGCATATTAAATTTAGTACCTCCATTGTGAGGTACTTGAAGAAGGTTCATTAGCCTAATTTAATGTGCATTTGTGAAAGTGCATGGCTTTTTGTGCGTTAAAGCGGGCCAATGCACATTCAAGCACACATGTAGATGCACCCAGTTTCTCTGAAATTTGTACTTTAAGGACTTGGAGGAGAAGAAAGTGATTAGGAACGGTCAGCATGGATTCACCACAGGCAAGTCATACCTAATCAGCCTGATTGCCTTTTATGATGAAATGACTGGCTCTGTGGATATGGAGTAGATGTGGTATACCTGGACTTTAGCAAGGTTTTGATACAGTCTACTACAACATTCTCATAAGCCAGCAAAGGAAGTATGAGCTGGATGAATGAACTGTATAGTGGATGGAAAACTAGCTGCATCATTTTGCTCAAAGGGTAGTAAATCAATGACTTGATGTCTAGCTGACAGCTGGTATCAAGTAGAGTGCCCCAGGGGTTGGTCCTGGAGCCAGTTGTGTTCAATATCTTCATCAACGACTGGAAGATGGCACAGAGTGCACCCTCAGCAAATTTGCAGATGACACCAAGCTGTGGGGAGTAGCGGATACACGGGAGGTTAGGGCTAGGATTTAGAGAGAATTTGAAAATTGGAGGATTGGACCAAAAGAAATATCATGAGGTCCAACAAGGACAAGTGCAACATCATGCACCAGTACAGGCTGGGGACCAACTGGCTGGGCAGCAGCTCTGCAGAAAAGGACATGGGGGTTACAGTGGACAATAGGCCTGTGCAAAGTGGCTTGTATTTGCTTCAGATTCAGGGGACAATGATTTGATTTGGTGATTCAAATCACTGTCCCAAATCGATTCAGCCAAATCTGATTCAGAGATTCAGCCAAATCTCTGAATCAAACAGGCTGCGTCCCCTGCCCGCTCTCCCAGTCCCAGCAATGGAAGCGCCACCTGGCCCCAGCATCCCACCTCTTTAAAAACAAAAAAAAAGCCCCCCCCACACAGCAGGCGATGAGGCTGGCAGGGTTTCCCCCATGGTCCCCTCCCACCTCTTCCAGCCTCCTTCCCGCCCCTCCCCCCCCCCCCCCCCGG
>NW_017729004.1:8600105-8601236 GCF_001723915.1 Gavialis gangeticus
CCCCCCCCCCCGAGGCTTCAGATCAATTCAGACCTTTTTACTGGTCTCCTGATTTGATTCAGATTTGGAGATTCAGCTGCCAAATCAGGCCAAATATCCTCTAAGCTGAATCGGCAACCAAAGCTTCACACAGCCCTAGTGGACAATAAGCTGAATATGAGCCAACTGTATGCCTTGTTGTGAACAAAGCTAACAGCATCCTGGGCTGAACTGGTAGGTATGTTGCCAGCAAATCAAGGGAAATGATTCTTCCCCTCTATTTAGCACTGGTGAGGCCACATCTGGATTCCTGTGTCCAGTTTTGGGCCCCCCACTACAGAAAGGATGAAGACAAGTTGGACAGAATACAGCAGAGGGTAACAAAAATGGTTAGAGGGCTGGGGCACATGATCTGTAAGGAGAGGCTGAAGGAACAGGGCTTATTAGTCTGGAGAAGAGAAGACTGAGAAGGGATTTAATAGTAGCCTCCAGTTACCTTAATGGTAGTTACGAAGAGGATGGAGCTGGACTGTTCTCAGTGGGGGCAGATGATCAAATCAAGGAGCAAGGGTCTCAAGTTGCAGCAAGGGAAGTTAAGGTTAGGTATTAGAAAAAACTTTATCACTACCCAAGGAGTAAAGCACTGGAACAGGTAACCCAGAGTGGTGGTGGAATCTCCATCCTTGGAGGTTTTTAAGACCTGTGTAGACAAAGCCTTGCCTGGGATGATCTAGTTGGGGATGGTCCTGCTTTGAGCAGTGGTTGTAGTATATCAGAGGTTCCCAACCCCTGGGCCACAGCCTGGTACTGGGCTATGAAGGTTTGGCTGCCAGTCCACAGGAGGGTTGGCTGACGGACCGGAAGTCCGGAAGTGACTGGCATACTGCAGACTGGTAGCCAACCCTTTTTTTATACTGAATGACTGCTGGTCACTTTTGGTCTGCAGTATGCTGGTCCATGGTCTAAAATGGTTGGGAACCACTGGACTAGATGACCTCCTGAGGTCTCTTCCAACCCTAACTTTCTATAATTCTATGATTCTAACTCAAACAAAAGTCACGGGCTAGATGTGGAATATATTGTGTGAGGTCTTGGGCCAATATAATAAGTACATAGAAATGGAATGTATTCTCTTTGGGCACATCTACACAG
>NW_017729004.1:8606236-8607669 GCF_001723915.1 Gavialis gangeticus
AATTCTATGATTCTAACTCAAACAAAAGTCACGGGCTAGATGTGGAATATATTGTGTGAGGTCTTGGGCCAATATAATAAGTACATAGAAATGGAATGTATTCTCTTTGGGCACATCTACACAGACGTTAATGCACTGTTATTATAGTGCTACTGCGCATTAGCACAGACAAATGGTTTTTATGTGACACCAATGTGCAGTAGCCTAATTCTATTGTGCATTAGCGCATTAGCAAAGTTTTTGCCTGCTGCATTAATGTACAGTAGAATTAGTCTACTGCGACATTAGTGTCTCGTGTATCTGTGCCCTTTGCAACTGAATATAGGCCCTTATTGTGGCAATAACTCTGTCATGTAATCCTTTTCATAAATATATTGATGTCCATCTAGTTACAGATCAGACTGAAAGATTACAGTGGTCTGTTCTAGTCTACACATTGATGAATTGACACTTCTTCAGTGTTTGTAAACTTATTCAGGATGCCGAGTAATTGGAAACAATTTTTCTTCTACTAGAAATATACATGTGTTGCTGTTGAGTCAAAACCTGGCAGTACAGGCAACAATATGTTTCTGCCTTCTGTTTGCATATTCTGGGACCCTAAAAAAAACTTTCACCATATCAGTGTCCACATTTTGCTGTTGAAACTATGGCGGTCCTGAGTGACTTTTCCATGCACGCAATTTGACTTCTACTAAAAAGAGAAAATAAGCCAATTATACATACACACACACATATACATATATAACGTAATGTAATGTATAGGAAAAGGGTACCATGTTCTCACTTTGCAATTGAGCTGCTATTCAGACTTTACAGGGCAATAGACTGTGGATTTAAGAGAAAGATTTAATTGCTTTTTCAGTGAGTAAATCCTGCAACTCATTCACTAACATAACTTCATAAATTACCCCTTTTAAAGTTTCTTATTATGCAGAGAGAAGTACTAAATGTGCATAATACTGACTATGTCAAAGCATGTTGGGAAAACATATCAGCTCATCCTATTAAATGTAGAATGTGTAAAGTGTGTAGAGATCACAGTAGTGAGTCATAAGTGTTAACAGTTGTAACAAGTCACAGGCCATGGGGAATACTAGGGGAGCACTTTCAACCTGAAGGGAAGGAAGAACATTCTCAGTTCACTGACTCAGGCTTAACACTTTGGTGCTTTACCATCTGCATGGAGTTCTCCTTGTCTAGGAGAAGAATGCAAAGACTTTTCATCAGTCTTATTCCTTTGTGATGTGATTGTTAGGTTATGACTTTTTGTACATAACAGAAAGGAATATCGACACTCAGGTGAAATTGTAAACTTTCAGTTTTTCACAAATCTGGGAATTCTAAAATGAGCTAAACAGTTTAAAAAATAAAGGACACCTGTTGGGGGACGGGGGCAATATGATGGGGGGGCAGTAGTATTCCTGTGCCCT
>NW_017729004.1:8608178-8610465 GCF_001723915.1 Gavialis gangeticus
GCCCTGGTGTGGCAGGGACAGGCAGAAACAGCCCAGTGGGCAGGGGAACCCACCCATCTGCGTCCAGATGCACAGCAGGGCTCTGGTGTCGAAAGGAACATGGCTGCAGGCAATTCTGGGACTGTGGAAAATTGCACTCCAGATTGGCCCATGGCAAGTGGAAGGTCATTTAAAGGGAGAACACCGGTGTTCCTAGGCAAAAAACACTGAAGCCTGCAGGAGGGGAGACATTTGAAGAAAAATGCCCACACACTGGACCCTCAGGAACTGATGGGATCAGGACAACCCCTAGTGAGAATTGTCCCTCCCAGAAAGATAAGTAAACTGGGACAGAGGGGAGTGATATAGATGGTCATCACCGTAGGAACCCGAGCTGGGATTCTGGGGAAAAAGAACCCTGTGAGAAATGTTTGGCATATGCCAGCTGAGTGAAGGAGAGATAAGGAGAGAGGGAGAAAGCGAGCCAGCCTACTGGGAAGGGAGGAAAGTGAGAGGGAAACTGAGGCAGCTGACCTAAAGGAAAGTGTTAACCTGCCTTTCTGGTGAGGGGAACTGAGCAGAGGCATGGAGTCTATGGCAGAGCATATCCAAGAGGAGGGAGAAGGACTTGGAGGGAATTACTTGTGAATGTAGGTCTATAAAGTAAGAACTGGGTTGACAGCCATGGCTAAAAGGGTTTTTTTGTTGATTTAATTCTGTCCTACTGGAGACAAATACTAAGAGAAGAGCACAACAAGGAGATAATCCTTGCCCGGACTTTGGGTTATAGTTAAGAAAGAAGGGGGACTAGATTCCCAAAGAGGGGACAATTGAGAAAGCTAGGGTCAAAGGACAGAGACCTACATGGGAATATATCCAAGGGACCTTGGAGAAATAATGCATGCTTGATTTGAGGAGCATATTCCTAGAGCGATTGAACTGACGAAGAGATAGAACCAGCCATGGGGAGCTGAAGACAGAAAGAGAGAGACCTGGGCAGTCTCTGCTCACCACCCACAGAGCACAGTGACCATGCACCTGAAAGGAAGGGGGCAGGGTAAAGGGGAGGTTGAAGTCCTGCAGAAGATCCATTATGGGATCAGTTGGGCCGCCAGGACAGAACATCCATCCTCCTGAACATATTTACCATCTAGACATGGCAGGCGAGTATGGGAGCTATATATTGCAGTCCCAGTAACTCCGCACAATTTCAAAGCAAGAGAATATGACTCACTCATACCTGGCCTTACCTTCGTGCAACTGCCATGGCTTCTGAGCAGACACACATGTTGCCCCAGCCTACAATCACCCTTCTCCATTCCCTGCTGCCCTAAGCAGCTCCTTGCTGGGAAGTGCTGGGAAAAACTTCAGGGCTGAGCAGAGGCAGAGCAAAATCCTGGATATCTGTGGATATTTTAAAAAACCACCTGGGCAGAGATAGGAGGGCCCAAAAAGAGGACATGTCTAAGAAAACCCGGACATATGGTAGCCCTAGCTAAAGTGTAAATCAAGCATAGTTAGCAAAAGAATATGCTCAGGACCCTGGTTCCTGGAGTTATGTGATAGCAACAGAAACTCAAGTATTTTGGGGTTTGGTTTGGGGTTTTTTTTCCCTTTCTTTATTACATTTCTAGCTGTGGTGATGGTGAAAGAAACATTATCTGAGTATGATCAATGCTACCATATCTGCCTGAATTTGCAGAGAGACTGAAGAAATAGGTCTGAGAAACGGAAGCACCATTCACTCCAGTAGAGTGCTAACTGAGAAAACAACTGATTTACGACTAAAGTTAGGACTTTGTAGGTTGTTCTTTTGATTACTTTTGAAGAAGATGTTGGGAAGGTCATGTCAAAATACTCATTGAAGCAAAAAAGTCTATATGCTTGTGCCAGTAGTACAACTTACTACATCATCATGACCCTCAAACATAAGACAAAACTTTCCAAAGAATCTAATTATTTGGGAAGTCTGATTTGATAGACCCTGGTGTACTAGCAACTCCTCTTGGAAAAAAGATATAATTCCTCACTAATGAATGCTGGGCCCATCTTAGGCCCATGTACAAGTGCTATTAATGTGACACAATAAACTCTGGCATAGTTAATGCTGGAGTTTATTGCTCCCAGGCACAGCATTTACATGTGCACCCAGGACCGCAGCACACTGGGCTAGGGCGGTGAAGCCCCAGCTGACAGGGAGCCCAGAGGGTCAGCCTGCCAGCCCAGAGCTGCTCTGCTCCAGCTCAACGTGCTACAGAGGAGCTGGCTGGGGCATAAGGGTGCTACAGTGCAGGGCTAGCTGGCAGGC
>NW_017729004.1:8615465-8615926 GCF_001723915.1 Gavialis gangeticus
CCCCAGCCCTTCTGCTGCAACTCACTTCCGACCCACAGTACCCCACCGCAAGACCATGCTGATGCACCTCAATTGCAGCCCCCCATCCTTGCTGATATCCCTCACACCTGATCCACAGCCTCTTGGTGCCAACTGTGCCCTGCACTCCCAACCCACTTCTCCCAGCTCCTCTGGTGCTCTTCACTCCCAAGCCACAGCCCCACCCCCAGCCCTGCCAGTGCCCCTCACTCCTGACCTGCAGCTCCTTGCCTTCCCCAGCTCTGCTGGTGCCCTTCACTCCCAACCCGCGGCTCCCTGCCCCCCCCCCAGCTCTGCTGCCCATGCAGATCCCTGCTGCCCCTCAACCCTCAAGAACTCCCCCCAACACCTTCCCCTGATGGAGGGGCAAGCACCGTCCCCCCTCCCCACCCTGCTGCAGCCCCAGCACTGGCAAACTCCTGTCCCCCTCTCACCCCTTTTCC
>NW_017729004.1:8620926-8628342 GCF_001723915.1 Gavialis gangeticus
CGTGCTACAGAGGAGCTGGCTGGGGCATAAGGGTGCTACAGTGCAGGGCTAGCTGGCAGGCAGCCCCTGTACTGTAGCACCCTCATGCCCCAGCTAGCCCCAGTCACCATCTACATGAGAACTGAGGCAAAGTAAATAACCACTTACACATGCATTGTGTTGGGCAGTACTATCCTACAGTGGAGCTAATTAATTTACTCTGGCCTAATAGCTCTCCACGTACAGATGGTGATACTTTATTGTGGAGCTGGATGATGAGGTTAGACCATATTCAGTGGCCACTATTTACACCCTAAATTCTGATAGACATTGACAAAAATAGACACATTCCAGCTTTATCAGGTGAAATAGTGAAAACCTAACTACCACTCTAATTTTTCTAAAATTATGGAGGGGCACCACAGGCAGAAGTAATACACATTGAGATTTTTTTTGTTCCCTATGGGTTCATATTCTGAGTCGTAGATGAAGACAACATTGCACTAAAGCAGGTTTAAATTCTTCCATGACAACTGTTTTCTGAGAGAAAGCTGTTTTTTTTACTTTCTTCAAAGTGTCTGTTCTTATTGAAAAAATTCAAAGTATTGTCATATAAGAAAGCAAACACCAAACACCTAAACTACTTAAACAGAAAGCCAAATTATTTTGTTTTAGAGGTGCTGCTGTAGTTCTCTCATGTCCCCATTCTCCTCCATGAGACGGGTTCCTCACTAGGACTTCTCCCATGATGCAACTGCCTCCTCACTGTGAGTATGGATTGCCTAAGATCAAGGGAGACACTGAATGGGAGCCGGAGTCACCCAAATGGTAAGTCTAAGAGGGCACTGCTGGGGCATTCTGAATCACAGTGGGTGCGTCTACATGAGAAGCTTTACTGCACAATACAGCTCATTACTGTGCGGTCAGCATCTGCACCTACATGTGCAGACATTTACTGCACAGTAATTGGCTCTAATCATGAGTAAGTTTGCTACCTGCAAATGCAAATAGAAAATTTACTTGTGATTAGTAAGTGCACAGTAGTGCACGTGTAGATGCCTGATCAGGAGCAAATGTACTCGTGGTAAGCCGGGCAGTATGGGGCAGGAGATTGCTCCCTGCCCCGGGTTTTGCCTAATGCTGGGACGGGCTCCACCACCAGAGCATGGGTGGGGACAATGTCCCCCTAACCTGGCACCAGGGAGCTCCCAGCCCCTGCTCCATGCTCAGGGACCTGGACTGAGAGATAATGATCTCCTCACCCCTGCCCTGCAACCACTGAACTCAGGCTGCAAGATAAGGGTCTCCCAGCACCAGCCCTGCAATTGTGGAGCAGAGGCTGGGAACTCTTTGCTGCCAGGGCAAGGGGACATTGTCCCTGCCTGGGCTCCATTGGTGGAGCTCATCCCAGCAGCAGGCAGCTCCCAGGGGCAAGGAGCAATGTCCTAGCCCCTGCCAGGGGACAGTAATCTCCTTGCCCCTGGGCTAGCACCCAGGGTGGGGTGGGGCTTAGAGATCCCCCTGGCTCCTGCAGGGGCCTGTTGCAGGACTGCGGGGAGTGGGAGCAGTCTGTTGCCTGTTAGGACCAGCAAATTTTCTACCACATCACTGCATGTGTAGACACATGCCTGGGAGAGTTTACTCTCAAGTAGCTTACTCGAGAATAAACTGCTACCAGATTATTTGCATGTGTAGATGCACCTAGTGTTTATGGTTTTAGGCCAAAGTATTTGTTTATGGCAGTTCCCCCAGAAATCCAATATTCCTTGAAAATGTGTGACAATAATGATTTAGCTTGAATAGTCTTTGAAATGATTCGTGGCAAAAAGCCCATTCCCCCCAGTGCAGTAATTATATCTAGTTCTTTATCTAAAATGTAATGCCCAATGAAAGGCCACTCCTGTCTCTTTAGCATGTGCTGAAGTGCTTTATAGGTTATGATCTTACACTGCTTTGGCACCTGTGTTTCTCAGAGAAGAATTTGGCCTGTTTTATTCTTGGTAGAGTTTTGTTTTTGATTTGGAGATGGCAGATGGGGGGTAGGGAGGGTGATAAAAAGTTGAAATGTTTGATATTTCTGTGAGATGTTTGTTGGTTAGTTCCCTGAATCACAGAGAATTTTCTGGGCTTATTCCTTTTATCTTCAACAGACCGCAGTTGTAGAACGAGGTAAAATAGTATCGTCGTTCGTTGCTGGGAATTTTCCCTCCATCGGTCATTTCCATTCCACAATAATAAACTAAAGTACATGTGCTTATGGTAAATTTGTATTCCTCTGGGATATGCATCATTTTTCTTGAAGAAAATTTCCAAATGCATTGATAGATGGTCAGCCTTTCGATATATACATTATCAGCATCTGAGACTTTCTTCTTCTCCATTGTGCAGAATTCACGCTGTCCTCAAAATCTTGAGGACATTGTGTCTGTGATTATCCCCCTTGGTGTGGATAATGTTGGGCGTCTAAAGGCACCAAGGGAAGTATCTCTGAAGTAGTCAAAGAGCAATGCCTGCTGTAATTCAGTGGAATATAATTAAGACCATCATGCCACTGACTGATGCAAATTACTAGTCACTACCTTCTGTTTTTTGGCACCTACTGATCACTTACAACCATGTTTGTCATGACAGATCTCCGATATAAGGACGAGATCCAGCAGACAACTGTAATTTCAGGGCATGTGTCTTCCTCCCTGAGTTCTCATGCTGTGCGCCGCCTCCAGCTCAGCAAAATGGGCCTTCTTTTGCAATTTGCTTTTTGTCAATGTGTTTCTTTCAGAATAAAAAAAAAAAAAGTTTCTCTTTCCCCTAGCACTGATTTTCATTTTCAAATATATCTTTTGTTTCCAGCTTTTATCCAAATGCAGTAAGCAATTAGCTCAGCATGTTTTAAAGCACACTTTAACCACAGGCAGCTTGGATCCATCCTGAAATGGTGTGACTGACAGGCCGACTTCTGCAAGCCTCTATTTACATAGGCAAGTCCCAGCTACATGAGAGCTAGGATCAGCCAGAAAACTGAGCCCATGATGACAAAGGAAGCAGTATACAGAAGCAACAATTTCCAATTCAAGGGATCTCTGCTATAGAAAGAAGTTCTAGAAGATACAACACATATGCACCATCTTTCAGTAACACTGCATTTCTGTGATACATTTTTCTTGCCATAACCAATACTATATTTATACACCCCGCTTTCACATGCTCTACAGTTCTGTCCCAAGTCTTTCACTATGGAGGCATTCAAAATGTGGGCCAGTCATCTGGCCTCAGGCCTAAGAGGAGGATTTGCTGCTAAGAAGAAACAACCAAGAATTTGCACTAGTCTCTGCGCAGAATAATTATCAACAGAAGAAACACAGAAGCCCTATACTGTTTGACAGTATTATTCACGGACAGGTTGTTTCTTTTGTCTCTGCAGGGCAGGGAAAAGCTGAACTAAAATTCTTAATGAGTCAGCCATCAATGCATTAGGTTTTATAACTGCAAATCCAGTCCCTCTCTCCTCCGCCTCTCTGCGGCCTTTGAAACGTTCACTGGGTTTGCATATAGGAAATGACTGTGGATTCCCTCTCTCTGATTGCTTCTTGGACTGCTATATACCATGGCAACCTGTGTCAGGATGGTATTGGTGTTGACGTTGTTACATTTCTTCTGCAAATGTTCACGTTTGCTTCTTTCCCCTCCCTTCTGGATTTCTTGTCGAAATAGAGCTTGCATTTGCAAACTAAACTGGAGTCAATAGGATTTAGGAGACTCCCGGAGGGCTAGGTTAGGTCAGGGTCAATGCGAGGCTCCAGCAGAAATATGCCTACAGGTTCTGGCAGAATTTCCATGAGTCGCATCATGTGCCAGCCAATTATATGTTCTTAACTGAATGATTGCAGAATTTTTAAAAACATAGTCCGGAGCAATTAAGAAGAGACAAAACAAAAACCCATCTGCCTGCTAGAGGAAAACATCCTTTTCAGATCCACTAGGCCTGATTCATCTCTCAGTTACATATGTATAAATTTGGGCAAACGGCACTCAAAACACTGGAATTACACCCTTTTATGGCCAGTTAGTTCATAAATAGATCCACCTGTTAAACTTTTCAGTACAGGTTTTGTAGGTCCCAATCTCAAGCTTATTGACATCAACAAGAGTTTTCCTAGTATTGTATTATTTTATCTTCCAAAGTAAATTATATACATAGACCCTTAAATAGTCTTCTGGGTTTGTCCCCTTTTTCATGAGCTAAAGCACTGAACATGGTACATTTGTAGTAATCTAATTATAGCAAATCAGTATTTTTGAGAATTGCTCCATAATTCTAGTGGTGCCTCACAGGGCGCGTTTCCATGAGCAGGAATGTGCGTTTCCCCCAGGAACAAAGACCAGCAGGACAATATGTACTTTTTCCCGAGAAATGCCCATGTATGCACACTCTGGCACATGGCATGTTGCCCTGGGCTGGGTAGGAGAGTCTGAGGCCAGCGCTGGGCTGGCCCCAGCAGCTTTACCTGGGGTCCTGAGGGCCTCCAGGGGCTGCAGCCATGGCAATCCAGCAGCACAGAGTCTGGCCAGCAGTCGGAGTATGAATCTGGCCGCTTTCCAGCACTGCATGCTGCCACCATGTATGCTGCCCCGCTTTCTTAAGGCACTGTTTTGTTTCATCACGGGATCTCCTGGGGTCAAACCCCACCCCTACAGGGAACGCCTGCACATGCAGTGCCACAGACAGGTCTGCAGCACCGCATACCAAACATCTGCACTACTCTGGACGGACCCATAAAAGCCAGAAATAATCCCCTTTAAAAAAAAAAAGACACAATAATATCTAAGAGGCATACATTGAGGAATAGGTAATAAGGAGAAGGGATAATTGATCATGGTTAGAGACATGATGGAGTATATGCGTAATGTATAGAACTATTTTTATTAGGCCTGTCAGATGCTGCAATCTTGTACTAACTGATCATGTAATTTCCCCTTTGTATGTATAGGTCACTTCCATACCCAAAGCCTATTTAAAAGCAAGCGCATTGCAATCCAATACATTGTAGAAGTGATGGAATAGAAATCCCTTAAGGGAGAAGAGTTCAGCTTTGGGCTCTTGTAAGAGAAGACTTAATGTCATGTAGGACAGGCCATGGGATAAATTTCAGAGCCATGCATATGATCGGCATGTGAGTCACGCATACATTGGAGTCCTTCCCTGACCCTATGCTTTCTTGTGTGTTATTTTTCTCCTTTGATATTATATGTAAAGGATAACTCTGTCAATGCACTGGTCAATACACTCCCTTTCCCGTCCTTGGTCCCCAACATTAATATTATGGTTGATGACTTAACTAAACTGCACACTGTATTGGCCAAAAAAAACCCCACAAGCCGCATTTATTCGTTTCTAGTATCCACTCATTGGTTTTGGAGGTTAAAATAAGCCCAGGAGAAACACTTCTGTGAACAGTCTGTAGGTGGATGAATAACAGTAGGATGGCCAAGGATGAATGATTCAGTGCGTAGCTAAAGAAAATGTTTAAACCTGTCTAATCAGCATTACAGTACCTGATCCACTGCCACCTAGCATGGAATAGTGCCTACTGGCTTGGGACAGCCACACTTTTGCCTGATCCTGCCATAAATCAGGTTCCAGCTGGGGATGGGTCATCCTTGAGGCAGCTAGTGTTGCATCTGTGTGAAGCTGACTCCAAAAACAGCCTTAAAAGCAGCAAAGCTAAAGAATGTAAGGACCTGAGGAAAGGCACTTTGTGACCAAAAGCTTGTCTAACTTCTCTGCCAAAGGTAAGTTGATTCAATCAAAGGTATTACAAAAGAAACCTTGTGTTTCACATATTGCCTGGACCACTTCTGTTCAACCATCTGGCCCTGTGGGCTGGATGAGTGATGGGGGTCAAACCACCGGCCAGATCCTGTGCACAGGGTCAGCATGTGGGGTCAGCCCTTGCGTGTCATCTGGCTTGCTGGCCTGGCCATGTGCGCTAGCCTGACATCACTCACAACCTGATCTCATGAGCTGGATTTGTCCTCTTGCTGGCTCAACCCCAGGTATCAGATCCAGTTGCCCACCAGCCCAATCCCACGTGCCAGACCCAGTGCAACCTAGCGTGGAGGGACGTATCATGTGGCCTGCAAATATGGCAGCAGGGGAGCGACAAGTAATGCTGTCACTGCTCCCCCACCACCAAATTTGTGCATCTGTGGCCAGATGACATGACCTCGTAAGCCAGGTCTGGCCTGTGGGTCAGAGGTTGATCATCCCTACCTTGAGATGCTCAAAGTAGCAGCCAGCACCAGGAAAGTGCCTGTGCATGAGTAGATTACAAGTGAGCTTGGAGATTGCCCTGACCCTTGCTCCTCTAGATCCTGACCCTGGCTTCCTGGCCCCTGACTGTGGACTCAAGTTCACCTGAGGGCCTAAGCAATAGGCCAAACCTCTCTCGTCTCCGTCATGACAGCTCCTGATCCTCTTGCAATGTACATTGATGCACAAACACAATATACATTTCATTCCAGTATGTGAATGTCTGTTCACATCTAACTACATTTATTGCACGCCTCAGATGTATTACATGGCATCACACTTCATCAGATTGCTGTCACATCTGCATATGGGCCCTACGTTGTTCCAATTTATGACAAATAATTTTAATCAATATGTCTTCCCACACTTCCCTAGCTTCAGTTGTGGTTTATTTTTGTTAATACAATAAAAGTCAAGTAGACTAAAGAAAACTCCATATCTGCTCCAGTTGTTATGGTAACTGATAACAGGTTTAAAAATGAAAACACCTTGCTTTTGTTGATAATTATTTGTATGCTACATGAGTCTGGCCTAAAGCTGATTAAAGTCAAAGGGAATCTTTTTATTCACTAGGCATTGGATCAGACCAACATTGTACTCTTTCTTTGGGGATAGCAGACAACTGAGTCAACACTAGGATCTTCAGAAAGCAACAGGAAAACTTTGGGGAGATTTATCATTTTAATTAAATTACTTCTGTCTCAGGGACAAGGAAGAACTTGTTTCCAAAAGAACCAGATATTTTATTTTCAGGTTTCCTCATACTAACCCCTGAAGACACTGGATCAGATGTTATCAGTGCTGCCAGGCCTTTAATGGAAATTGCAAACATGACTGTCTTTTTCTAATGGAAATAGATAGAATACCATCTGGTGTGTACTCATTTCAAATACAGCCCCAGTGCAAAAATGCTTTAGCCAGACAATACATCTTCAGACCCATGATTTAATTTGTACCAAGCCAAGGAAGGTGCTCAGCATTTTCTGAAAATGAGGGTTTCATAGTTTCATAGTTTCTAGGGTCGGAAGGGACCTGAGCAGATCATCTAGTCCGACCCCCTGCCATGGCAGGAAGAGCACTGGGGTCAAACGACCCCAGTAAGGTGGTCATCCAACCTCCTCTTAAAA
>NW_017729004.1:8628434-8636196 GCF_001723915.1 Gavialis gangeticus
GCCTGTATGTATGGTGCCGATTGTTCCTCCCCAGGTGCATCACCAGGGTCTTTTAAGGTGTCACACTGTACACCCAAAAATGGACACACACAAAATCACTCATCAGGAGTCATAAACCTTGAACCTATCTATAAAAACCCTCCCAGAACATTAGCCTTATCCCAGGGATTATTAACCAAGATGAGTTATGGTATGGGGCCAGGTAAACTACAAGTGATTTTTTTCTGATAGTTTTTTTTGTACTAGGTTCCTAGGAACATAGTACACAGAACAAGAAGGGAGCTCCTGGCTTTGTCCCATCACAAGCAAACATGGCATCGTCTGTCATCCAGGCCATGTGTTTAATTATTCTTTCAAAATATATTTAAAAGCTTTACATACTATGGAAGTCAAATGTTGCCGAGATGACTTTATTCCCTGTCCCTAAACATGAGTTTGCCAGTCATCACAAACTAGCCCATGTGTTTTAAGTGACACATGAAAGACCTTGCTACCAGATCTGAGTTTATATGTGCCAGCTCTTTCAGTATTCTGTGATGGGAGTTAATTAGTCCTCACAGTTTAGGTGCATTAATCCCCTTGGGCACACCTACCATGCAAATTCACCAGTAAGCAGCACACTCAGACAGGCAGCACAGCTTTGCCTACGCTACCACTGCCACCAGAAGCAGTGCAGGCAAGTTCACATAGCACTGCAATGTTAATAGACTGCCTACGCTGCTACACTGCTTCCGTTTCAGAAGCATGCTTAGATGAGTGTGCAATGTTCACATGTACCATTGCATGATAAGCTTGTGGGAAATACATGCCATTCCCAGAAGCCACCCTGCCTGCCTTTGCCCCAAATTATCATGACTGAAAACTAAGTCAAGTATTAATTTAGTTTGTAGGCACCGCTACCCCATTCTGCAAAGAAGCCCCTTTGCTTGTTTCTTTGTTCTTTTAGGTTACAGCCAGAAATTACACATACACTGGTATAAGTGATCAGAAACCAGCTCCAGTCTGTAACACAACAGAAATTCAGTGCACATCAACCACTTTCAAAATGACTGAAAACAGTTTAAGATAAACGGATTTAGGTTAAGTCAGTTTATTGAACTTCTGTCCCAAACCCCCTCCAGATCCAAGTTAGGTTGCAGTCCTTCAGTATCCCAGGATACTTTGCACTTCCCCACAAGCCCCCTCACAGGGTGGGCGGGCTAGCCTTGGCCCAAGCTGTCTGCTCCAGCTGAGAAGGGAGGGGTGCTGTAATGCCCCTTGGCTTCCAACCTGGGCCCCTGCAGGCATGTGACTGCATTTCCAGAATTAAAAGTGGATGCCTGTTCACTTGCTTATCAGTTCAGTCTACACACCTTAGACTAATCAGCAAAGACTGAATCAACGCAGCTTGTTTTGTTGATCAGTCCTCTTTTGAATTCCCAGTAGTCTGCCTGATTGTTCCTAATATCCTTGTCAAGGTTGTTTCTCATCTAGTTATGTCTGGAATCTTTTCCTACATGGGTTTCCCCTGTACTTGGGGCAAGTTCCAGACAGTTTTTGCAGTTATGACTTGAAGATATTCCAAAACTTCTTGACATTCAAATCCAGAACCTCTTCAGTGCAACTAACTAGTTCATTCAATTCCTTCACGTTTTCCAATCTGAATATAAAATAAAATAAAAACTTAGTTACAGGCTCCATTTAAATTAATCTTAATTTGACTCATGCTCACTGAGAGCAAAATCAGTTTCTACAAGCAGCTCTTCTAATATCTTCAACTACTAATCAAAACAGAAGTCCAGGATTTCCCTGCTGGTTCAGTGACTGTTTGGTGAAAAAATATGTTGCATCTCACATGTAGGGATCTACTACCAACACAAGTTGTATTTGTTCACCAGTCTAAATCCAAAAATTCAAAGTCTGCATAATAATACATTACCTTGTGCTATTTCCCTCCTTAAAATATTACAGAAATCTCTGTCTATATCCAAATCTGATCATGGTGATCAAGGCTCTAAAAACTACTCCAGTTAATCCCCCTTTTATCATTTGTTCCCTCCTACTGATTTTGGACAAACCAGCCACATCTACACAAAACTTTGACTGCACAGTCATTTAGTACTCGCATAAACGAGTACTAAATGACTGAGCAGTAATCAGAGTTACTGTGCAGTAGCATTGCCAATTGGCTTTTAGGTGATGCTGGCTGCAGAGTAGCTTGTTACTACTCCAGAGTAGCATCGTGTCACGCTTCGTGCCACGTGACACTACTGCACAATAGTAACGAGCTAACATGCAGGCAGCATCTTGTGTAGACACAGCCACTGATCTTGTTTTTTCGTGCTATCACTTCATCTTTCTCTACAACATACCACATCATTAACATCCATGGGTACTCCATAACATTTACCCTTTTCTTGACTAATGCATATCTTTCATGCATTAGTCACAAACTATCTCCAAATCAAGAGGCACCCACATTGTGTGGCTCTGAAGAAACAAAGACTCATTTCTTCCTCACTGAAGACAAGCTCTATACCAATTCCACCACTTTCCCTATTTGCTGGTTCCACTGGCTGCATCTTCCTTTTGCTTTAATATTTCATGTGTGCATGACATGGCATGCTCTTTTTAAAAGAAGTCTACAAGTCAGAAAGGGAAACAATGCATTCTGGGTGGAATTTTCAAAAGTCCCTAAGTGATTTAGGTGCCTGAATTATTTTGTTACAAAACAATAGTATTGCTTTCAAATGGAATTTAAGGTAAGATTTTCAAAGGTATTTAGGCTCCTCAAGATGGCAAGAGATGCCCTCCTGGAATATTCATGGACATTTCAATGGGAGCCCTAATCCACTTACATACTTTTGAAAATCCCACCTGGCACCTCTGAGCACCTCTAAGCACCAAAATATGTCCATTAGATACATATAAAAATGCCATCCCCCTGCATCTGATTCCTTGGTGGTGGTGGCGGCGGTTCCTCCATGGGAAGATGACAACTTTACAGTAAACGGGAATCACTGGTGTGTCTGTAGAAGATAAAGGAGGCCAATCCAAGTTCTTCATGGTCAACTATAGAACTGGCAAATAGTTCCAGGGAGAAGCAGTAGTTCCTGGTGATGCTTGATCACAGCTCTCTCCCTTTCTTCTCTTTCATCTATCTGCCTCCATAGTGAGGTGAGCTTACTTGAAATGTTGCATGACTTGTTATACAATCGCAGAAGTAGTAGTATGGGGCCGAACTGTCCCTGGAACTGTCCGTATCTGTATTTAAGATGGGAAAACCACTGGTAAATATAACTACTCTGGACAGTAGATAGCAATACCTTTCTTCTGAGCCCTCACTACATTTTACTTTTATAACACTTACATATGACTAGGTGGCAATCTTGGTTCCAGTATCACAAACTGATGTCAGCTGACGCATTTTTGCTATTACAGGTTTGTGATTGCATAAGAACGTAATTTTAATCTAAAAACACAGTATTGCCAGAAGCACAGAAACATAACATTGCCAACATAAAGGAAGAAGTTCCAGAAATAGTCATGGACTTGACAAGCTGGTCACGTAAGGGCCATCTCCATTCAAAACTATAGGAATTCTGCTCATGCCTTGACTGTACACAGGATCACACCCTTAGCTCTGTGATAACATCCCTGTTCATCTGGTGATATTTTGCTCTGATCGAAACTTTCAAATTAGTCATCCCTTTAGAATAACAATATCTTGACAGCTGAGCAGACTGACATGCCGTAGGTGTAACAAAATGTGGTGGGTGAGGAAAACAACATTCATCAAAATATGCCATCAACATGGGATTGGAATTTTCTTCTGGGAAACAGAAGATAAAAAAGAAGAGAGAAGACAATTTAGGATGGGTTGATGACAGAGAGTCTACCTCTGGGCATGGATGGATAAAAATAGGAATAATTGAGTAAACACTCTTGTAAAAAGCCAGCAGATCTGTAATGAGACTGTTATCAAAGGTACTTATCTGCCCACCTCTATTGTAGCATCTGAGTGGCCCACAATCTTTAATATACCCATTCACAAAATGCCCCTTTGAGATAAGTTAGCATATTATCTCCATTTTAGAAACAGCAAACTGACACAGAAAATAAAAAGGCTGCATGATTCTCTAAAATCACACAGTGTGTGATATGGGAGGGAATTGAAGGAGGGTCTCCTAGGGTAGTACTCTCACCACTCTCACCATTTTCTCCCTCTCCTTTTCAGATCTGCACGGGGATATTGGCCTATTTTTGTACCAGAGGACAAAAGACAGGACAACAAAGACCTTCAAAAGCAACTGGTAATTTTAGACACCACATTAAGATGCATGAAGGGGCTTGATTTTCCAAGGCAGCCTTTTTGTATAAATGCATACACAGTATTTGCCAATACATCTATTTTTATATCACAAAGTTGTGTTCTGAGCAACCTTCAGTGCTGGTGCAATTAAAGTGTAACCCAGATGGTTTCTGGATATGTGGATAACTGAATATATTGCTGTAGGGAATAGGTCTCTTGATGCACAAATACCATTAAAGTGGCTTCTTGCTATAAAGCCAGACACACGAGTTCCAAGCCTACTAGTGACTTCTACTGAACCGTGGCCCTGACCACCACCCAGCCACCCCAACTGTAAGTGGGTAGCTGGTTTTTTAGTCTTGGAAATCAAAACCACCAAGATATAATGCTTGCTAACATAGATTCCTTATCTAGGGTTACGATACATCTGGGTTTTCCTGGACATGTCCTCTTTTTTTGGCCCCCTGTGCTACGTCTGGGCGGGTTTTTTAAATGTAGGCAAAATGTCTGGGATTTCCTCCCCAGTCCATTTTCAAGATGGCCATTACTAGGTTTCTAGAATACCTAGCACATGCACATGTGAGCAGGAGCTAAATTCTCAATCAACATCCAAGTTTCCAGTTTATCATGGAAAAACACAGAAAACACCATACCACTTCAGCAAATGGAGCCAAGGGCAGGGGCAGGGGGCAGGAGTCACCATGTTTCTCTGTGTGCATGTGCAGACAAACACAGCCAGGCAGGGTAAGGGAGCTGCCCCAGCCGAGCACCTGGATACAAGTAAGCTGGAAGGTGCGGGGGCTGTGTGCCTGTATGTGGTGGGGCACTGGGGCTGCAGCAGGGCATGGGGGTTAGAAGGAGGGGATGGCAGGGAGCTGCACAGCCCAGCAGGCTAGGAAATGCTGCCCAGGGTGGAGGGTGCACAGGCCTCCCCTTCCACACCCTCCACACCGCGTGGTGGTTGGACTTGCTCCCCCACCACCCGCAGGAGCCACTGCACTCGCTCCAGCCAGGATGGGAGGGGGTGACTGGGGGGAGGGGCACCAGCAGAGCCCAGAGGGGAGTGGGGAATTTGCATTGGGACTGAGGGGCACCGCCATGGGCAGGGCCAGGGCACTGGTATATCACTTGGGGCTGCTCAGTGCTACAAAGCAGCATGGGGGAGGGACACAGCCACAGCTGGACCACATCTTATTAAGCAAAGGGGGTGGGGGAGCTCTGATTAAAAAAAAAGTAAAAAAAAAAATAGGTATTTTGAATTTATTTTATTTTAATGATCGATAGGCTTCTAAATTGGTTTAAAATTATAAATACATCAATAAAACATTGTGTTAAATGGACAACAAATATATATACATATACATATATACACACACACAAATATACACACAAAAATGTGGATTCAGGTTTTCTTAATCAGTGAATTTAGGTTTTTTTAATCAGACAATTTGCAATTTTTAAACAGAAAAAGAAAACCTGGTGCTTACTGTAGTGACAGAGCAGACATTGCATAAAGCAAGAGTGCAGTACATCATCTGAGTGCAACTTCAGCATTTACTTAATGCTTTTGTTTCTTATTAAATTTCTAAGGCAATAACACTTGTTATTTACTGTAACACCACAATCACCCCCCTGCCCCGCTCCCCCCCCCCTTCCCCGCCCCCCCTTGTGACCTGGACAGGTGTCCTCTTTTTTTGAACTGGAAATATGGTAACCCTATTATGTACTATTGCCTCCAGAAACTTGTGGGCCTTAGCTGTGCTGGCTTCATGGGCTCTTTGGCTCAAATGGACCCTTAACTTGATAGACAAATGACCTTTGGATGCAACTGTATCATTTTCTAAGCAGAAGGCCCTATTTCACTCTGCAAATGTGCCAATGGATATTTGAGGGAACACTTTTCCTGCTTGATCCACTCAAACTAAATCATAGAACTACATCCACTGATATCTTTATGACTTTAAAAAGGGCTTTAGACCCTGCATATTGTATGATTTAAGAGTCAGCACAGAAAGAGGGTTGAGATCCTCAACCCTGTTCTGCATTTTATACTGCATAGCATTGCAGGAGCATGGGCAAAAAGGTGGGAAGATCCACTTGAATCTAGTGACATAATGGGCTGGCATGGTTAAGCCAAGGAAATTTTGTAGCTGCTTAGCAAAGGAGAGTGTCATGGGAAAATCATCATATCTGGCTGCTTTTGACTCCTTATTGCTAGTAACCATTTACGGTTAAATAAACCGTGGACCACCACTGGGGAAGTCCTGAGCAAAGCAAGCTTGCACTCCTGCCTCTGAGATGCAGCACATCATTTCACCTGCATTGCCAGAGAAGGGCTATAAAAGGCACCTTGTATCTGCCCTCTATTTAGCAGCTATATAGATAAGTTTGAGAGTGTGGAACATGAGGGGGTTGCAAGTCAGCAGCAATATTCTGAAGTCAATGGCTAGGGACAGATATTACACATAAACTAGTATAAGCGATTGGAAAGTGGTTCAAATCTGTAACAACAGATAATCAGGGCACATAAACCACTTTAAAAATGACTGAAACTGGTTTAAGATAAACCTGGATAGCTGTTGTATCAGACTTAACTGATTTAGTTTCAGCTGGTTTATTGAACTTCTGTCCCAGATCCCCTCCAGATTCAAGTTAACTCACAGTCCCCCAGCACCCCAGGATGCCTTGATCCTCCCCCACAAATCTCCCCTTGCAGGATGGGTGAGCTAGCTTTGGCCCAAGCTGTCTGCTCCAGCCTAGCAGGGAGGTGTGCTCTAGTGCCCCCTGGCTTGTAACCTGGGTCACTGCAGGCATGTGCTTGTATTTCTGGAATCAAAAGTGAATGTCTGTTTACTTGCTTATTGCTTTCATATATGCAGCTTATACTAACCTGCAAAGATTGAACTGATTCATCCTTGGGCTTTTTGACTGTCTGTACTTAGCCAATGAGCTGACATTCATTTCAGACCATATTTTTAAGTCCCATATTGAATGAACTACCACATTGAAGAATAATTGTCTATGATTCCATGAAACTGCCCATACAAAGATTTGACTTTTCAGTTCAGCTGATGAACCAGGAGATTAAAAAAAAATAGAGGAAAGGACCACCCTCCCAGAACACACTTGTGTAGGACAGCTGTAAGTCTGCCTTCTGAGGTACCTATCAGAAGCCATAGCATAGCAGCAAGGCCAAGAAAAAGAGGCATGGGGACAGCACATGCAGTGCTTGGGAAATTCAAGGTAATGATGTCAATCATAAGGCACCTGGGGTTGCTCCTGGAACTGGACCATCCAAGCTCATCTGGGGCCTCTTCATCCCCAAATTAGGAAAAAACTAATGTTTCTGAAGGCAATCACAACCCCCATTCCCTTAGGCCTCTTAGGGCATATCTATTATATGGAAACAGTGTCCTCTCGTTAAAGTGTTCCCATACATTCCCTGTTTCCCTGCCCCCCCCCCCCCCGCCC
>NW_017729004.1:8636409-8638560 GCF_001723915.1 Gavialis gangeticus
CCCCGGCCTATCTGTTTTCTTTTTCATGCTTCAAATCTGGGAATACAGCAGTGTACACTCTTGGGGTGTTCCTCTGTGGCTGTGGTCTCTGGGGTCCTCATGAGGACAACCCTGGAACATCTTCACTAGCACTTGTCTGGGTTCAGAGGAGCTGGATGGAGTATAAGGAATTTCATGCTTAGGGGCAACCAACACAGGTTCATCAGTGGCAGGTCCTGTCAGAGCAACCTGGTGGCCTTCTATGATCAGATCACCAAATCCTTAGATGCAGTGGACATAGTCTTCCTGGACTTTCGGAAGTCCTTCGACACTGTCTCTCACCCTGTTCTCATTAAGCAACTGGGGGACTGTGGTGTCGACACCCACACAGTCAATTGGGTCACCAACTGGCTGGAGGGCCGCACCCAGAGAGTGGTGGTGGATGGGTCATTTTCATCCTGGAGGAATGTGGGCAGTGGGGTTCCACAGGGCTCAGTCCTCAGGCCCACACTGTTCAACATCTTCATCAGTGACTTGGACGAGGGGGTAAAAAGCACCCTGTTCAAATTTGCTGATGACACTAAGATGTGGGGGGATATGGGCACACTAGAAGGGAGGAATAGGCTACAATCAGACCTAGACAGGTTACAAGGGTGGGCGGATGAGAATAGGATGGGATTCAACACAGACAAGTGCAAGGTGATGCACCTGGGGAGGAACAACCGGCACCATACCTACAGGTTGGGGAACTCCCTTCTTGTCAGTACAGAGGCGGAAAAGGATCTTGGAGTCATCATTGACTCCAAGATGAACATGGGCCGGCAGTGTGGGGATGCAGTCAGGAAGGCCAACCGTACCTTGTCATGCATCCACAGATGCATCTCAAGCAGGTCCAAGGAGGTGATCCTCCCCCTCTGTGCAGCACTGGTCAGGCTGCAGCTGGAGTACTGTGTCCAGTTCTGGGTGCTGCACTTCAAGAGGGATGTGGACAACATGGAGAGGGTCCAGAGGAGGGCCACTGGCATGATCAGGGGGCAGCAGGGCAGGCCCTATGATGAGAGGCTACAGGACCTGAACCTGTTCAGCCTCCAGAACAGAAGGCTGAGCGTGGATCTAGTGGCCTGTTACAAACTAGTCAGGGGGGATCAGCAGGCACTGGGGAAGTCCCTGTTCCCACGAGCACTGCCAGGAGTGACCAGAAATAACGGTCACAAGCTGGCAGAGGTAGATTTAGGCTAGATATCAGGAGGTGCTACTTCACGGTCAGGGCGGCTAGGATCTGGAACCAACTTCCAAGAGAAGTGGTGCTGGCTCCTACCCTGGGGGTCTTTAAAAGGAGGTTAGATGAACACCTTGATGGGGTTGTTTGACCCCAGTACTCTTTCCTGCCGTGGCAGGGGGTTGGACTCGATGTTCTACTCAGTTCACTTCTGACCTTAGAAACTATGAAACTATAGACAGGATGCAGACAGGGCATGATGCCCCTAAGGTGTAGACTGGTGCTCAGAACCTTATTCTTGTCATAAATTGTAAAATAATCACATAACATGAATCAATTCTCATGTTAGTGACTATAAAATGCTAGACATTTAACTCATTCTTAATATGATAATACAGGGAGCAACAACAGAGAAAGATAACTACTTTTACTATGTCTGAGGGAATTAAACTTGATGAGGAATCCAGGGTTATTGCTCTGACACAGTAGGGCACTGGAATGTTATTTGCTTTATGTCTTTGCATGCATCAGTTCCCCCTGCCACCATGTAATCATTGTTATCCAATAGAAGAAAACTTTGTTTTGCTGGAAGGACTTTCGTGTATGCAGAATCCTTGAATCATTTACACGTAGAGTTTTCAGGGACCTCAAGATCTTCTCTAGTCCATCCTCCCTGCTTGCAGAGAGGATCAAGTATACCTGTCTCACCCCTGGTAAATGTTAGTCTAATTTGTCCTTAAAAACTTCCAGTGACAGAAATTCCCCAACTACCGTAGGCAACCTGTGCCAGTAATTAATTGTCCGTTCAGTTAGAAGGCTTTTCAATATATATAACTTAAATCCTTCTCATTTGGATTCAACACTCTAAACAGGTCTTTTTTCCATCTTTCCACGGGGATGTATTGCTGATGGAAGATTAACAGCTCTGAAGCCCGGTGCCTGCATTTTACAGC
>NW_017729004.1:8643560-8646092 GCF_001723915.1 Gavialis gangeticus
ATCTCCCTTGTTGCCAACTAATCCAATCCACTTCTTGTCCTACCCTCAGTGGACACAGGGAACAATTGATCTGCATTCTCTTTTTAACAGCTTGTTGCATATTTGAAAATAGTATCTCTCTTCAGTCTTCTATTTTGTAAACTAAAGAAATTCAACTATTTAATCATTCCTCAGATTGTTTTTCAAGACTTTTATCACTTTTGGTGCTCTCCTCTGGGTATTCCCCAATACACCAATTTTTTTCCCTGAAGATTGGTGCCCAAATTCAGTACTGTACTCTCCTGGAAGCCTCAGTGCCAAAGGGAATTATATAATAAATTACCTCCAGTGTCTTATACATGACACTCCTGCTAATAAATTCCAGAATGAGATTTGCCCATTTTTGGCTACAACATGACATGATTGCTTAATATTCAATTTGGGAAAAAACTACCAGACCCAGATCCTTTTGTGGAGTACAGCTGCCTAGCCAGTTATTTCTCATTTTGTATTTGGGCATTTGATTTTTTCTTTCTAAATCCAGTCCTTTGAATTTATCTTTATTACATTTCATCTTATTGATGTTTTCTGTTTAAATACCACACTGTTGTAAAAGTTAACACTCAAAGCTGAACGTTTCAGCTGATATGAAAAATTACCTGGGAAAGAACCCTTATAGAGACAGGCAATAGAGGTTTACTAGGAAATGCAAAGAAGATGGTGTTTACTAGGACTGTGTGAAATGGCACTGTTCCATTTTGCCTTCAGTTTTGGTGGTTCAACGGAACAGTATTCCATTTCAAATTTAATTTTGATTCGAAACAGCTGTTCCATTCCATTCCATGGAAATTGAAAGGCTGTTTTGATGCTGTTTCCATTTTCACTGGGGGTGGGAAGTCAGCCCAGCTGGGTTGACTTCTCATCTCTGGCGCTAGCTCGAGCAGGGGGCAGAGAGTCAGCCCAGCTGGGCTCACTCCCCCCTTCCCCTCCACCAGATTGCAGCACTGGGGAGGGGAACTGGGTTGGGCTCTGTTCCCTTCCCCTGCACTGTCATCGACTTCCAGGAGCAGGAGACGGAGAGAGCCAAGGCTGCGCTCCCTGCTGGTGCCTTGTTTCTCCCCTGTCTCCTGCTGCTGGCTTCAAAACATTTCAAAAGTTTTGAAATGTTTCAACTAGCCTCATTTTGTTCAAGGCTGATTTGAAGCCCTTCATTTCGATTCAATTACACTGTTTTGAGCTCGAAATTAGTCGAAACAGTGTCAAATTGAAACAGCCAGTGAAATTTTGCACAGCCCTAGTGCTTACTATTGAATTTGTTGACTACTTCAACAAATTGTTCAATAGTCAATGGGGGCCATATTCACAAAACAGCTGGAGGAGAAGTTGGCCTTTTATGCAAGAGTCCACTGATAAGGGCAGCTACACAGAATCTGGCAGAGCTGTTTCCAGCCCTGCTTTTCTATGAGCCTATGATAAAATTGCCTGCATTATCATGGAAGCAGAGGCACACGGGGCAATTCCACCTGGAAACAGCAACACAACAGATGAGGCTTTAGGACAGTGGTTCTTAATCAGGGGGACAGCAAAAAAGAAGCTATGGAGGGGGATCTTGAGTCTGAAGAGACTGATAGCTACCAATCCATCCAATGTCAGGCTGTGTCAGCAGAAGGAACTCACCATGAACTGCTCCAGCACACCTTACCAAGTCATGAATGGGTGTGTCTACATGAGACATTTACTGCAGAGTTACCAAGCAAGCAAGCAAGGAAACAAGCATCTCAACATCTACACCAGTGGCCCTATTTTTTGTTGTATTTATCCTTTTCCTTTCCTTTTAATAGTTGTTATTATTGGTATTATTGTTGTTGTTGTTATTGTCATTATTGTCATTATTTTGGCATTGTCACCCAAGAACTGTTACTGTTGTTAATTGGATTTTAGTGTTATTACTTAGATCATTCTTTCTTTTAAATGGCTCCCAGAACAAAAAGATCCTGTGTATCCCTGGTTACTGCAATGCCCCCTATAAAACAAAGTAAACTTGGCCCTCATTTGATAAAAAAAATCAAAAAATCAAAAATCAAATCTTAGACATGAATGACACAAATGGTCCACAAATATGTATATCGTCATCAAACTCCTCTCTTCTCTTAGACTCGGGCACCAAGATGGTCCTCTATTTTGACTCTTAATTACATAAGGATCAACTTTTAGAGGAAGGTATTCCTGGAATAGATGACAACCCTAACTCACAAACAACCAAAAACATCTGAGTCTTCCTTTCCACATTTGCAGACCATGCCCTCTGGACAGCTAAACCAATTTAACAAATCTTTTCTTTTATTGGAATTGTTATACTCCAAAATAGTTATACAGACCACCAAACCGGGGGGAGGAACTCATTGTTTCATAGTAGGTAGGGTCGGAAGAGACCTGAGCAGATCATCAAGCCTGACCCCCTGCCATGGCAGAAAAGAGTACTGGGGTCAAACGACCCCGGCTAGGTGACTGTCTAGCCTCTTTTTGAAGACTCCCAGGGTAGAAGCAAGCACC
>NW_017729004.1:8651092-8659170 GCF_001723915.1 Gavialis gangeticus
ACTTGAAGAAAAAAAGTAACATCCTAGCTCACTTGAGAGACCTCCAGGAAGATCTAATTAAAATTAATCAAAAAGGCCAGAGTGATCCCCAGACCAGTAAACTGAATCAAGATTCACAGTAAAGGAAGGAGACAAAGGGAAAACCAGATAATTTTGCAGTACAGGCCACTCTTATCCAACCTTAAGAGCTAGTTAGTAAGAGGTCCCTTGTAACTACTCCTTGTGAGAGCGACATTGATGACCCAATTAATTTCCAGGGGATCAATAGAAGGGATAATGTTTCCCCAGTATCCAGTGACGGAAAAATCTATCAGTAGTTTGGAGAAATTAGACAAGTCCCTAAAAATGGAAATGGGAGGTCTGGGTAAGGGATTTGCTGAGAGTGAAGACTTAAACTCTATCCTGTCCGGCAAGTTATCTTGACTAACTCAAGATATTTCCTTGAGCCATCCAAACTTACTTCAACTGAATTTGAGGGGGAGAGAAGAGGTCATGGTGGTTCCATTGAACTTAGAAGTGAATATAATAAATCAGGATGCAAAACCTTGTATGACAATTTATAAGTATAGATGGTTCCCAGGGTTCAGCATTCATTTATAGACCTCAACCCCTCCCAGAAAACTGTGCACAAGGATAAGAGCAATTACTGGCAAGAGTATAGGTATCTGGACCCACACAAATTGAGGGAGAGTAATTTAGTTCACCTCACAAAAGAGACATCCCAAGTCTGTAGCAAAGATAGAGAGATGGATAAAGAACAAAAGGTTGAGGATAGTTTAATTATTACACAGACTAGTAGAGAAATCTATTTGATGCACATTTCAGATGATGATAGATCCAACAGTAGAACTTTATGCACCATAAATGATGTGGGGAGCAAAAAAGCTTCCCCCTTGGTAATTTCCATACCAACAGTAATTAGCAAACAAGATGTTATAGATAGGTCAATGCCATTAGACCACGATGGTGCTGTTTTTCTTGCCCCACTTGAGATAGAAGTCGAGGATGTAAAATCATCCTAAGTCAGAGAGTCCCACCAAAATAGCCTTAGAAAATTCTCAGTGATCTCTTGGAACATGACAGGATTATAAAGTAAGCTAGGTGACAGCGCCTTTGAGGCCTTCATGCACAGCAATGCATGTGTAGGCACTCATAGGGCTGGCTGGGGCACATGGGTATTTCAGTGTGGGTGCTGCCTGATGGCTAGCCCTGCACTGGAGCACCCTCGTGCCCCAGCCAGCCCCTCTGCAGCATGTCAGAGCAGCCCTGGGCTGGCAAGCTGATCCCCCTTCATGCTGCAGACCCGGGTGCATGTGTAAATGCAGCACCCAGGAGCAACACATGCTGGCACAATATGCACTGGAGTTTATTACTATGCACATGCAAGTGTGCCCAATGTGAGGCATTCTCCTGAGTACAGATCCTGTCTGGAAGATGAGGAATTGAACCCAAATGTCTTGGGATGAATACTCTAACCCTGGACCCAGAGGATGAAAGGGGACATAGTGACAGAGGCTCAGGCCTCATAAAAATAACTGAAAAAGAGTTAACTGCTATGACTTCCCCACCCAAACAAAAAAATTACCCAATGAAGCTACGTGAAAAGCCATGTGCTTAGTGCGAAACAAAAACTGCTGAAAACTCTGCAAAAGTACATGCATAATCAATATTCAGTTACACATGTGGGTTTAATATGATATCAGAAGAAATAAAAAAATATTTCTATATTATAGAAAGATGAAATACATAAATACTTAATTTGTGTTAAAAAAATCTTTTAAAGTAATCCCATTAAAATGAATTTCCTACTGCTAGCGCTCCAATCGACTGTCTATCTTTATTCAAGGCTATTCCAGTAACAAAGTCATAATTCTTATTCCATATGCTCTGATTTGCAAACAAAAGATTGTGCAGGGCACACCCCGATCCAGAAGGTTTTTTTCCCCTTCCTTTTTAAACCTAGCTTATCTCTGCTTTTGCTACACACACCTGAAACAATCCATTCCATGTCACGTTGAAGATTTTGTGCCAAATTGAATGCATTTTTGGGGTTTTGATTTGTGGTTTGGTTTTCGATTTTTTGGGAGGTTTTTTTTTGGGGGGGGGGGGGAATGCAAACCTAGCAGCAGTTGCTTTAATCCAACCTGTTGGTTTTTATTTGTTTTTTTTTTAACCTTGTAGTTCATCAGCTGAACTGAAAAATCAGATCTTTGTACAGGCAATTTCTTCAATGTGGGAATTAACAATCCAGTCTGAAATGAAGGTCGACTCACTGACTTCAGAATATTACTGCGGACTTACTGTCGATGTGCCTTGTAGCTGAACCCCCCAGCTTCCATACTCCCAAACTTTTCTATATAGCAGCTAAATGGAGGAAATACTCTCTTATCTTTGAACATATATGAGCACTTCATGTACAATTTTAGTTCTGACTCAACTCTCTATTTATTTTCAAAAATAAATGAGAGAACATCTGCACTGACAAAGGGGTGATTTGTCTCTTATTACCCATTGTAGCAAAAGAAGTGGTCAGAATTATGTAAAATTGTTTTTCGGTTTCCCTGGGAGATATATATCTTAAGTTGTTCAATTTTCTTTTATGCACTGCAACATTTATTACTATAGTAACAACATAGAGCCCCCTAATTTGCTTGATTGCAGGCTGACAATCTGAGGAAAAACAGATTGGTGGACTTTCCAGGGAGATATGGATCTTTCTATTTAAAAACAGGTCCACAAGGGACATTCAGTTCTTTGTTGTCCCTGCACAACGGTGAAATCAGCCTATTCCCCACCCCCTCGCCACCCTCTGCACAAAGTACTGAAAGAAAATTCTAATTTCCTACTTTTCCTTGGGTGTTTTTTTTTTACTATTTGTTTTGCAGCCCTGCATATTGATCCTATAACTAAAGTAACTATTTCAATTGCTCGCAAACATGTCAGCAAACTCTCACAGCAGCCATTTATATTGTTTTATGTTGCCTCCCTTTTTAGGTGAAATACCAATTGTTTCAAAATGATCAGCTCCAAACAAATTGGTTTTCTCTAGTAACAGCCAAAACAAGACTCTGATAATGTTCTTTAAATTAGCAATGCAAAAGTTTAGGAGCTTGGTAGCATGGGGGTTGTGATATCAAGTAGCAGGCATCTAATTACCCTCAGCCTTCTTCCAAGGGAATAGCCACTTGAGCAATGTCCTTGCTAGGCACATGGGGTTGCTTTAGAGGGCCTGGGTAGTCAATAGAGGTCATTCTGTAGACTTCAAGCATCAGCCATCATCATCTCACTGAATCCTACCAGATGTGGCTGAACTACTTATCACTGTAGTTGCATCTGCCTATACCAAAGACAAATTTGGCCCCAATAATTGCCAAAGGACAGACTTGCTGTACACAGACATGCTGCTTGAGTTCACACCTTATCTCACATCACTTTTTGCCCACACAGCAAACAAATCGGGCTTCCTGGCATATTTCTAAAACATCAAATAAATGCAAGTTACATTGCTTTCCTTCTCACACCAACGTTGTGGCAGATTTACGCCAAATGTGTCATCTACACTGTAGTGAGCAAACCAAGTTGTGCTAAGGCTCTTGGCTGGAGTCTGGGCCTTCCAGGATCTGGGCAATAAATTGAACAGAGTGACTTATAAGGCAGTGGAAAAAGTGAGTGTTATGATGGGTGTGCTGGGCAAGCAAGGTGCAACCGTTTCCCTATCAGGAAACAAGACCAAAAGCTAAGTAGGACTGGTGTACCAGATCAAGCAGAGTGGGCATAGAGCGTGAGGATTGGAAATTTGGTATGAGGGATTTACAAGAGTAATTAACACGCAAAGGAAGGCGTGTTGGCATGCAGTGAGCCTGACAAAAACCGACACAGCACCTGTTTCTGCGCTTGAACAGTGGGGAAGCCAGAAACAAATATCACACACACCTAGCGGAGGACCCAAGGCCTGGTACCCCCAAAAGTTGCTGCTGAAATGTCTGAGAAGCCACTTGCCCAGCAGTATTACAAGGAGGAAACCGGTAATATTGCCTGGGGGTTACTATTAGAGTTCACCTGATACCAAACTGGATGAGTTCCTGTGTCAATGCTTGCAGGGGCTCTGGCAAAAAGAAATCTTATTGGTACCATACACCATTTTTCTTACAACACCAAATTTGAACCAGGGACTTCCATTGCAATCATCATTGGTATTTAGTTATCACACTGAGATAACCTTTTTGGTGCATCATTAAGTCACTAAACACTGACAATCTCTTTCTTAGAAGATTAAATCCCGTGAGTGCTTCCACTTCCCTGGAATGTCACCCTCTTACTCCAGGCTGAGTTAAGTAACAGTAGCAACAAATTTACAGACACTGCAATTTAACAAAACAGAATAAAGACCTCATGTCTAACTTGATGAATCAGAAATGAACCTCCTCTTAAGACCCCTTGAGGTTTCTCTTGATTCAGGCGGGCATTATTACTATTATTTGACACTTGAGTGTAATATGATACATGGAATTAAGACTCCAGGTATGTAAAGCAGAAGGTGGCTTGTAAATATATGCGTCTTGGGAGAAAAGATGTTGATGGGGAAACCAATTAGATTTCCTAGCGGTATTACTGTGGCTGTGGAAACCTAAGTGGTATTCAGTTACCAATAATGCTCCATAATGCGCTTATAGAAATATTATAATGCAGAAACATCATTGCAGCATACTCTCTGGTGTAATTCATTCACACTACACGCCTCTTCCAAACTCATTATAAAGTTTATAATAGAAGATTGAAAATCAAACCAAAGGGGTTTTTTTACTAGCTGGTGTATAGCTAAGTGCTTTAAAGCAATGGGGAAAACAGAAATTAGATCCATCATGAATAAATAAAAATTAATCCACTAAACCATTTCAGTAGAGGAAACAATAAGTACACAAGGAATGAAATATTGTTTCCATTTCTACACTTCCAAGAGACTGCTTACATTGCAGGAGGAGGGGAGTTTCCTATTCCTAAAGTAGTCCATATTGTTTGAATGATTTTACTGGGGGTTAAAGCAAGCACTAGAGCAAGAAATAACAAAGCCTGCATAAGACAACACAGTGTGCACGTGTGTATACTGTGCAACTTTCTACTTCACAAAATGGCAGCAAACCCCTAGAAATGAGAAGATGCAGTCTCATAGAAAACAGCATCAGAACAGCATAGGGAGCCCACCGAAAAGGATGCTTCTGTGTCTTTGAATAGGGCAATGGATTCATGGTGTTGGAAGGGGCCTCCATGCTCAGCTACTTCAATCCTCTGTTTAGCCTGATGCAGGACTTGCTCATAAAGCATCCTGGATAAATACCGATTCATTCACACATTACATCCAACATTCAGATTAAGCAATGCCAAAAGGTTAAGGGATTTACAACAAACATTTAGTGCAACAAGTGTGAAAATTAGATTCCTAAGAATATTCATCCACAGAAAGAGTCTGAAGGTGCTGTTCTACTCTCTAAATGTGGCCTCTAGCAAAATAACTAAATAGTCCCCACTATACTCCTAGACATCAAGCTATAATTTAGGGCAAGGCGAAATTTGTCCTCAAATCTGTGAATACCATGCTGGGGGAAAAAATGGAAGACACTTAAGGGTCTGAATGGCATGGAGCCAAATCATCACCGACTCAGCTTTATGGCATGATCCAAAGCCAAATGAAGTCTACGGGAAATTTCAGATTCAGTGGAGCTTAGAATTGACTTTTCCAAAGCACGGAGACATGCAAGTTGCATTAATAATTCCACTGAATGTGGCTAAACTGAATATTCAAATAAATTCACAAGTGCAAGCAGCTCAGAGGATATGGCCCTTTTATCTGTTTCACATGGATAATATCAGGAAAACATTAATAAAATGAATGGTCACTATAAAAAAAGGGATTCTGCATATACATGTTACATAGTGCGATTGATAGAGAAAGAATTGATTGGTAGGAGTACTGGGTGCAACATGTTAAAAAAAGGAGCTTTTTCCTAGTTCTTGCTTCTTGATAGTTGCTTTGGATACCAAGGATCATTATTCCACCTATTTGGATGTAATGTGAGAATAAAATTAAGATTGCATCTATTTATTTTAATACTCAAGGGAGGTTTAGAAATGTGCATAACTGGCAAGGCATAATTTTAATAAGGAAATTAATTGTATTATCTAGAAGCATTTCATTGTGCCTGTTAAAACCCAAGTGGTAGCTGTTGCCCATAAAGTGATGTTTGCTGATTAAAACAAAACTATTTAACACTGTACCATATTGTTGTTGAATGCACTGAGAATATGGTGCGTTTTCAATGCTCAGAGTATATAGAGGAAGAAAGATTTTTTTTTAAGTATTGAATGCACTTTACTAAACCAATAGAAACTGAGGGAGCAAAGTCACATTGGATGAAACTCAGGGTCTAAAAGGAGCCTGTCTGCAGAAAAGATACAGCATGGTCAGGGGTTACAAGCTTCATCTCCATTTCCATTCTATTGTCCTTTAATTATTTTCTGGAGGAAATGCATGTCAAAATGGTACTACAGTCTCCATGATACTTTCCTGGATAAATGTAGGTGGGAAATCAGAAAGTGGTTTCTAACTCTCAGAAAACTGAGGTTCCAGAGGACGTCTCCAATAGCAGTAATGGGGCAAAGCAACCCTAGCTAGCTTCCAGATGGAGCTTGAGTAGTTTATGAATAAGATTATATGACATGGTTATGTGGGCTCAAGGACTCAGGAGGCCCATGTCCAGCATACCCACAGCTTTCTAATACCCAGCCTTTCTGGCCAAAATAGTCTCTTTTTTTTTTTTAAGTTCTTGAGACCATTTCTAAAAATAGATGTTTTTATTATAGCCAATGCCAGTAATGCCATCTGTGTTTTTGTTTCAGACTTTCCATTTTAAGACCCTGCTTTCAGTTGCTTATAAGTTGATCCATTTTGCGCTGACTTCTCAATATCTAAATATCTCTCTTTAATAGAAAGCATCTATTAAAACCGTTTAGCTGTTTCTGAAAATTAGAATAAGGAAAGAGGTGTTGTTTTCTGCTGACAGTTACACCTAGTTGTTTTCTGCTGCCCCAGTTACACCTAGTTTTGGGCTTTGTGGTTGTATGGGAGGAGCAATTTCTAGGAAACTGGGTCAAAGGCTGCCTGTGAATAAAAGGTAATGTGGAAATCATGACAGGATCACTGCTTGGCTAACAGAGCGCTTTATTTTTCATGGCCACAGGAGAGGAAGCAAGGGTGGCTAATTCTCTGCAGCTGCAGGATACAGACTCTGTTATATACTTGTGAGAAAAAGACACACAGAAGCCTTCCCCTGAATACATTCCTGGCAGTCTGACAATAAATTACCCTGGAGTCCTGCTAGACTAAATGTTTTCTCCAGCTGTCTCCCGATAAGATTATCTCAAGGCCCCTTTGTTTTTCGGCCTTTACTTACGCTCCTTATTATGGCTTAACTTTATTTTTGCTTGCCCCAGTACTTTTTCTCATCAAAGGAACTGGACTTATGGGCTCAGAAGACCCCTTACAGCCTAGAGACCCCTTACACTCCTATGCTCTGATGTTTCTTTAGAGCAGTGGGGGCCAACCCTTCTGGAATACATGCCATAGATTAGCCCCATGCCCTCCTTGAATGCCATCCCAATCCCCTTCCTCTGCCTGATCTGCTGCTTTGCTTCCTGCTTCATATCTGTGCTTTCTGACTGATCTCTTGCTCTGCTTTCTGCCCTACCTGCTGCTTTCACACCTGCCCCCTCCCTCATCTGCCACATGCCACATACTGAGGCTGCCCATGCCACTTGCGGTACTCATGTCACAGCTTGGGCACCCCAGTTTTATAGGCAACAGGGACTTGACTGCTGGTCTGAGGGTCAGCCTGAAGTCAGAGAGGAGTCTCTCAACTCCTGTGAAAATCTACCTGTATTTAGTTGAGTTATAAACAGCTGAAAACAGGATTTCACAATGAAAAGTGTTAGGGAACCTCTCTCTGCCCCCTGTGAGGTAGACAGTTAGCCAGCTGACTAAATTAACTCATTAGTAGAGGCCTGTGACAGGATTGGGGGGGGGG
>NW_017729004.1:8659469-8664300 GCF_001723915.1 Gavialis gangeticus
TGTGACAGGATTGGGGGGGGGGTAGGCAAAGGGAGCTTGCCATGGCACCCCTTAGGAGGCCTATAATCCTACCTGTACTACAGGTCTTCCATATTCACCCCTTTCTGTCTCGCCTTCCACACCTTGATGTTCATTCAGTATGAATTGGGAGGCTGCCCCTGAGTCCTGGCGTGATCTCACTAGTGTCTGATGAACTGAACCCAATTATTGGTACCTAGATCCTGTACTTGCTAATAGAACTTCCTCCATCCTCTGCCAGTGTCTTGGGCCTGGTTAGAACTGCTCATGCCCTGATCAAATCACTCCAACTCTAGTTACTACTCCTGGCCATGTTGGCACTAATTAAGTTTCAAGAGCTCAAATCATGGCCTAAAGCTTCCCCCATAGCCACACCCATGCCTTGCAGGTTGTGGCAGGACAGAAGGGGGTGCTACTATGCTAAGCCACCCACATCACTGTGCCACGCCCAAAACCACACTCCAGGAGTCTCCCTTGGGGGGGCCTATGTCTGGCTGTCCCCCTTCCTGGAGACCTCCCGAACACCTGGGGTAATGCTGCCACCACCCGGGCACTGGTTTCTGTTATGGCTCTGTACAGCCTGGGGTACACAGACCCAGCCAGCCTTGGGAGTGCTTTGCCCACTAGAATTATTTCTGGGTGCTTCTTATAGCCTGAAGCTTCCCAGAGAAATCTTAGGTAGGACAGAATTAGTTAATAATCAACCAAGAGCTGCTAGGAGCTAAACACATCTCTGACCCCTCTTCCCTTAGGCATTCACAGCTAGGTGTGCTGGGCCAAATAGCCTTTTATTGATCAGACAGAGAGAATGGAGGAGGGGAAAGACAATGGGATTTTGGAGAAAATGCCTTGAGCAGTACAGAATTGAAAAAAATTTGAGCCTTTCATCAAATTTGGATTTGGGTACCCTTTTAATATGCATCTAAATTACTTATATCTAATCTACTATCTAATTTTCAGGAATAATCATTGGTTCATCCAGAGAGAGAGAGAGAGAATATCACTCTGGAGGTTCACTGCTTGAGTCTGTTCCAAGATGCCTGCAGGAGGAAGGGAGCCCCCCAGACCAGGTGGCCTGACCCTTAAATAACTTTTGTGACCTCATCACTTAGGTCCAACCAGAGACAGGCATTATTTGAACACTGCTGATGCAGACCAATTATTTTAAAAGCGGTCAGCAACCCCTGGTGAAGTAGCCAGAGTCACCAAACTGGATCCATGGATTCCTTGGAGGGAAACTTAAGACAAATGATCTGGACACAATAAGAGGGGGAAGTCTGTGTGTGTGTTGGGGGGCGGGGGGAGTGGTCCTCTCCAATCCCATAAGAAGCAAGATACACAGCACAAACAAGATACACAGGAAAATAAATCCAAGACACCGTCCCAGCCCAGAATTCCCAATCCAGGGACAGACAGAGTGGGATTTCTTCACACAGGTGTCACTCTGTCATCATTGGCTTTCCTGTATGGGCTTCAGCCCTCTTGGCTTTAGTCTACTTCTTACTCTAGCTACAGGTATCCAGCCCTGACCTACTTGGTCAAGCTCTGGCCCTCTCAGCCTCAGCCCATCTCTGGCCCCACCCTGGTTTTAATCCCTCCTGGACTTCAACCCATTATCTAGGCCTTCAGCCTTCTTAGACTTTGTACCAGCCTCTTGGACTCAAGATGTGGAGTGCCTCTCGGGCACCCATGTATGATCGCCTAACCACCTCCTTAGCCACAAACCTGTCCTCCAGTCAAACTGAAACAGAAATGCAAGCAGGCACTTCAAACTTAAGCATTCAAACCCCCATCTGGGTCACCCTACTGTTACAAAAGCCACCTCCCCACCCACTGGTTCTTTTGTAGGCCCTGAGCTAGCAGCCTAGGTTGGTAGGAGCTCCTCTCATTGCAGACTCCAGAGCAACACTTGTTCTTCTGCTTCAGAAACCCAGGATTATATCCACTGAGCGCCACCTCTTCCAGTCAGGTGTTCCCCTGACCAGCTGCAGGTGTCCCCTCTCAGCCTAATGAGAAGCCTATTTCTGTTTTCCTGGCTGAGCTGTAGTTGTTGCCCTCCTGCTTACTTGGGGCTTTGCCCTACTCCCATGGCTACTCAGCTAGCTCTTCAGTGGATATGTGTAGCCCTCTAGCTCCCTGGCTATTTTTTCTCCTGCTGTTAGTAGTTATTCTTCTGCCTGCAGTTGCCTGAATACTTTCCTACTGCATTTTCTCTCTTACGATAACAGGAGCTTCTGGCTCCCTGTTACAGAACCATACACTCCTTTGCAAATAATCTATGTACTACCTCCTGTGGAGCTTTTATCCTGTAGCTTTGAACTGAAATATTTAAGATAAGACTTTGCAAATTGACTGTAGCTTTGATCTCTATGCCATCTTATTATTTACTTATTGCATTTATTATTATAATAATAATATTTGTAATGATATTTGTAATTAAGACTTGTATTCATGCAAACATCATACAAGGGGGTTCATGCTGGGGGTTGGGCTACATGACCCTCAAGGTCCCTTCCAGTGCTCTGATTCTGTAACTCCAAGGTTGAGGATGCCATTGTGTTAGGTGCTGTACAGACAATGATCACAGACTCAGACTCAACGTGATCACAATGTCTATGCTAGACAGGACAAGGACAGCTGGACCGAATGAAAAATGGGGTATGTTGGCAGTCCATGTGGGATCTCACAAGGACAAAATTGTAACATTATGATTATATAGCAGCCTTATTGTGGGACTGCCTTGCAGTAAGTGTCCATGCAAACCAAAGGTAGGACATGGTGAGAGCAAGCAAAGTTTTGGTCATTTCAGGGTTAATTTTAAATCAAGGAGTCATATTTTTTCCTCCATTTCAAGGCTTTAAGTTTTCAAGCTCTAGAAAGCTCTGCCCCAAGTGGCTGAGGGGTATGTTTTTGCAAAAAGGATCTTAATGAGAAAAGCAATTAGTTTCCCCAGAAGCTTTTTGCATTTGTTAAAATCCAAAGGATATTACATTGCCTGCAAATGTTGCTACAAACAAATTATCCAACCTAAAATGCACTGTACCATTTCATGTAATTAAATATTGCTTTTTAGCCATGCAGCCCATGGAGCTATGATTTCTACCTCTTGAAATTGCCTAAAACCAGACGACAGAGCATTTTAATGTTTACTCAGAAGCAGAAGGTTCAGATCTTTTTTTTTTTTTTAAATTGGGCAGATGGATGTCAGGGAACATACTGTTGACAGTGTGTGTGAAAGGGAACAGGAGTATGTTGAGTATTTTAATTGAGACCCATCACTCTTAAGATGAAGGAGTATGTTGAGTATTTTAATTGAGACCCATCACTCTTAAGATGAACAATGTGCATCGAAGCTTTTTGATAGTAGCTGCTGAGCTATTTTTACTCCCAAAAGAGCTGTTTAATGGTCACCACAAGGCCATATGTATTCTTCTCTGACTTGTAAAAGCATTATTGCACAATCAGTTAATAGCCAACGGTCTCCGCTGATAAGTTAGGAGGTGGCAGATGAGCAAAACAGGATGGAATAGACCAGCCAATATTAGAGCTCCTAAGTCTGACAGGTCTAGACTGTGGGCCTAATTCCCATTGCATCTTAGATTATTACATATGTCTGAGCAAGGTAAGAGTAAAATGACAACAAAATCCCACTATGCATAGAAGTGATACTACAATGGGTTAACCCATAGAGAATAAGGACTTGTGGTTTTATTACTAGAGTGATTCCGGTACTTATTGTTTTCTCTGTGACATTTTTGGAAGGGTTTTTTTTTCTTTTCTGTCAAAAACATTTCCAACCTCCTGCCACCCACCAAAAAAAAAAAAATCCATGTGAATACAAATATATTAAAGACACCTAGACAGATTAGTTAGATGAACGGACCAGAGCCAGATGCTGTTCAACACTGAGAAGTGGAAAGTACTCCATCTGGGGAGGAAAAATCTGCAACAAACTTACAGGCTCAGTGATGCTACCCTAGCTAGCACCATGTCTGAAAAGGACCTGGGGGGTCATAATTGATCATAAAATGAATATGAGCCACCAGTGAGATGCTACAGCTAGCAGAGCTAACAATATGTTGGCAAGCATCAACTGATGCATCTCAAGCAAAACTAAGGAAGTTACTGCCCTGCTCTACTCAGCATTGGTGAGGCCACATCTGGAGTACTGTGTCCAGTTCTGGGCACTGCCCTTCAAGAAGGATGTGGAGAAGCTTGAGAGAGTCCAGAGAAGAGCCATTCATATGATTACAGGCCTGAAGAGCAAGCCATACAAGGAAAGGCTGACAGATATGGGACTGTTCAGCCTAGAAAAGAGAAAACTTTGGCGGGATTTGGTGGCAGCTTACAAATATATCAGGGGAGAGCATCTGGCCAGGGGCGGGCAATTATTTTGGGCAGAGGGCTGCTTACCTAATTTTGGCAAGCCGTCAAGGGCCGCTTGGGTAGTCCTGCCCCTTGACAGGTGCCCCACCTCCTAGTTGTCATCTTGTGACTGGAAGTCCTGCTGCCTAACCCCTGAGCTTTGCCATCAAAAGTCCCTCCCATTGCCCCTGGAAGTACTTCTTTCAGCAAGGGGTTTTGCTATCTCAGAACCAGAAAAATACCAAAATATATTCTAAAAAAGGACATCTAAAACATTCATTAATTTGATTTCAAAAAATATTTTTGTCCTAATTTACATGTTTATATAGTGTACATAGAGGTGATTGTATATAATACCTTAAAATGAAGTCTTACCGTTGTATATTGTGGCAGGGAGTATAGGTTTGTGGAGAAGTCTGAGATATATACATTAAAAAGTATTGATGTT
>NW_017729004.1:8669300-8670958 GCF_001723915.1 Gavialis gangeticus
TGGGTATGTGGGGTGTGGGACAGTGTGTGGGTGTGTCTGTGGGGGTGGATAGGTGTGGCCGTGTGGGGTGAGGGAGCATGTGTGTTTCTGTGTGTGTGGATATGTGGGGTGTGGGTGAGTATGAGGTTTGTGAGGGGGAAGTGCATGGGAGAACAGAGGCTGGGGTGTGTGAAGGGGCGTGGGGGTCTACGTGGATGACTGTATGAGTGGGGGTGTGGGTCCAAGTGTATGGTGGGGTGTGCATGTGGGACTCACCCTATGAACACACGCACAGTCCCTCCTTCCCTACACACACACATATGAACACACCCCACCCACCAGGGTACTAGTGTGGGCCCATGCTCCACAGTCCAGTGATGCAGCCAGGAGCCACATGGTGCTGGAGCACTGTGGGGGCAGGAAGGCAGGGAAATGGCTTGGGGTGGGTTGCGACTGGACTCCTGACAGCTCTCCCTAGGTCATCTTTGACAGGAAGCAAGGAGTAGATGAATATTTTCTAAATTTTTTAGAGGCCCTGCAGGCCAGATAGAATGACCTGGTGAGCTGGATCTGGCCCGCAGGCCATTTTTTGCCCATCCCTGGGCTAGGCAAACAACTATTCACCAAACCACCCCAGGGGAAAACCAGAAGCAATGGCCATAAACTCCTAGAAGAAGGTTTCACGCTGGATATAAGGAAAAACGTTCATGGTTCATGTGACCAGACTCTGGAATAGACTCCCAGCAGGGGTGAATCTAGCACCTACCCTGGAGATCTTCCAAAGGATACTAGATGCACACCTTGCTGGGGTTATTTTGACCCCAGAAGTCTTTCCTGCCCAGAACAGGGGGGTGGACCAGATGATCTCACGAGGTCCCTTCCAGTCTGTTTCATAGTTTCATAGTTTGTAGGGTCGGAAGGGACCTGAGCAGATCATCAAGTCTGGCCCCCTGCCATAGCAGGAAAGAGTACTGGGGTCAAACAACCCCAGCAAGTTGTTCATCCATCCTCCTCTTCAAGACCCCCAGGGTAGGAGCCAGCACCACTTCACTTGGAAGTTGGTTTCAGATCCTAACCACCCTGACAGTGAAGTAGCGCCTCCTGATATCTAGCTTAAATCTACCCTCTACCAGCTTGTGACCGTTATTCCTGGTCACTCCTGGCAGTGCTTGGGGGAACAGGGACTCCCCCAATGCCTGCTGATCCCCCCTGACTAGTTTGTAACAGGCCAGTAAATCCCCCCTCAACCTTCTCTTGTGGAAGCTGAACAGGTCCCTGAGCCTCTCCTCATACGGCCTGCCCTGCTGCCCCCTGATCATGCCAGTGGCCCTCCTCTGGACCCTCTCCATGTTGTCCACATCCCTCCTGAAGTGCGGCACCCAGAACTAGATGCAGTACTCCAGCTGCTGCCTGACCAGTGCCGCATAGAGGGGAAGGATCACCTCCTTGGACCTCCTCGAGACGCATCTGTGGATGCATGACAAGGTGCGGTTGGCCTTCCTGACTGCATCGCCACACTGCCAGCCCATGTTCATCTTGGCATCGATGATGACTCCAAGATCCTTTTCTGCCTCTGTACTGACGAGAAGGGAGTTTCCCAGCCTGTAGGTATGGTGCTGGTTCTTACTCCCCAGGTGCAGAACCTTGCACTTGTCAGTGTTAAATCCCATCCTGTTCTC
>NW_017729004.1:8671175-8675704 GCF_001723915.1 Gavialis gangeticus
GACTATTCTCCTTAGCTCATTGAAGTCCGCCCTCCTCAAATCTAGGGCTGCTGCCTTGCTGTAGGCCTTTGCCACCTTGTGAATCTGTGAAGGGGAACAATGGTTTTCTCCCAAAAATTAAATCTGTCCAAAAGCCGTTTTCTATTTAAAATTTGTAAACAGAACAATCAGGGATGTATCCTCTGGCATTTCTAAACCAATAATGGTGTATGCCAGGAAGCGTATGACAGGGGACAGGATACTCTAGTCATATATTCTCCCTCTAAAACATCCACCAACAGAGACAGAATACTGGCCCAGATGGACCCAGTACTGCACTTAAGTTCTTATGAACTTTTTTTTTTACCCTTTTTTGTTTTTAATTATGCAACGTTTCTCATGGATCTTTGGTCCAATCAATATTACATAGAACACAATAAAGGACACTTCTCTCAATTATGTAATTGCACCATTTAGTCTGCCCTTTACAAATAAACTAACATTGGCAAAACTTGGAAGCTTTCCATGTGGGTGAAGGTAGAGCAAGGTGTCAAACAGGGAAGGGAATCTATACAAGTAGGAGTAACTGGGAAAGGTATGAGTGCTTTCACACTTATATCACAGAATCATATAAAACGAGGGTTACAAGGAACCTTTGGAGGTCACATCTAGTTCAACCCCCTACTCAAAGCAGGACCACCCCCAACTAGATCATCATTAAAAATAAATGCAAACTTACCATAAGGAGTGACATATGCTTCAGAAATTTGGGATGTTTCTGGAAGGATTCCTGAGGCAGAACTTGTCAGTCTTAATGCAGAAATATTCTTGAAGGCATTAATTGGCAGCCATATCAGTTTACCTACTAATAATACTCCAGCAGAAGTTAACAGTTTAGGATCAAATCCTTCAGTGCTTATCTGGATATATTCCTAAGGTGTTGAAATACCACTCCCTGTTATGAGAGTCTTTCCCCTATTATTTGGGTGCTGAGTAGTGCCAATGTGTAGGGGGTGCATGGGGGTACACATACACCTCCTGAGAGCACCGGTGCAACCCCTGACCAGCTGCACTTGCCGCTTAGGACCACCCCCCCACCGGTCAGCAAGATTGGCCACGGGGGGACCCCCGCCCCAACTCAGGCGGCCCCAGTTGCCCATGGTGCTGGGGTTATACTGGTGAGTGGATGGCCCATTAAAATTGTGGACACATCCACTTCCAGTTCTGCCCACACCTGGGACTATATGAGCTGAAGAACCAAAAGCAAGGGGTGGTTGTGGTTTGACCTCTGGAGAAGTCAGGACTCCCAGTGAGGGGCTGTTGTATACAGAAGAGCACAGTGTGCTAGAGCTGAGACTTAATGAGAGGTATTTGAATTATGGAAGGGAACAATCTGCAGCATTTGAAACTGTTGGGGGATTGTGGGAGAAAGAGAAATGTGTCTGACTGGTATAGTGCAGCTTGGGGAAAAAAGACACTAGTCCACACACCCCATTACTAAAATAGCTGAGCCTTTCACAGCCTACATTGTAGTTGGGGAGCAGGGGACTGGGAGAAGTGGCGGCAGCACAGGTGCTGCTCCCAGCTGCCTGGCTCTGGCACAGATACAGGAAAAGCCCTTTGCTGCTGATGTGCCCATGAAGCCACCTAGCCTGTGTCAGGCTGGAACTGGGTTGTTCCAGCTCATAACTTGTTAAAGGTTGCTGGTCTCAACTCTAGGCATTGAACTTGCTTCCAGTGAAACTGCCTCTGCACTGAAAGATCTGTCTTCTTCCAGGTATCCTGTGCTGTTGACAGTGCTGAGTGGCTGGGCACCTCGACCGAAGCAAAGCCCTGGCAGGATTCATGGGTTGTGCCCATCTCTTCTGTGGGTTCCCATCCATAGCATACCGCTGGATCAGTCTTGGCACAAAGTACTGTCAGAGGAGACTAGAGTGTTGCTTTTCTCCTTCTACCCAGGTATAGGCTGGGCACCTAACTCCAAGAGAGGGTTCACAGCTGTGAGAGCCCCAGGAAACAAGGTGCCTTGCTGCAGTCCTGAGTGAGTTGCCTAATTCCTGAAGAGCGGTAAGTTGGAACGGTTCCTTCCTTCCCTCAGTATTTCCAAGTGGCAGGCCCAAGACACTATCTGCCCAGCATGTTGACCCTTCATGGGTCCTAGTTGTTCAATGATGACTCAGTTGTTGAATAATGCACACTTCACCCTGGGCAAAATCCTGCAATGAGTGCAGAACTGAGCAGTTCTATTTCTCACTGCTGTTTAATTCTACACACATGGGCATTGACAACAGCGAAAATATAACTTCCCTGTAAATATTCAGAAAATCCCCCTTTCATTGTTCCTTTTAAATATTAAGGGGCATTCAGTGAGTGCGGATTGAATTTTGCTGCTGTAGCAAGTTGAGCAGTCAACAGAAGCTTCCATATTTTTCTTGGGAAAAAAAGAAATTAGTAGATTCTACTGCCAGAAAACACCATTAGATAACATCATTTGGCCCCCTGCATAACCCAGGCCAGAGAACCTCATCTGGTTGCTTCTGCACTGCACCCTACAAGTTGTGAATTGGCAAAAACACATCTTCCACAAGGGGATCCAGCCATATTTAGAAAGCACGGAAAGATGGAGAATCCACTACTTAATTGAATAGTTTGTTCCAGAATATCCCTCTCTCAATTTTGTCTGATTTTACCTTTGCCCCTTGTTCTGCCAGTCTCTGCTGCATTAAAAGATCTTTAGTACTCATGGAAGGCATGACTGCACTGTGAAAACCCCACCAGGGAATGACACAAGGAAATGTGGCACAATGAGCATGCTATAGGCCAAAAGGCTATAACTTAGTTTCCATTAGCAAGGTGCTCAGTGAGAGCCAACAAGCACTCCTGAAACAATGACATGCCCCTTACCACTCTGAAAATGGCATGTCATATCCATTTTGGGATGTAGTGTGCACTGGGCGCGCTTGATGTTCTCTGAAGTAGTGCCCCTTACACAGCCCTTTGGCACAGATGTGTTCTCACACATGGTAGTCAATCTCCATCTTTACAGACTTTTGTAAACCTGTCCCTACTGCAATGCAAAAAATAACTCACTGCATTTTAAACTTAATGTGGTTCAAGGTCAAAATAGATTTGGAGCCATTGCTGTTCCACTCATCTCTTTTCCCATCCTTAGTGAATGTGGAAAAAGCAGCTGCTGACTTCTTAATGTCTCAGTATATCACAGAACAGCCTCTACAATAAACACTGCAAGCGCACGGAGACAAAAGAACGTGGTACTTCTTCTGTATCTATTCAGCCCCCAAAAGATGTTTGTGGTAACTGAGGCAAATGCCATGGAAGCTGAAATCTTCATTTCGTGCATGCCTTATGATCACGGTGAACACAGAGGGAATATTAAATTGGTAGAACCGACACGCAAACAAAAGAAACACCAGGGACAGTGATTTTTGCGCATGTTTTCAGGAAAGCAGCAGACAGGCTTTGCAGTTTCCTTTGTGCAGTCCTCCTCATGATAATTATAGTCTCCAGGTAGAACAACAAAGGATGGAAATTCTCCAGTACCCATTGGGATTGGTGGGAAGTCCACTTGTCAGATGGTGACAAAAGCATTCAGATCACATCACCGCTGGTTATACGATCTCGTTAGGACACTTATAAGCAGCAGTCTATCCCAAAAGAGCACACAATGATGTTGAGTGAGATTGTCCCCACCCTAATGTACTTAAATGCTAGACAGAAAGAAGGAGGAACAAGAAAAACAAGCACGTAGAAGGGTTTATACTAGAACCCAGTTTTCGTGTCTCTCAGTCCATGGGATAGGGAACATCCTCATCACTACTGGGATTCAAAACTAAACTAAACTCTCTCCCAGCCGTGATCATAGTCAAAAGTCCTTCTGAGCCCTACAGCCTAATGAGGTAGGATGGCTAAGGCATGCCATTTTTAAGAGCCAGCCTTGAAGTGACAGGGATAGCATCACTGCCAACCACCTTTGACTCCCAAGCCCGAAATGGATACCAGGTGTCCATTTACCCCTGGTTCGATAAAGTGACAGCCATTGGCAGGAGAGGAACTCAAACTTGCACCCAGTAATTCTCTATTGATATGTGAATGTTAGTACATGTACTGCATCTACTTTGAAACGCTCAGAGAAATAACGCTGGGATAGATGCACCAACAAGCTCTCTTCTAGTAAAGGACGTCCAGGAAGTCCCTCTCTGGTAGGTCTGTACGAAGCAGCTAGCATTCACTTCAGATTCAGATTTGGCCGATTCAGGGGACAGTGATGCGATTCGGTGATTCGAATTACTGTCCCAATTCGATTCAACTGATTCTGATTCAGAGATTCGGCTGCTGCCAAATCTCCCAGTCACCCAGGCCAGGCCTATCCCCGGTCCACTCTCCCAGCCTGGGCAATGGCTGCTCCGCCCACCCCAGCTCCTGGCACTTGGGGAGAAAAAAACCCACACTCACTGGGTGCTGCCTGGCAGGAGGCAATCCCTGCTCCCCATATTACCCCACACTGTGTGGCGGACTCTGCGTGAGTCCCC
>NW_017729004.1:8675718-8680977 GCF_001723915.1 Gavialis gangeticus
GCAGGTGGGGCAGCCATGGGGGGGCTGGGGGAGGAGGCAGGGGATGGGGCCTGGCAGGGATCCCCCCCATGGTCCCCTCCCCTCTCCCAACCCCTACTTACCATCATGGCGTCTGGCTCCAGCTCCCTGCTGCAGCCACTGGGGACTGTCCGAATCATTGAGGCTCTGCAAATCTGTTCCAACAATTTGGAGAGCTTTGAATTGATTCAGACCTTTTAATTGGTTCCCTGATTCATTCGGATTTGAAGATTCAGCCACTGAATCAGGCCGAATCTCCTCGGAATCGAATCAGCACCTGAAGCTTTGCGCAGCCCTACTCTCTGGATCTGTTTGTACTGTGAAGTGGGAAGAAATCTAGGAGAGTCGATTCCTGGGTCACTTGAATCCATTTTGCCTTTCCCAAGGAAATGTCTTTCACAGAACGGGTTGAGTAAGTAAATGACCGCTTTTGACAAGAGCCTATTATGTGTTCAGTTAGTCTTTGGCTTCAGGTGTAGACTGTATTGCAAGTATTGACTCATTAGTAAAGAAAACTTCATTTATTAATTGGAGGGATAATTGTGCCCACAAGGACCAAGGGGAAATCCCCATAATCAGACCATTGCCATCATGCTTCCCACGTGAAGGAGAGTTGTCCAGAGCGCACAGGAAACTGGCCTAGCCTTGAGCATCCTGGGGAAGTAAAATGGGTGCACAATTATTAAATAATTAATCATTTTTATCCCAATTATTATTTTAATATTAAAATAATTATTTAATACTGAAATAATAAAGGGTGCACAATTCTGCTGTTGAGACAAGGAAGCTCAGATTTAGTGCAATGCAACTCTGCTGTTTTACAGCTGGTTAAAGGAGCCTTCTCCCTGGGTGAGGCGATCCTCCATTGGGGTAGTGACACTACATCACATCCTACATTGTGGGTCCCCTGTCTCCATGAGAGGGGCATGGCTGGGGATCTTAAAACCTGATAGAAACAACTTTTATTGACCCAGGATCTGTGCTACATATTCTTGAGTGCAGTGTATTAGTACTTGGCTGCCTGTCTCCATTTCCAGCCATCGAGCTTACATTACAGTTTATTTGAAGTCAGCTTTTCCCTGGTGTTCAGGCAGTCTCTGGGGGGCTGTTAGCAGCTGGCATTATTTACAGCAGCCTATAAATTAAAGCATAGGTGAAGGGGCATATGGAGGCAGAGGGACGGATGGGTGACTGCTAGCGCAGAGACAGCATATGCATATATGGATACGGCTTTGTCTCACACAGCATCTCTAGGGACTGATGAAAGCCATCACTTTGACGCTGTCGTAAGTCTGATGTTACACTCTGATGTTATACAGAGTTTACTTCTACTGCCAGGTGCTCTGCAGGTACTGGAGGGATTGCCCTCTCCATGGGGAATTTACAGTCTGGGATAAAACAATGGGTTAGTAGACAGTAGTTAAAGCAAACAGCCAGTATAGATTTTTCTTCCTACAGAACAGTTTGATGTGTACACAGTGAAGCAAGAGGGGATCTTTAGAGGGATTTCAATGGGAACAGAGTGAAGTGGCCTTAGGGCTCAACTCAGAAAGGTTGTAAGGAGGATCATGGAAGGCAGCACCTGGGGGCATCTCTGATAAGACACGAGATGATTTGCTGCAGCAGTATCATATACCACAACAGAACGATAGAGTCACTGAAAATGATGGTTGGAAGGGAGCTCAGGAGGTCACATCTAGTCCAACTCCTTCTCGAAACAGGACCAGTCCCAACCACATCATCCCAGCCAATGCTTTATCTAGCCAGGCCTTAAAAACCTTCAAGGATGGAGCCTCTACCACCTCCCTGGTAACCTGTTCCAGTGTTTTACTACCCTCCTAGTGAGAAAGTTCTTCCTAATATCTACCCTCAATTTCCCTTGCTGCAACTTGAGCCCATTGCTCCCTATTCTGTCATCTGCCACCACTGAGAACAGTCCAGCTCCATCCTCTTTCAACCCCGCTTCAGGGACTTGAAGACTACTGTTAGATCCCCGCTCAGCCTTCTCTTCTCCAGACTCAATAAACCCAGTTCCCTTGGCCTCTCCTCACAAGTCACATGCCCCAGACCCGAACCATTTTTGTTGCCGTCCACTGAACTCTCTCCAACTTGTCCACATCCTTGCTGTAGCAGGGGGGCCAGAACTGGACACGGGACTCCAGATGTGGCATCACTAGTGCTGAATAGAGGGAAAGTGTTGCCTGGTAAAAGAGGGTCACCCTATATAGGAGTAACCAGTTCCATTCATCTGTTTAAAATGATCTGCTGCATGTTTTAGACATGCAAGGTGAAATCAGGCAAAATATTGCAGCTCCTTTGATCATTCCCTTGCCGGCGGCTCTCTTTGGTATAAAGGAGTAGAGCACAGCTGCCTGTGCCAAGGAAAAATATTTGTGACCATTACCCTCTTTTGAGTTGAAATTGAACAATTTCCACCTCCAGCAGAACACAAAGGCAAGATCAATATAATTTTGAGATAATGGCTGCTGTTACCTACGAGTGGGATGGGCTATGTAGCAGGAAGGCTTCGTTTTGTACATTCCAGAGTGCTATTTTCACGCAGCACATAATCTTGAGGATCTATTATTCTGAGGATTTCAAGCTTCTTCCCATTATGAGCAGGGATACAGGAGGCATAAGGTGAGGAAATATAATCAAAGAAATAAAGTAGGACACGTACAGAACATTTATGATGTTTTCCTTTCTATTCCCAGCCGCCTTATCTTCTTCCGCCGAATTATATTACTTTGATCAAAATGATCTTGTTCCCCTCTGCCCCCTTCTAACCTTTGCTTTTCTCATGTCTAGGACAAATGATTAACTGGGCTGCTGATGCTGCATGCACATAAAATTAACAAAAGACATAATGCATCCTTGCATCAGATGGGACTGAGACGAGGAAGACCTGGGTTCTAGTGCTGGGTCACCTATTGACTTCCTTGGGGGACGCTGGCCAAGTCACTTCACCTTCCTCTGCTTTAGTTTTCCCACCTGTAAAGTGAGGATAACCATGCTAACCACATTTGTAAAATGCTTTGAGACAGGATGGAAAGTACTGGATGAGTCCTAGGTGGTAGTACTGAGTGAAGGCACTGGAAATAACTTCCCAACTACTACCTGCTCTGTATATATTCCATGTTGCTCTTTTCCATCCCCTTACAATCAGGCTGCCTGCAAGAACCCTCCAAACACATTCATGACTTGGTTGATATGAATGGAGGGCTCTGAGAGTGACTGAAGATTGAGGATAATATTAACTTTAATGAATTAGCATGTTAACCTAAATAATTCATGCCAAACCCGAGGGAACAGAATACAAAGGAAAGTGCTCTTGTATTCTCCAGTGGCAAAGAAAAAAAAGAAACACAAGTGACATTCATCAGCTTGCATCATCTTTATTTTATTTAGCTTCCTCCACGAGAGCTCAATCCAAAGCCCAGCAGCACATTTATGGAACTGGGAAATTTGGGGTCTGAACTAGCAGGGCTTGACAAATCTACTTGCCTGTGGTGAATAGGAAAGTTTCCCAAGTTAGTAAAGTCATTATGCCATTTCTGCAAACTTCTTCCCTGCCCTTTTTTTTTTGGTTTTTTTGGTTTTTTTGTTTTACTATGAGTATATACAGAAGACATAGCTATGCCAGTATAGACACAGGGGATGCTTACTGCAGTTTAGGCTGATGCATTGTAATTGATTGGTCAGTCTGGTCTATCCCATAGTAAGCTGAAGCTAAATTGCAGTCACTTAGCAGTTAGCAGCAGTCATGTGTAAACTGCCCCGGTTTAGTTTCACTTGCTATAGGACCGAAGCAGACAGATGAAGTAGTTACATCAGCTGATACGTGGTCATACCTGCCTAAAAAGGGATAGGGGATGACCAGTTTGTCTGTCCACAGCCTGTATTTCTAAGCTTTTGAGAAGATAAGCTTCTGAATACAATCCTATGCAGTGCTCTTTTGAATCTCCAGATAAGCTACAAGACAGAGCTGTGACTTACCAAAACCTAGGTCTTGGGGCTGGATTTTAAAAGTGTAAGTAGCGGTTAGGAGTTCGTCTTCTGATGATATTGTTTTCCCTTTAACCAACTACAGCCTAACTCCTCTTTGAGCATCTCTCCATGTACATTAAGATGTGCAAGAAGGGTTCTTTCTTCCAGACAGCAGCAGCCTTGTGGACATCATCAAAATAGCATGTCCCTGATAATCAATGCTTTCAAAGAGCATGTCCAGACAAGCATGCATGTGCACAGTTGTGCTGCTGCTACTTGTCCCCAGGGAATGCCCGTGCTTTGGGCACTCTGGCACACAGCAAATTGCCCTGGGTGGGGTAGGGGAGGGGAGGGCCAGCATCTGGGCTGGCTCCAGCAGCCTTACCTGAGGCCCTGGGGGCCTCCAGGGGCTCCAGCAGCAGTGATCTGGCACACAGAGTCTAGCCAGCAGCCAGAGCATGGCTCTGGCTAGCCAGGTTCCAGTTTTGGGCAGCACGCACTGCTGCCACATGCACCGCCCTGCTTTTTTCAGGCATGGGTTTTTTTGACATCAGGATCTTCCAGTGTCAAAAAGCACCTGCTGCACTGCAAATTAACTGTGCAGCAAATGCTTGCGTGCAGTTTGCGGCACCACAGATGGGTCTGTGTGTCGTGTGTGGTGGCACAGTGGGGGGCACTACTGTGCTGAGCCACCTGCCTCACTGTGCCAGGAGCAAAAACCCCACTTCGGGAGTCTCCTTCAGGGAGTTTACAGCCAGCCATCCCACTTCCTGGAGAACACCCGCAAGTCTGGGGTAATGCTGCCACTACCCAGGCACTGGTCTCTATTAGGGCTCTGTGCAGCCCAGGGGATACAGACCCTATGAACCTTGGGGTTGCTTTGCCCACAGGTAATATTTCTGGGTGCTTCTTTCAGTGTGAAGCATCCCAAGATAACCTCAGGTAGGACTAAGGAAATATAGACAAGCTCCACTGGCTAAGCTGGGAGCAAAAAGGCTTGACTCTTCTCCCCAGCTCTCCCCAGTACCACAGCAAGGCACACTGTAACCTGATACCTTTATTGATTGGGGGGTGTAGAACAAGGAAGTCAGAATACACTTTGAGCAAACAAAAGTAAGTTGAGCCAGAGAGAGAGAGAGAGAAAAGGGGGCGGGGGGGCAGGGGTCAACCTGGAATGACCCAAGGGAGAGGCAGGGAGAGGGGATTTCTTAACACCGCATACCAGATGTGCATGCTTGTCTGGACATCCCCAAA
>NW_017729004.1:8685977-8695751 GCF_001723915.1 Gavialis gangeticus
GAGAAAAGGGGGCGGGGGGGCAGGGGTCAACCTGGAATGACCCAAGGGAGAGGCAGGGAGAGGGGATTTCTTAACACCGCATACCAGATGTGCATGCTTGTCTGGACATCCCCAAAGGGCGCAACTGAGCTAATTCTGAACTTAATTTAGCTGCAAGCATAGACAAAGACAAACTTCACTCAGATGGACAAACTTCCTGCAAGATGGCACAGTGGTTAAAGCAATACACCAGGACCTTGAATGTGCATTTCAGCTCTGATACTATGGGTATCAGTGGTAGACCTGGGACTGGTAGTGCAACTGAGGCGGGGGGACTCAAACAGAGCAGCAGTCCAGGTGCCGCCATGGTCAGGGGTTGCAAAAATAGCATTGCATCAGCCAGAGCTGCCCCAAATACTACATTGCCAAAGGCACATAGCAGCCCTGTTACATCTCTGCCTGGGACTGAAACTCAAGTCTCCCTCTTCAGTCCTGTATGTTGGAGTTTACTAATGATACTAATGATACCTCACTTAAAATAATGGCTTCGGCATGCACAAATTCCCCATCACACAACACATGCAAGAACTCTTCATTCCCATTAACATAAAGTGTAGTTGGGCATGATCAGTATTGAAGGCACTCAGTACTCAGAAGATTAGTTCCTGTCTGTGCTTTATGCAGAAGTTTACAGCACTGAATATGAAAGGGTTAAGGCTAAGGTGAAAGTTTTATCATAGTTTAAAATCCAATGACTCCCATTTTTAATGGAAATTAGGTCAGGCCCTAAAACTGCTTTCTATGCCAGTGATAATACACAACCACTATTGTTCTGGCTGCAATTTTCCTTTATTGTTTTAGAAAAGCCGGTGTGTTCACCTGTCAACCTATCACTCAGTTATTGCTTGGAACCCACATTACTTGTGTAGCCTACTGCAGTAGTTCCAGGATGTGTCTATATTTTCTTTTTAAAAACTGAACCCAGAAGTCTGCAGATGAATAGCCATTGCCTTGGTAATTCATGCTAATTGTAATTCATGCTAATAGTAATTCATGTAGCCATAAGAGCACTTGAAAAGTGTAGAGTGATGCAAACCTTAAAAGTCCTTCTCAGTATGCAGAAAGCCATGACATAGCTCCTGTTGTGATATGAACAGGTCGTGTTCTTGCAAGCAAGCTGTGGAGCTGTTCAAAGCATGTGTTCTTGAATACTACACAGGCACTTCCCTGTTTCCATTAAGCCAACTTCAGAACAATAGTGAAGCAGCACAAGCCACATTTAGGGACCTAATGATGAGCATCTATAGCTTCTGCTAACTAAATCTGGAGGTACTAGCCGTCAGCACCTTCTGCAATTAGGCTTTTCAGAGCCTAAATGTAGATCAAGAGGATTAATTTAGGCACCTACATACAAAAAAACAAACAACAATGCTGGGTGGCTTTAAATGTATAACTTCAGTCTGTCTTGAGACTGGGTTTAATGCAACCATGAACTATTGGACCTGACACAAGAATTACTGCTTGAAATTCTGCACGTCATCTCATAGTCGTCTCACAAGCTTTGAGCCCATGATGGACCATTAGATAATCTACTCTGACTGCCAGCATAAGTAGAATTTCATGGGGTTATACCTGTATTGAACCTAACATGGGAAAAGAAAGCATGTCTGTCAGAAAGGCAGTTTTGATCTGCAGATACCAAAAAATGGAGAATCCACTGCATCTCTTGGACATGCCTTGCATAGTTAATCATCTTTGGGTGCATATACACATTCATTAATGTGCCATAGTTATGGTGCATGAAATTTAATACCTGTGGGTACTTTTACACATGCTTCAGGGATGGTGCGGCTGCTCTTTAATTAGAGCAGCTGAAAGCCGCTCTAATTAAAGTGCCACCATGTCTCGTATATCAGTGTCCCCACTCTTAAAAGTATCAGCGGGGGGACTTGAACTAAAGCTTTTTGAGAGAGCTTTAGTTCAAGGGCCTCTGCTGCCATTTTAAGTGCAGGGACACTGATGCATGAGACTCAGGAGGCTGCTGGACCATGGCAATTGCCACACTGCAGGAGACTCAATTAATCCAGTGTGTCAGAGCAGCCTCGCTGTTCATGTATAGGCCCCCCCCCATATTACCTGGTAGTAAATCAATGCGCAGTAACCAGTGCTACTGCACAAGTAGCACCAGCATACACTTTTTAAGTGATGCAAATGTGTAGTAGACTAATACTACTGAGCAGTAACACATTAGCACGGCTTTCACCATGATGCACTAATGCGCAATAGAATTAGTCTACTGTGCATTTAGCGTCTTGTGTAGGCACACCCCTTGCTATTATAAATGTACACCTTATGTGCTGTCACAGAAGTTTGTACAGCATCATTGCCTCTTCTGGCCTTTAGACCACATTATTTTTTTTTAATGTAAAGCAGAGGTGGGGTTGTGGGGGCGGGGGTTGGGTGTTGTTTTTTTTTTTTGTTTTAACTTTTTAGGTTAAAAACCCAAGTTGCACAGATAAATGTATAGCTGTGTGAAAGAAAGAGCATGCTTGCCAATACATTGATTTCACTGAAAAACATCAGGCCACTGGCTTCCTGAAGAGCAGAACCTGAACCAGCTCTATTACTTGTGGTTGATTCAGACTTAAAATGCACAATGATTACTTTGGAGAATCCTTACCATTTCAAATCTCCTGCTTACATGAGCTATTGAGCCTGTGTCATTATTCTTCCCCAGTCTCTTCAATTACTTAACAGCACAGAGCAAATAAATTGGCTCTTCTTAGACTACTTATGAAGTGCTCGACAGCAAAACGCTTTAAATAAAAGGAGCGGGGTGCTCCTTCCATAGCAAAATTGCTTGTAAATGTCCCCTTTCTTTCCTGAACTAGTGTCAAGGGGATACAGTTTGCTTATGGCTCGGGTTCTGAACAAATCTTTTTTTCTTTCGTAGATGCAAAATATGGGACCGCTCTGACATGGAGCATTGCTTTACTCAGTAAGTAGCACCGATGAAAATAAGGAAGCTACTTGAAGAGTAAGCATGATTAAAGATAGCAGAATCAGGTTCTTCGGAAGCAAGAATTCATCACATGGTTAATGGGGGTGAAATGATTTATGGCAGTGATATGATTTATGGCAAGAAGTTAATGGCAACAGATGTTGGCAACTTTATTACAGTCTGTGTCTATAATTATGCTTTGACTAGTTAAATTGCAATTAGAAATAAAGGCCTTATCTTTCAATAGAAAAAAATAGATATATAAGGGAAGAGAGACAAAATGGAGAACACACTCTCATTTTGCCTTTGTGTCCAATTCCAGAATCTGTGATTCAACTAGCCTGAGATTAATCAATTCAATGTGTACTTATTGAAAGAAAATCATAGTCATAGGCTGAATGCTGTGCTGACATATATCCTGTAACTCCACAAGGTCTGAATGCATAAAATGGGGTCTAATTTAGCTCTGGGCCTCTCTATGTGTGTCTGTATATGCATGAATCAACAATTCAAAGGTCTCTCTAAGTTTAAATTGTCCACTGGGTCTAGCATGGTGTGGACATCTCACTGCCTCTCCTTCAGTGGTTCTTATGACTTTCTCGAGTATTGAGTTGAAAAGCATCAGTGACTATGTCCCTTGTTTGAGGCCGCTATAACTTTCCAGTGGATCTGATAGAATTCCCATATCCAATAGCACTGCAACTCCTGGATGCATATCTTACTAAGGTGTACCTACCTGCAATGCATATCTTAGTAAGTGTACCTATTCTGTTGCAAATCCCAGTCCCCACCATGATTGCCCATAGTGCTTCTCTTCTAATGCTATCAAAAACATTGACAAAAGCTATGCCTACTTGATATAACATTCACATGTTGCTTTCCAGTGGTAATTCCCTGTTTCCTTTCCCATTTTATTCAGTTTACTTAGTGGTCTCCTGTATGGTTAACCCAGAAAAGTGAAATACAGCTTGCTTTGCCGCTGCCCACACATGTTTTTTGCAAAGATTACAATTCAACCTTCAAGGCTGGCTAGTCTGACACCTTTCTCAAGCACTCACAATTCCTGATGCATTTTGAAACCACCAAAGAAACATTTCATATGGTAGGCAATTAAAAAAAAAAAAAAAAAGGAAACCATGAGCAATATAGCAAAATAATCCATGTTAAATAACAGATGGGCTCACACTGATTCTGACTTAGAGATTCAGATTCAACCGGAGTTTGACATTCTTAGTTTGGTACCTGTAAAAAATCAGAATGTGAAGCAACAGGAAGCCCTGAAATCCTTCAAAGCCCTGAAATCCCAGGAGGCAAAGTAATAAATTATACAGCTTATCTGTTGAAAGCTTTTATGCACTGTTCTCAAATTTCCAGTCGAGAAATGTGAAGTAAGCAGCGTGGCAAATGAGAGAGGATATTGAATGGAGATTGACCTTTTTTTTTGTCCAGATAAGTTCACCATTTCCTTCCTCTGCAGTGGAGGGTAGAAAGTAGGGACCAATCTATGAATATCAGCTTCATCTCTTTTGTTCTATGGGCAGCTCCAATAGCCTCTTTCCCCATGATGACTTTTCTAACTTCTAGGTGGGAATAGTTCATACTTTCATAGACTTCATAGTCATTAGGACTGGAAGGGACCTCGGAAGATCGAGTCCAGCCCCTTTTCCCATAGGCAGGAAGTCAGCCATACTGACATCCCCCGACCCCCTTCTAGGTCCCCCCTTCCAAAAACAAAAATGTAATAGTAAGTTTGATTCCTTTTGTCCATTTCCAAACTCAAAGGCAAATGCATGGGTTGATAGATGCAGTCTATGTTGAACTTGGCTTCATAAAGGACACCATTTCCCATCCCAGATAAGGTTTTGATGGGAAAGTTATTTTTGTGGCTAAAATATCAAAGACAAGGTCATTCTGTGCTGACCCCATTGTGTCTCTGATAGCAAAATTGTCTGCATTGCACACTGGTTCTGGAGAAAGACTAGGGGCCACAACAAGAGTTCGTTGTTTCTCAGCAGGGCTCTTGGTTGTAGCTGTGTTGGTCTACAGATAAAGGCAGACAAGGTTCTTTGGGTATGTGATCTCTTTTATTAGACTAACTGAATAGTTGCAAAAATTGTTCTTTGCAAACTTTCAGGTACAAACACCCTTGCTTCAGGGGGGAACAAGGGGGATATGTTGAACTAGTGATAGAATGTAGCTGGTAAAATGCAGACAGGTTCCTTGAGGTTATCACATGGTAAGCAGGTTAAAATGTGCAATAAATCCAATGTCAATAATTATTCCAATCAGGACTCATAGGATAGATGATATCTTTTATTAGACCAACAAGATTTTTGCACCAAAAAAAATAATCTTTAATTGCAAGCTTTTGGGCACAAACACCCTTCATCAGGCAGTGGAGAAAAGATTGTAAAATTTCTCCTGGCTAGAAATGTAAGTTCTTATTTGATAGGATTACACAGAGGAGTCAATAGATGGAAAACTCCTCTGGGCAGTCAGTTTAGAGCTGGCATGGAGTCTCTCATCTCCTACAAGGATCTGTGATGATGCAAATTACCTTGAAACAAAGGCAGGAGCAGGATTTCGGGTTTCAGGTGGTCACAGTTGCTTCCTGCTTGGGAAAATATGAGGATTTCATTTTAAAAATCAGCTAAAATTAAATATCTTCCATGTGTCAGATATTCAGGTGGTAGTCGTATTGGTCTAGAGGAAAAGGAAATCCAGACTCATAGTAGAGAAAGTATCTTTTATTAGACCAACAAGATTTTTGCAAAAAAAAAATGCGATAATTGCAGGGTTTTGGGCACACACACCCTTCATCAGGCATTGGAGAAAAGATTGTAAAAGTTCTCCTGGATACCTGATATATGGAAGATATTGAATTTTAGTTGATGTGTATAAGTTCAGTAACATACTTAGGTCTATATGCTCCCTATGCCTGAAGAAGGCTGTTTGTACCGGAAAGCTGGCAAAGACCAATTTGTCCAACTATTCAGTTGGTCTAATAAAAGATACCACATCTACCCAAAGAACCTCATCTGTCTTTGTTTCTCAGCAGGGCACATAAATCCTCAGGGGGATCCAGGCTGCTGCTGCAGTAGTTGTGGTAGCTTATTTAATGCAAACTTAGACCTCTCTACACACACTTCAGTTTGCAATGTAGACACAGTCCTTGACAAGCAGAATGACTTTTCAGGTGCTAGCTCATTTATATTTTATACCACAAATCCTGCCTCCTTCAATTTTAAGACTGTGAAGATTTGACCCAGATTTCTTCTTGTTTATAGTTTTCGGAGACACAGAACTTCAGCTTAGGCACAGCATACTTGAACCTGCTGCATGCAAGACTGTGAAAGAAAGTCCCGTTTGTAACACTATAGCCCTGCAAAGATGGATATGAAAACTCACTGCCTGAACACTTATGGTTGCTATGACAATGGTAAGAATTTTAAAATATATGTACTTTAAAGGCAAGCATATGCTTGACACTGACCTGGGTCCTGTTTCTGGCTCTGACACCATCTTGCTGTATGACCTTAGGTACTTCACCTGTTTGGGCTTTGCTTTTCCACTTAATAGTCTTACCATTTAGGTTGCAGGCTCTTCAAAGTGGGCACCTTCTCTCATCAGTACTTCCCCTAGCAGACAGATCTAAGCACTGATATAAAGCATAAAATAATAGTGCCTTTAATCTTCCATCAAACAGTGTTCTTTGTCCCTCAGCCAAAGACAGACAAAGATCTGGGTTAGTGAACTTACATTGTTACCAAAGGAGGAATTTTTTCCAGCTAGAGCTGGTCACAGCTAGGAAGATAAACAAAAAAAAACCCAATTCCCCCTGCTTATTTTTCATTGAAATTCAGACTCCTTAACCAGGGCCATTCCCTACAGTCCACCACTTTCATTTTTGAGGGACAGTCTAATGGCTTAGTCCCTAGCAATGGGCTTTTTTATTTTGCATTCATCTGGTATAAGAGCTGCTTTGGCTACTTCACAACATACTCCAGTGACAAGGTCAGGTTATTTTCTCCTTCCCTCGCCACAGCACGTGCTTGCTTTATGTGACTAATGTCAATAGATGTTTGCCTGCCTTGGCTGTCCAGACTGTTTCTGCAGCTCTGTATTTTTTTTCCATCAAACTCTTCATTACTCAATACCTCAAATGCACGTCTAGACGTAGGCTTCTCTGAGCTTCCCTTATCTAAATGCATTTCATTGTCTTCTCTTTGTGGTACCCTGCTGCTCCCTTTTTAGAATGACATGTTGGCATCAAGTACCGTTTTATTTAGAGGGTTGTATTTCATAGTTATATTTTCTGGAGCTATTTAATGATACGTACACAGGTAAATACACATACAGAATAACAGTTGGCTTGAAGAGGTGTTAGAGATATGGATAGAAGAGAACAAGCACTCCTACATACAGGTTAGAATAGAAATACCCAGTCATTAGGTGTGGTATTTCTAGCTTAAAGCATGCCTGATGCAATATGGCATATACCGATAGATTTTCACTGGTGGGAGTCAAAGCTTTTATTACAGATGGCCAGATGAGGGTGGAGGGTCCCCATGGGGATTTTAAGTTTTCACTGGAAAAAAAAAAAGCAAGAAACTTTGTAGTTAAAAAAAAAACCTACCAAAAAGGACAGTTTGGGGTATTCAATTTTCTAATTTAAAGCAAAAAAAAATAAAAAATTCAAGCCCAGCAGACACTTTTTATAAATTTTTACCTAGTCAAATCTGTATTTCCACTGGAAAAAAAGCTAGCTTTACACAGAAACATTTTCACTGCTTGACATTTTTTGCCTGATACAAACTGGAGTCTGATTTCAGAGGATTTTAGACCCAGCTTGAATACAGAATTCTGACATCCCTGGCTGGGTGGCTGAGGCTGTTGCTCATTCAGGATCTAATTCTGCTACCCGATTTATGGGTCAATATCTCAACTTGAAGAAACCAAAATCATCCCATTTAGGCTAATGTTGCAACATGGATTCTAGCTATCTTAGCATAATTAGTCATTGTGGTCTAGGGGTTAGGAGAGAGGCAAGGATTTTTGTGAGTAATCTCTTCTATATGATGAACATTCCCAACCATGCAACCTTATCTTAAGTACTTACAGCCACATCAGTGCAGTGTTAGAGCACCTCACAGTCTTCAATACATTCTCTTTCTTAGAGCACCCGAAGAAGTACAGAAGTATTATTATTCATATTTGCTGATGGCAGACTGAGGCACAGACAGCATAAGAGTCAGAGCTAGTTTGGTTTTGAAGGCACCTACATTCAAGTGAACTTTCCTCTCTAGCCATCTAGAAGGCCCTCTCCCCTTGGAAGAGAGTTCTGGATCACATTTCTCAACTCAAGGACTCAGTTTTATGTTGGTGAGAAAAAGAGAAGTCTGGCAGAAGGGAAAAAAACCCCTCAAAGTTGGATACAAAAGTTTTCTGCCTTTCCTCATGGTCTTTTTGGCCTTGTGACTCTCATATGCCTAGATACCCAATGACTTGCTATCAACAGGAGAGGGGAAAGAGTGTCCTCAACTAGCCAGTTTTATATAGGTGAGTATTTTTTATATAGGTGCTCTGGGCTCAGGCTTCTTCAATGTTCAAAGGACATAAAAATCAGGTTTTCTGCTCTCTGGGCAAGTAATCTAACTCCCAAGCCATTAAGGAACCCGTGGGTATCACTCATAGATTCATAGATGTTAGGGTTGGAAGGGACCTCAATAGATCATCAAGTCCGACCCCCTGCATAGACAGGAAAGTGCTGGGTTCAGATGAGGGCAATATGTGGCAATCCTTATGTGGCAGGCTGGCTGGTGGGCTCACCAGCAGGCCACATCGTTAGCTTGAGCCTGAAGGGCTTGGGCTTCATTGGTGGAGGCAGTTTTTCCTTCACCGCCAATCAGGGGAAGGCAGAAGAAAGGCAGCCCTGCCCTGACCCTGCGGTGCAGTAGAACAGAGACCCTGAGAAGGAACTAACCCCTCGGGCTTCCTCATTGGTCCACTCCCAATCCAGAGTGGAGCCTCCAGAGGGAATAAAAACCCATGTGCTGAGCACACAGGTATCTTCAGCAAGGGATGATGAAGAGGACTGCTAGAGCTGACCAGCGGGGCGGAGTAGTTGCCCCAAAAATGCCCAGAATACACCTCCACTGAAGGGGAAGCAGCAAGTGGCTGTGTCCCAGTCTCACCATGAAGGGAGTCGTGGTGCTGGTATATGGAGGATGCGGGAGCAGATGAGACCTTGGCAGCTGCACAAGGCTGCATGGGTCCCCAACCCTGCACGAAGTAGGAGCCCTCGGTGCACGGATCAGTCCACAGAGCTTGCAGAGCTGAAGGGACCTCGGTGGCTGCACAAGGCAGCGTGGGTCCCCAACCTTGCATGAGGCAGGAGCCAGGCCCTCACAGATCAGTGCAGGGCCGGAGAGATGATGGGACACCACAATTTCATGAGGCAGCGCAGATCCCCAACCCTGCACAAGGCAGGAACTGGGCCATTGGCACATGGATTGGTGCACAGGGCCATAAAACTGATGGGACACCATGACTGCATGAGCCAGCATGAGTCCCCAACCCAGCATGAGAAAGACGCCAGGCCATTGGTGTGCAGATCAGTGCACAGGGCCGTAGAACTGATGGGACATTGTGAGTGTATGAGGCAACACAGGTCCCCATTCCTGCCCTAGGGCAGTGCACAGACCTGAGAGAGGGCTTCTGAGAGAGGTCTGCCAGGCCTGGGAGAATTCCTGCCGTGAGCAGTGACCGGGCAGGTCGACCACGCCACCGAGGGA
>NW_017729004.1:8700751-8702905 GCF_001723915.1 Gavialis gangeticus
AGCTGCACAAGGCTGCATGGGTCCCCAACCCTGCACGAAGTAGGAGCCCTCGGTGCACGGATCAGTCCACAGAGCTTGCAGAGCTGAAGGGACCTCGGTGGCTGCACAAGGCAGCGTGGGTCCCCAACCTTGCATGAGGCAGGAGCCAGGCCCTCACAGATCAGTGCAGGGCCGGAGAGATGATGGGACACCACAATTTCATGAGGCAGCGCAGATCCCCAACCCTGCACAAGGCAGGAACTGGGCCATTGGCACATGGATTGGTGCACAGGGCCATAAAACTGATGGGACACCATGACTGCATGAGCCAGCATGAGTCCCCAACCCAGCATGAGAAAGACGCCAGGCCATTGGTGTGCAGATCAGTGCACAGGGCCGTAGAACTGATGGGACATTGTGAGTGTATGAGGCAACACAGGTCCCCATTCTTGCCCTAGGGCAGTGCACAGACCTGAGAGAGGGCTTCTGAGAGAGGTCTGCCAGGCCTGGGAGAATTCCTGCCGTGAGCAGTGACCGGGCAGGTCGACCACGCCACCGAGGGAGGACACCCCGCCTACACCAAGAGAGACAAGCCCGACCCTCCAAAAGCTGCTGGGAGTCATGAGTTACCTGGGAAAGGGATTCCCAAGGGGGTGGAGGGGCCTTCCCTACTTCAGGTGGACAAGGGGAAGCCCCTGAGGAGGGAAGATGATTCGCCCTTGGGCATAGAGAGGAGTCTAGGGCCTCTGTTTGTTAAGGGGGGGCTTCATGGTTACGGGACCCTCCTAATTGAGTGAGTTAGGAAAGGTAATGATGTTCTTCTAGGTAACAGGATCCTTCCCCGGGTGCCATTTCTTCTTTGAGCACAGCTGCGATGCCATTGTTGTGGTGTTTTTCCTTTCGCCATTGGGATTCTTGTTGTAACCCTGCATCCTTATTATTGTATTAGGAAAGGATTGTAAAGTGTTTTGTATCTGAACTCATTGTATGGGTTATCTGTATATATTTGTGATTCATTTGATGTAACCTGATTGTGTATGTTCAATTATTGTCCCACCACTGCCAAATATTCCTGTCATTGATTTGTTGATTTAACCTGTGTTTTATCATTAAGTACTCCTTTGCCTGCTGCCTGGAGGGCCTGCCAAAGCGGGCAGAGGCTGCAGACTAGTCAGAAGGCCTTAAAGGATTAAGGCTGTGCCTGAGTTTCATAGATTCATAGACATTAGGGCTGGAAGGGACCTCAGAAGATCATCGAGTCCAGCCCCCTGCCCCAGGGGCAGGAAGTCAGCTGGGGTCAAAGGATCCCAGCAAGATAAATGTTAAATTACCTCTTAAAGGAGTCCAGAGTAGGTGCTTGCACCCACCACCTCTGAAGGCAGGCTGTTCCAGGCCTTGATGATTTGGACAGTAAAGAAGTTCTTCTTTATGTCCAGGCTGAAATGGTCTTGGAGAAGTTTATGACCATTAGACCTTGTCATCCCTTGGAGCGCTCTGGTGAACAGCTGTTCCCCCAGATCCTGATGTACACCCCTTATATACTTATAGGTGGCCACCAGGTCTCCCCTGAGCATGTGCTTTTCCTGAAGAGTCCCATGGCTCTTAGCCTCTCATCATAAGGCCTGTTTTCCTGCCCCCCGATCATATGCATGGCTCTCCTCTGGACTCTCTCAAGCTTGTCCACATCCTTTTAAAACTGTGGAGCCCAGAATTGGATGCAGTACTCCAGCTGCGGCCTCACCAAGGCTGAGTACAGCGGAAGGATGACATCCTGGGATTTGCTGGAGAAGCATCTATGGATGCAAGCCAGAGTTTTGCTCACTTTGCCAGCCGCAACATCACACTGATGGCTCATGTTCATCTTGTGGTCAATCACGACCCACAATTCCCTTTCAGCCATGGCTAGCAAGCGTAGCACTGCCGAGCCTATATGCATGCTGCGGGTTTTTCTTCCCAAGATGGAGTACCTTGCATTTTTCAGAGCTGAAGGCCATCAGGTTTACATCCACCCATTTTCCGAGCCTGTCAAGGTCAGCCTGAATCACCATCCTGTCTTCAGGTGTAGACGCTTTACCCCAAAGTTTGGTATCATCGGCGAACTTGGCCAGTCCACTTCTAACTCCAATGTCCACATCCTTAATGAAGATGTTGAACAATATGGGTCCAAGAACAGAA
>NW_017729004.1:8707905-8710370 GCF_001723915.1 Gavialis gangeticus
GTTTACATCCACCCATTTTCCGAGCCTGTCAAGGTCAGCCTGAATCACCATCCTGTCTTCAGGTGTAGACGCTTTACCCCAAAGTTTGGTATCATCGGCGAACTTGGCCAGTCCACTTCTAACTCCAATGTCCACATCATTAATGAAGATGTTGAAGAGGAGCTCAGTGCTGAAAAGAGCTATTGCCTGTGTAAGCCTATATCTGTATATAATATATGTATAGATATAGATATACATTAGCGACACATAGGGGGAGATCGGCTGTGCACCCCCTGAGATAGGTCATGCACCCTCTGGAACCACCAGCCGTGAAACCGGAAGTGTCACTGGGGGACCCCCCTCCCCAGCTGGCGATTGGCTGCGAGGGAAACCCTGCCTCCCTCCTCCCCCCCCGGTCAGCGATCTGGTGCCCCCCCGCAGATTTGGGAGGCACCAGTCACCCATGTAGGTATAAATACAGATACAGATATAGATATATGTACATAAGTTCATGGTTATAAGTTTTATATTATGCTATATTATTAAACCTATAAACAGTTAAATATCACTGGGTGTCCTTGGTCTCTGCTCTGCTCTGCTCTGCTCTGTAGAAAGCTAGGCAGCCACACTCCCCATAGCGTACACGCACCCACTGACATCCCTTCAATTGGAGAGGGGGTACCTTCTGCGTACCACCCAGGTTACACGTATATATATGAGAAATTGACTCCTGTCTTGTATAGCAGAATTGTGCATGATCTGAAAGCCCTTGTAGTCTTTCACATGTACAAAAAACCCCTTTCTGAAACTGTATAATCAGAGCTGCAATCTATTCCTTCTCTCAGCTCCTATCTTCCCATTACTGCTTTGGTGAAACTGGCTGCTTTCTTTTCCTGCTGCTCTCAGTACCAGTAATGAGAGCTGGCTAGAGCCTGTTCGTCCCATTTTGTGATAACTTCAAAGGCTTCTAAATTTGCTCCAATGGTTTCACAAAATGAACCTGTATAGAAAGGACCTGACTGTGGAGTGAGGTCTCTTTCTCCAAAACTATCTTGGACTTGAGGTCACCCCATTGAACGCTTTGTCAACGGAGGAGAAAAAAATATATATTGAAAAATTTTTCTAACTGGTTCAATTGGGAACACATAAGTTTCTTTGTTGTTCAGTTTTCAGAGCTTGATTCAAATGTATAAAATGTATGGCTGGCTGGAGGGAAAGGCGGATAAGGACAATACTGATAGAAGTGTCCTGACTGAAACAACTGTGAATGGTCATCTAAGAAGAAAAGGAGCAGAAGAAAAGTAGAGAACTTCATCTTTTTTGTCTTGCTTTGCCATTATATGATTCACCAAATACTCCTCTCTAGCACCCATTACAAGCAGAGCAACAGCATTCCACTGCTTGCAACAAAGGAACATAAAGTAACCACTTCCTGCTAAAAGCATGTGATTTCTTTTGAAATGATCTCTAAGTACAACCCCTGAAAGGGAAGAAGGGTGGGTTGGGGGGGAGCATTTTAAAAATGAGTTGTGAATTAATCAAATTAAATTATATTCTCCATAGTGCTTTTAAAGAGGTAGGCAGGAAGGGAAATTACTGGTCTTCCAATAGTTGCTACGCTATTAAAAGCTCCTTTTTTTCCCCCCCATAGCTTTTAAAGCTTAGCAAGATAGATTGAAATCCCAGCCAGCAGTTAGAAGCCACTTTCCCTTTGTTACTGAGCTACTAAAAGAGCACTCAGGAAACCAGACCCATTAAAAGTTGAGGAGCAGGGACACAGACTTAAAATGATGGCACTTGCAGCTAGTTGCTTAATGGAACTGTACCTGCACCCACATATATACTGAGACCTCACTTTGGGTCCCAATCCAGCAAAGCCCATAAGCACACACCTACATTTAAGCAAGCGAGTAGAGTGAACTTTGTGCGTTGTGGGGTTAGGGAAATCAGGCTATGATCCCACAGTGATAGAGGATAAGAGCTTCTCAAGACTGAGACTGTACATAAAAAAGCAAGTGGTAACAATCACAAACTTGGTTATTAAGGACTAGTATTCTATATAGATTGAGGGGGTTACTGTTCTGGAGATAGATATAAGGCAGACTCTTTTTGTCTACATTACATGTTGAATGAATCTAGTTCTAATGAAAGGTAGTGGATCAACAGTTAAGCATATTAGCAAGTGTTTTCCTTGTGTACAAGTCCAAATTTTTGTCAAAATTTTTGATGCTCAAAAAAAAAATCTAATTCAATGCCCATTTCTCCATTAAAATGCATTTTTGACAGAATTGTCAGTCTTAATGGACAGTCCTTAAGTCTGAAACTGTCTATGTATCCAGTAGAGAGTTACAACCTGAGCAATGGCAGTGTCTCCTCCACTACATGGAAACTTTACTCAAAGGCCCGCATGTAGAAATAAAGTTCTTGGTGCCCAAAGCATAAATTGGCCTTGCTCCTCTGATTTATGCTAAATTCTGCAGGGAATA
>NW_017729004.1:8715370-8716504 GCF_001723915.1 Gavialis gangeticus
ACCTGAGCAGTGGCAGTGTCTCCTCCACTACATGGAGACTTTACTCAAAGGCCCACATGTAGAAATAAAGTTCTTGGTGCCCAAAGCATAAATTGGCCTTGCTCCTCTGATTTATGCTAAATTCTGCAGGGAATATGGCCTAGAAGGTTATTTAGGGTTAGATCCAAAAAGGCCATAAGGGCCTAATTCAGTGGCTCCCAAACTTGTGGGTTGCAATCGCAAATGGGGTCACAACATCAGCAGATGGAGTCGCGGCATGGCGCTCTCTCCTATGCCAGGTCCCACCCTTTGGGCTGCAGAGACCCAAGGGAAGGGCAGCACGGCGGGGAGCCCCACGCCCATTGTGGGCAGATCACATCCTTGCGCTTGACCACGGGCTCCACTCAGGCCATGCCACCAGCAAGGGAGATGACGGGCAGGAGGGCAGAGAGCCGGCTCCATGCTGCAGCCCCAACAGCTGCTGCTTCCTGTGGGCAGCTCAGGAACTGCTGGTGTTGTGGGAAGGGAGCTGTGAGCCCTGGCCCCGGGGCACCTGTGGGGCTGCAGGTTGATAGTGAGGGGCACCAGCAGGGCCAGGATGCTCTGGGTTGGGAGTGAGGGGCACCTGGGGGAGTGGCAGCGAGTTGAGAGTCAAGGGTCATGCTGAGGAAATGGGGTCATAAATGGGATCATGGTAAGGAAAAGTTTGGGAAGCACTGGCCTAAGTTGACCCTTAAAGTGCCCAAGTCCAGGTAAAAGATCCACAAACCCCATATCTTACTACTTAAGCACGAGACAAGGCATAGACTCCTAAGCTTTCTGGTGAAAACCAACTCAGGTGCCTAAAGTTCAGCTACTGCTGCGTGGTCAGAACTGCTGCCATCTCGGTTGAGTCAAAGTATCCCGTTTATGACCCCATTTCCTCAGCATGACCCTTGACTCTCAACTCGCTGCCACTCCCCCAGGTGCCCCTCACTCCCAACCCAGGAAAAAAACAACCCCTTATTTTCTAAACATACATCCCCAAAGATGCTGAGAAAAGTAATTTTGATGTATGTTTAGAAAATAAAGGGTTGTTTTTTTCCTCCTATGAAATGTGTGATTGGGAAGATGAAGTGTGCCTTTTTCTTTCTTTTTCTTTTTTTTTTTTTTTTT
>NW_017729004.1:8721504-8729658 GCF_001723915.1 Gavialis gangeticus
CTCTTGCAATCATGCAGGAAGGTGTTGCCACTTTCTCCGTTAGCGTATGTGATGGCATGTAGGCAGGAATACAATGGTATCCGGAGTGAAGACAAGCATTCATCAGCTCTGAAGATGTAAGTCTATTGAGGAGTTTTAAGATGCTTCTTCTAGCACGATCGCTAGCTGAGACATGCAGAGAGGGAAAGGTTGTAACATCCTAGGTGTCTGGTCTTCACTGCAATGAAGAATTGTGAGACTCTGGGAGGAAAGCCAGGCAAAGGATTCATCCTGGAAGGGGGAACATCTTAATTGCTGTGGGTGAAGAAAAACAGTCAAAAATAGCAGCAGGTTATAAGAGCAAACATAATTTGTCAAGGTTTCTGACTGCCATCTAGTGGAAGATGTTGGTTGTAGCCGAATTGGTCTAAGGACACAGGCAGACAAGGTTCTTTGGGTAGATGTGATATCTTTCATTAGACCAACTAAATAGATGGCAAAAATGTTTTTTGCAAGCTTTTGGGTACAAACACCCTTCTAGGGGAGGAGTCACATATTGCTTTTCCTACCAAAAGTAAATAGTGTAAGAAGGAACTAATGGTTTTAATGTAGAGCTTGTCAGTCCATGGAAAAAACACCTGGGAACTCCATAATAAAATATATACAAATGAAGCAGCCGAAAAAATGGTGAAACATTAGTGAAATGGAGCACAAAGCCATCAATTAAAGCAGCATCTATTCAATTTTTTTTTTTAAATCTAGTTCTATGGTCATTGAAAGATGCAAAGGGAGGTTGTTTCGTAATCCACTGACCGTGCTGACAAACAAGCACTTGTCTCTTCTCCGGCCACCAACAGCCCCAAAATTTGAAAGGTGAGGCACTTCAGATGAAGACAAAGGCTCGGCATTCTCTGCAGATCCAGCATGTGAATTTAATCAACTAGCTGCCTCCAAAAGCATGCCATCTAATGAACTCCATACATAATGAAGGTTGATAATGTATTAGCCAGGCTCGCTGGCCCAGCAAGAGATACCCAGAAATAATCCTGCCTCCCCTCCAAATATACACGAAAAAGGATGGATGGGTGAATGGATGGAAGAGAAGTCACAGAGTAACTCACTCAAATAGCATACACGAAAGATCTAATTTCTAGTCCCTCCTCACCCGGACAGGCCACAAACCCACCCTGTCCACTTCTCAGAAGAGTGTCCCAACCACTGGGTTGCAAGCTAGACAGGGGGAACTAGAATGCAGCTGCTCTCCGAAAGGACAGCCCTTCCAATTAGGCAATAATATTATATGCTTCCTTGATGCTTCTCCTTCTCAACCCATGAATCCTCCAGGCCTTTCTGGTCAGCTTCAAGATCCTCCTAACTCTTATCTGTATTGCAATAGATGATCTTCCGAGGTCACTCCACTGATCATATAGACACAGTGGTTAGTGGAGCAGGGTTGACCTGCATAATTTTTTGGGCCTTGGATGTCTAAATTCCACCTAAATGCCATTAAGGTGCCTATGAGAATGATCTGGACCAGACTGTAAGTTACTGATTATCATGAGTAAAGTTATTAGGGCTGTGTGAAGCTTTGGTCGCTGATTTGATTCGGCGGAGATTCAGCCCGATTCAGCGGCTGAATCTCCGAATCTGAATCAAATCACGAGTCACTTTAATCTCTCCAAATCGAATCGGAACCCTCTGCATCAATTTGGAGAGATTTGGAAAGATTTGATGATTTGGACATAGACACAGCTTTAAATGTTTTTTCTACGTGCCTCAAGGTACCAGGTGGCTCATGAATGCTCAGATGCTATGGCGGATGGAGTGTCCCGAAAAAAGCACCGGGGGGAAGGGTGCTTGGCAGCGGACCTAGAAGTGGACCAGAAGCAGTAATGGTTCACTTCCAGGTCCACTGGGGAGTGCACGTGCCCCCCCCCTCCCCCCGCCTTGGTGACTGGTGCCTCCTGGGTCTGAGGGGGTACCCGGGGTCCTCCTGTGGCTGATCACAGGGCTAGGGGGCATGGGGGGGTCCCCCCCACACTCTGATGGACCTGGAAATGGACTAGAAGTACTTCCAGTCCACTTCCAGTTTCACCGCCAAGCATGTGGGGTGCCCCCCCAGTACACACACACACTCCTGTGGGATGCTCCATCTGCCCCAGCATCAGGACATTCACGAGCCATGCCTGGTATCTGGAGGTTGGTAGAAAAAACATTTACGGCTGTGTCTATGGCTGAATCAGCATCGAATCTTCAGATTCATCCGAATTGAATCAGAACCGTGATCTGAATCAACGAATTGAATCACTGTCCCAATTCGGCCAAATCCAAATCTGAATGAAATACGGCCCATTTCGCAACCCCCTAAAGGATATTATTCTCTACTCTAAAGTAAGGGAAACAATAGAAACAAAAGTTGTGGTTCTCAACCTTTTTAGGCTCAAGGCACTCCTTATTTGACTCAGGGTACCCCTTGTTTGACTCAAGGCCCCCCTCAGAAGATACCAGCTCTTGGCTTTCACCCATTCTTTGACTAAGGAAAAACTAATAGAGCCTTTCTTCTCTTGCAAGTAACTCAGAAAGGCCACAACAGGTCAAGCTGTTCTGGACACTGTGGTCCCTATTTTAAATCTTTGCATTGATCTTGTTAGTCATGTATACTCATCTACACCCCTAATTCTGTGCAGCACTCTGGGGCAAACTTAAAGGATCTCAAGGCACCCCAAGGTGCTGTGGGACCCTGGCTAAGAATCACTGACCAAACAAAAATGAATGAATGCACTATGTGATGTGACTCCCCATTTTTTAGTCCTCAGAATCCTATTCCGCTGAAGTGACATGTCTGTGCCCATACATTTTTCCCTGTTGCCATTGGTGGTACCTTTAAAATAGATACCTTGTTTTTCTTGATGTCTGTCATACCCATGTATGTCTCTTTCACATCACGTTTCTATTTTAGGCTGCTTCTCTCCATTTTCCTATGAACACAAAATCAAGTGGCCTTCTGTTGTCAAAACACATTGGGTTTATTTCCTCTTTGGTTTGCTTTGTCCGTTGTTATTTTCCATCCACTGATGAGCATTCATCTGCCCTGGAAAACAGATGGGCAGCACACAAGCCTGGCTGGAAAACAACCTGTCAATGTGTTAGGTGCGCTGATAAACTGTCCTGTTTATATCATGGCAAATAGCAGGCAGTGCTGTGGTTATGGAGAAGAATGCAGGCTGTAAATGTTAAGTCAGGGAGAGATAGAGGCAAAAATACTGCCTTGGATTGAAATAACTTTCAACTGGTTAATGAAATCAAGGGAGTCCTTGCTGCCCAGTGGAGAGAGCACTTGCTGCGGCTGTTATTGAAGTTGAGCTGCTAGAAACACAAGAGGAATTTCACCAAAACTGCTGCAAACATGTAGTGCTGGTAAAAGATTAGTTAAACTGGAATGGGAATTGGAAAGAAAAATTGCTTTTTTTTTTTAACCTATACAAAGATATTAGGGCCAAGAGAGACCATTATCATCATCTAGTCTGGCCTGGTGTAACACAGTCTGTTGAACTTCAGCTCTACAGCATGTGGTTTTACAACAAAGAGCCACAGGAAAATTATGAGTTAGTATTGAGAAGTAGACAGTGATTTCTGGGGTGCCTTGATTTCACTCGGAGATTTAGATATTTGAAAGATAAGGCCACAGTATTTCAACATCAGCCGCCAAACTGGGTGGATTTTTGTGGGGGAGGGTGAATCAAATATTAATGCAAAATCAGCTTACAGGAAACTTTTTTTAAATTCACTCTCTTATTCATGTGCTAAGAAGTCTTTTGTTTAATGTATGCAAATAATGCTAAGATGCCACACCAAATTGCTCAGTGTATTAAATAAATGGGTATAATAATAATTGGTCTGAATCTCTTTTTGGCTAAGGCCATTGTGACAGCAATTTAAATTAGAGCTGTAAATTATATTTACAAATAAACAGTTGTGTGTACACTTGAATGTAAATGAGAATGCAGCTAACTATTTCTGGCAAGAGAATGAACATGAGAAACGTATTCAAAGTACAGCTAAAGCAGCATCACTTAAAAGGCATGCCATAAAAATAGCAGTGATGTATAACAGCAGTTGAACATTACAGTATAATCACTACTCTCCATAAATATAGAATACTAATTGTTTTAAGTTTTGGAAACATGTTCCAATATGTATACATAAAGTCCCTTGGCCATTACAATACATGGTGTTTAGTACTAATATACTGTATTATTCCCCCCACTATGGGAAGGATGTGGACAAGTTGGAGAGAGTCCAGTAGAAGGCAACAAAAATGGTTTGGGGCCTGGTGGACATGACTTATGAGAAGAGGCTGAGGGAACTGGGTCTATTTAGTTTGGAGAAGAGAAGACTGAGGGGGGATTTAATAGCAGCCTTCAACTACCTGAAGGGGGGATTGACAGAGGATGGAGCTGGACTGTTCTCAGTGGGGGCAGATGACAGGACAAGGAGCAATGGGCTCAAATTGCAACAAGGGAAGTTTGGGTTGGATGTTAGGAAAACCTTGCTCACTAGGAAGGTAGTAAAGGTTACCTAGAGAGGTAATGGACTCTCCATCCTTGGAGGTTTTTAAGGCCCAGGTACACAAAGCCGTGGCTGGAATGATCTACTTGGGGAAGGCCTTGCTTTTTGAGCAGAGGGTTGGACTAGATGACTTCCTGAGGTCCCTGCCAACCCCAATTTTACTAAGATTCAATGAAAATACTTAGAGATGAATGAAAATGTAGCTTTGTACTTCCTTTTTATATTATAAAATATTCTATTTAATGCCCTATATTATATTTCAATACCAATATTATACCTACCTCTTTAAAATTTAATAGACAATAAAATATGTATAACATGGCATGTAGTATAAACATAGCATGAAATGATATTAACATCATGCAAATAGAATAGAAAAATATTCACATATAAAATAACTTTGTATAGTTAAAATTACCCACAATAATTAATATAACAGTCATAAACTTCAGAGTTGTATTCATAGCTAAGTTAACTGTAAGATAATTTTCATTTGGTGTTATGAAATCATTTTTATCAAACAAACAACCCCAACTCTCTCAGTTTGGGAGTTCAAGGACAGATCATGTGGCTTAGGTAAGAATTTTGATTAAAGCGTTATGCTCCATGGGGCTGTGCAGTCATTTATCTTGAGGACATCATATCAGCATCTCAGCTGGATGTGACATGAGCACAGTTTGGGATGGGTATCGTATAGGAAGGCATAAGCATCTGAAAAAAGATAAAGACTGCACATGCCTGATTCCTTTCAGTTCCAGTGTTTAGAAATCTCTCAGAGCATCAGAGCTGGGGACAGACATTACATGCAAACTGGTTTAAGTGATCAGAAATGGGTTTAAACCTGTAACAGAACAGATGTGCAGTGCGCATAAACCAGTTTGCAAATGGCTGGAACCGGTTTGAGATAAACCTGGTGGAATGTAGTATCAGACTTAACTGATTTGGGTCAAACCGGTTTATGCAGTGTCTGTCCCAGACGCCTTGCTGCTTTAAGATAAACCAAAGACCCCCCAGCATCCTGGCATGCTCTCTGGGCTGGGTGGGGCTGTATACTGGAGTAGAGCAGGGATGGCCCCTCTCCTTCCTAACCAGAGCATTATCTATGTGGGGCTCCAGTTTCACTGGAATAGAGGCAGAAGCTAGTGGCTTGCAAATGCAAATGCACCCTGCAGATAAGACAAGCTTGAAACTGATAAGGGCTAGATGGGCTGATAAACTGGCTACAATCTGTCAGTCTCCAAGAAGGGACAGAAAGGTGTTAGAAATCACCCAGTTTGCAGACAGTCGGAAAAGCAAGGAGACAAGGATTGAAAAGCTCAGTATCAACAAATGCATGGTCTGGCAACACTCCTGCCCCGAATCCGAATGTCCTGCCAGGGCCTGGTCACGCCCCCTCCCCCTTAGCTCAGCAGTATGGAAGGGAAGGGAGGGCTGCTCTAGTGCCCCCCAACTTCTAGCCTGAGCCACTTCAGGCATGTGCCTGAATTTCCTCAGTCCAGAGGGAATGTCTGTCCAGTTGCAAACTGCTTCAATCTAGCCAGGTTAAACTAACCTGCAAAGATTGAATCAATTCAGATTCAGGTTTCTGAATGTCTGTTCCTAGCCTAGGAGATACTGGGCTTGTCTACATGTACATATTAATAAGAGCAATAAATTCCAGTGCTTATTGTGCCAGAGTTTATTGGTCCCAGGCACCACATTTACACATGCGCCAGGTCAGAGCAGCCCCAGCTGGCAGAGGACCCAGGGGGTCAGCCTGCCAACCTGGGGCTGCTTGACCTAGGCTCAACATACTGCAGAGGAACTGGCTGGGGCACAAGAATGCTTCATTGTAGAGCTAGCCAGCAGGGAGCCCCTGCACTGAAGCACCCTCATGCCCCAGCCAGGCAGGCCAGCATTTACATGTACGTTGCTGCACACAAAAGAACTTCACAGCAGTGCTTGCATTTACAAGTACTAACCTGCTGCAGTTTATTAGTTTCCTGCAGCCTAATAAAGCTGCACATATAAATGCCAAGATGTTTACTGTGGAGCTAATTAGGCAACTCCATAGGAACCATCTCATGTAGACACGCTCACTGTTTTTAAAATTCAGGCTACAAGCTGCTCCTGGGTTTGCTGAGATACTCCTTTCTTGTGATCCACTTATTTCAGGATATATGAAAACTACAGCAAAAGACATAGACATCCTGCACAAACAGAAGTTCAGTGTGTGAACCCAGAGTCAAATCCAGATTTCACTAATAGAGCCTGTTTAAAAAGAATGAATCTAACACATCTTAAGCCTATGTGGTTTAGGTCCATTTTTATTTTTTTTGCTTATCTGAAGGGGGAGTGGGAGGCATTTTTTGCACAGAGTTCTGGTGTCGGGGCAGTGATCAGACCTTCTAACCCCATGAAAATGTCTTGGCCCAAGCCCCATGCATTTGTTGCATTGTATTTTGAAGAAAAGGAGGGCACGGAAAGCATCACTGGACAGCCGTAGTTCATGGCATCCTTCCCCTACAAACTTGTGGGGATTTCCTCATGTAGGTTGATGATGATCCCATCTTTAATTCTGTACTGGATGCAATCAGAGAAGCCCATACATTACTCACAATTTGAATCACCAACCTACCCTTTCCTCTATATAGCTGTTTTCTTACATTCATAATAAAATAAATGCACATAGCACTAGGGGCTTCATTATTACTGGTGATTTTATGGGGAAGGTACTCTGATTCTACAGTGCTGGGTAGCAGTATAACATAATAAGAAGAAAATAGCAAAACTAATGGAATTGCCTAAATGAACATTCTTGATGGGAAGTGAGAGATCAAAAAAAAACAGGCAAGAAAACAACAGAAAATAACACCTAGCTGTATAATTGTAAAACATTAATTGGCATGAGATGTCCATTCACAAAAAAGTGTGAAGGCATTATAGCACTATCAAAACCGTTAATGATTATTATTTATCTCATTAGAAATATGTTGGGCATCTGTAAAGAGAGGACAACCAATTCCTTGCCCTAAGAATTTGCAATGTGTATAGACATCTTACAGCAAATGGTTGCAAGGCAAGGCAAAAGCAAAGGCTAAAGTGTTGGTTCTGTACTGAGTGCTACCTCCTGCATCACACAGCCAGTTCTTATAGGCTAGGGACAGGAGTTACACATAAACCAGTTTAAGTGAGCAGAAATTGGTCTAAACCTGCGACAGAACATAAGTTCAGTAAGTGCACCTAAACCAGTTTCAAAATGGCTGAAACCAGTTTGAAATAAACCTGGTTGAATGCAGTATCAGACTTGGCTGAAAGAGATCAAACCCGTTTATGGAATTTCTGTCCCAGACCCATTCCTGGTTTAAGTTAAACGACAGTCCCCCAGCATCCCAGCATGTTCTGCAGCCCTGGGCGGGGCTTTGCTCTCTGCTTCAGTGGAGCAGGGCTGGCTCTGCCCCTCTGCTCCCTAGCCAGAGCACAGGCAGGCATGTGGCCACATGCTAGAGTTCCTAAGACAAAGTGGGCAGGCAAGCGGTTTATTCCCCACCTCCCTCCCCTGTCCCACCAGCATGGACCCGAGCTGGGGTCCGCCTGGGGCTCCCCTCTCACTGTTGCAATGGCAGG
>NW_017729004.1:8734658-8735513 GCF_001723915.1 Gavialis gangeticus
GCAGTATCAGACTTGGCTGAAAGAGATCAAACCCGTTTATGGAATTTCTGTCCCAGACCCATTCCTGGTTTAAGTTAAACGACAGTCCCCCAGCATCCCAGCATGTTCTGCAGCCCTGGGCGGGGCTTTGCTCTCTGCTTCAGTGGAGCAGGGCTGGCTCTGCCCCTCTGCTCCCTAGCCAGAGCACAGGCAGGCATGTGGCCACATGCTAGAGTTCCTAAGACAAAGTGGGCAGGCAAGCGGTTTATTCCCCACCTCCCTCCCCTGTCCCACCAGCATGGACCCGAGCTGGGGTCCGCCTGGGGCTCCCCTCTCACTGTTGCAATGGCAGGAGTGAAGGCATGGCCAGATGCTGGCCAACATGGCCCCCTGAGGCAGAGGGGGCAGCAAGGGAGTTTATTCCACCCTCTGCCCCCACTGCCTCCAGGGGACTGCAGCCAGAGTCTGCCAGCCCTGACTGCAACCTCTGCCAATCGCTGCCTGGGCAGGGCAAGCAGCAGAATAAGCCCCCTCCCTGCCCCTTCTGCCAGACACCAGAGGGAGCGGAGAAATAACCCCCCTCCGGCTCCCTGACCTAAGGGGTCATGCCCTCTCGCCTAAGGGGGCCATTCCCCCACCCCTGCTGCTGAAGCAGCAAGGGGGAGAGTGACCCTAATGAGGCAGCACCCCCTGTCATGGTTTCCTAGGAGCACAAGCATCTTCACAGCAGGAGGGCTGTGGTGTGGATGAGGGAGGGAGTGGGGTGGGCAGAGCTGCTGCAGACTGTATGGGGTGAGCGGCAGCGGTGCTTGGGGGGGTTGAGGGGCTATGGTCACCCTCCTGAGCCCCAGTGCTGGTGCTTGTCTCATGCATTCT
>NW_017729004.1:8735546-8737558 GCF_001723915.1 Gavialis gangeticus
GTAGCACTCCCTCCCCCCCTGCCAAGAACAGGCTTGTGCTCCTGGAAAACCATGATAGGGTAGGGCTATCCCATCAGAGTCACTCCCCCCTTGCCACTCCAGCAGCAGGGGTGGGGGTGCAGCCATAGGCTGGCCAGCATGGCCCCTTAGGTAGAGGGGCAAGGCAGGGAGTTATTTCTGCCCTCCCTCTGGCATCTGGTGGAGAGGGCAGGGAGGGAGCTGATTCCGCTGCTCACCCCGCACAGGGAGTGATCGACAGAGGGGGCGGTCAGGGCTGGCAGACCCTGGCTGCAGTCCCCCAGGGGCAGAAGGGGGAATAAACCCCCTTCCTGCCCTCTTTGCCTCAGGGAGCCATGCTAGCCAGCATCTGGCTATGCCTCCGACCTTACCACCACACCAGCAAAGGGGGAGCATCGGGGGACTCCAGCTTGGGTCTGTGCCAGTGGGACAGGGAGGGAGGAATTAAACTCCCTCCCTGGCCAGTTCGCTTGAGGCTACTAGGGCTGGTCATGTCCACCAGCACAGCTTCCCTGAAGCCAAGGGCTGCTCTAGCGCCCCCCAGCTTCTGGCCTGAGCCACTGCAGGCATGTGCCTGCATTTCCTGAATGTCTGTTCACTTGCAAATTGGTTCAAGCTAGGCAGCTTAAACTAACCTGCAAAGATTGAATCAATTCAGCTTCCTGCTTTTTGAATGTCTGTCCCTAGCCATAGTGGCCATTGCTATTTTTCAAGAGGTTTCTTAGCAGACCTTGTGAGATCTGCCTGCACTGCAGTACCTACAACTCTAGCTATAAAAGTTTGCACTGTATCTTTTAAGATTTAGCCCACTCCCTTTTTTGCTATTTCAGTAGAAACACTAACAGTGTAAAAAATGAGACTCTCTGACCCAGATTTTCCACCCCACTCCAATTTTACATTACTCCAATTCCATTTTCAACCTCCCAAAGAAAAAAATGTTATGCTTGGAATAATTGTCTCAATACAGGTCAAGGAGTTCTATCTCCTGTCACATTTCAGACATACTTGACATAGAAAGCCAAGAACCATTAGAAAGGTATTTAAATGCAATAAATATGCATTTGCTACAAAGCTCTTAAAACTAAATCAACTTGGGACTGTCTGATTTCCCTCTACCTTTCACTCCAAAAAAAATAAAACAAAGCGGGAGATGAAGAATGGTTTAAAGTTTTTATTCTAGGCTACACTTTTAATGAAGAATAAACTGGCTAACAATGTATATGACTCTAGGTCTTGCCTATGTTATCACAGGCATTAACATCCTAAATTCAAGCCCAGTGGATTTAAAAATACAATGCCTTTTATTAAGCAGTTAAAGACAGGAAATTCGTTGCTCCTCTATTGTCAAATTACCCGAGAGAGAGAATTCAGAACATACAATCCAAAGGACTTGCTCAATGGTTGCACACAAAGCAACAAGAGAGAAGCATGCAAATGCTTCTCTCAAGTACATCAGTGTTTTTTTTACTTACAAACAGGTGTGTGCAGAAATGACAAACGCGCAACCAAATTCTTGAAGTTAAAGAAACAAAGCCTGATATTATACACAGGTGTGGGGTTTCCTTACCTTACTTGAAGTACAGGGAGGGGGGGTCATTGTATGACTCCACACTTGGGTGGGGTGGGGGGTGGTCATTGTATGACTCAGCTCTATCACTTGGCATTACTTTTTTGGAAATGGCTGGTTTCACATCGAAATAGACAAATGTTCAATTTTCTCACATTTGGCTTTTTAAACAAAACATTCTGAAGTTTGAAACTTATGATTGAGTGGTTTTACCCAAAAAGAAGTCCATTTGGTGTTAAAATGCAAATGCAGCTACTGCCGTGCTGCTTCAAACTTAGTTTCATAGTTTGTAGGGTCGGAAGAGACCTGAGCAGATCATCAAGTCCGACCCCTGCCATGGCAGAAAAGAGTACTGGGGTCAACCGATCCCAGCAAGGTGGTCATCCAACCTCCTCTTAAAGACCCCCAGGGTAGGAGCCTGCACCAC
>NW_017729004.1:8742558-8742961 GCF_001723915.1 Gavialis gangeticus
TCTCTTGGAAGTTGGTTTCAGATCCTAGCCACCCTGACCGTGAAGTGGTGCCTCCTGATATCTAGCCTAAATCTACCCTTTGCTAGCTTGTAACCGTTATTTCTCGTCACTCCTGGGAGTGCTCGGAGGAACAGGGACTCCCCCAATGCTTGATACCTACCTGGCTGGAATCATTTGAGCCCAGTTTTTTCTCCTGCCCAGGCAGGGGGTCAGACTTTAAGATCTACAAGGTCCCTTCTGACCCGACTTCTTTGATTCTATGATTCTGTGAACACGGACTCCCCCAGTGCTTGCTGGACTCCCCCTGACTAGTTTGTAAATGGCCACTAGATCCCCCCTCAGCCTTCTCTTGTGGAGGTTGAATAGGTCAGGTCCTGTAGCCTCTCCTCGTAGGGCCTGCCCT
>NW_017729004.1:8749665-8750019 GCF_001723915.1 Gavialis gangeticus
AGGTCCCTTCTGACCCGACTTCTTTGATTCTATGATTCTATGAACACGGACTCCCCCAGTGCTTGCTGGACTCCCCCTGACTAGTTTGTAAATGGCCACTAGATCCCCCCTCAGCCTTCTCTTGTGGAGGTTGAATAGGTCAGGTCCTGTAGCCTCTCCTCGTAGGGCCTGCCCTCCTGCCCCCTGATCACGTGGGTGGCCCTCCTCTGGACCCTCTCCATGTTGTCCACATCCCTCCTGAAGTGTGGACCCCAGAACTGGACGCAGTACTCCAGCTGCGGCCTGACCAGTGCCGCATAGAGGGGGAGGATCACCTCCCTGGACCTGCTCGAGATGCATCTGTGGATGCATGAC
>NW_017729004.1:8750324-8751582 GCF_001723915.1 Gavialis gangeticus
CCTCCTGGGTTGGATGGAGGTCCTATATCTCAGCTAGGAACCTATGTGGTCCATATCATACAGTCATAGAGAAGTTGAGCTGGGAGAGGACCTCAGGTGGTCAACTAGTCAAAGCCCCTGCCCAAGGAAGGATCATCCCTATCTAAACCTTCCTATACAAGTCCATAATCTAAACTCCTCATAAAACAACCATCAACCCTGTCACACCACAAGGCATAACACCCTAACCTGCCACAGGCAAAGGAGAGGGGCCATGGCAGCCAACAACTGGCTTCTATAACAGGTTGTTAATATGTGCTCAAGAGATCCCAGGTAGAGGGCTGCTCCCTCCACTACTAGGAAGACAAAACCCCCCACCATCCCTACCAATCTGACTGTCGGGTAAAACTCCTTCCTGACCCCAGGTATAGCAATGGGCATGACCCCAAGTGGAGGGGCAGTCCCCAGCCTTGGCTGTTATCAACACCCAATGGCTCTGAGGAAAGCTTAATAATGCCCTAAGACATATAGCAGAAAGCATGGAGGGAGAGGCAACAAGCTTCGATATCCTAAGTATAGATACTTTGGGAAAAGGTTCAGCAGAAGGCAGTTACAAGATAGGCTATTTCAGCCTCCCAGGCTCAGATATTTCGAGGTTGATTTGTGGTCAGAAGCTTCTCCAGGTTAACTGGAAAGCAAATTGGGATATCAGTAAGAGGCCGCATCATAGGAAGGGCTCAATACAGCAAAATTAAAGGGGGAATCTGGCCTGAATGAGGAGAGTTTTTACTGAGGTAGTGATAAAGAGAGAGAGAGAAGCTCTATTGCTGAAAACAATGCTTCCTGCAGGTTTTATCAGTTTATTATAGTGCAGTCATATCTTAACAATAGGAAATTTTACCCAAAGCCCATTGAAACTAGGTGGTCAGACTGTCATGGATTTGAGTCGGTTTTGGGTCAGGCCCATAACCCAGCCTTGTACACAAGCACAAGTCCTTGCTTTGGTCACACCATGTTAACAGGTCACATTAATTTCAGATCCATTTCAATAATACTTTGAATAAATTATTTTTTACTCAATTGCAGGAAGGAAAATTTTCAGGTTTTTGAGGACTCCGTTACCAACAGTGGAAGTTAAATAAATGAATTCAGTAGTTGCAAGAGTCCTAATGTGTCACATGTAATACCACTGGTTGAGACATGGGAGAGAGTGTCATCATACACTGAGAAAGTAACAACCCTTGAAGCAAAACGTTTCATTAAGTAGAAGAGCCCCATC
>NW_017729004.1:8756582-8757935 GCF_001723915.1 Gavialis gangeticus
GGTTTTGGGTCAGGCCCATAACCCAGCCTTGTACACAAGCACAAGTCCTTGCTTTGGTCACACCATGTTAACAGGTCACATTAATTTCAGATCCATTTCAATAATACTTTGAATAAATTATTTTTTACTCAATTGCAGGAAGGAAAATTTTCAGGTTTTTGAGGACTCCGTTACCAACAGTGGAAGTTAAATAAATGAATTCAGTAGTTGCAAGAGTCCTAATGTGTCACATGTAATACCACTGGTTGAGACATGGGAGAGAGTGTCATCATACACTGAGAAAGTAACAACCCTTGAAGCAAAACGTTTCATTAAGTAGAAGAGCCCCATCTCCTGTGCTTAATTCCTTTTTTTTCTCACTCCATGTTGTGAAGCTGTCTTTTTTATAATGATATGATTCCAATTGGAAGATTAATTCTGTAAAAAAACTGAGAAGCTGTAGGTTTTCTCTATCCAAGTATATGAAAAAATGAACACTCTCATTGAGGCTAGATAATTCTCTTTGTATGAAGTGAAAAGTCAATTAACTGCCTTGAGCTTTAAACCTGACAAAGTCTCCAAACTAATTCTCGTGGACTTCTCTTCTTCAGATTTACAGGGCACTAAATAAGACTCTGGAGTACTGGAAACACTTATTACCATCATGGATCACATAAACAGAGGTGATCAATGTGAATTCTAAGTAATAGCAACTGAACTGTCCTGGATTTCTTCCGGATAGAGGACAGAGTCCCAAGTTGTAATGTTTTTTTTTTTCCAGGGGCCACAATCATTTAGTATTTGTTTCTGCAGGTACTAAGGGTGCATACAGAAGTGCAGCTCCAGCTGTAATTCAGAATGATTTTTGCAGAGCGTTCTGAGTAGGGCTACCAAAAGTCCGGTTTTTCCTGGACATGTCCTCTTTTTTGGCCCCCTATCTTCTATCCGATCGGGTTTTTAAAAGCAAATGGAAGCAAATGTCTGGGTTTTCGTTTGCCTCTTTCCCTGGCTCTTTTGGCTTGTCTGCTTGGGGCTGGGGGCAGCAGGGGAAGGTAACTGGCTGTCGGGGGATCACATCCTCAGTGTGCAGGCCCCAGCAGCTGCTGGCAGGTGGGTGTTTGGGGGGGGGGGGAGCAAAAGGGCTGGCAGGGGTCAGGGGCCTGTGGGTTGGGAGTGAGTGAGGGGCACCGGCAAGGCTAGTGGGGACAGGAGGCTGTAGGTTAGGAGTAAGGGATACAGGCAGGGTTGGGGGGGCAGGGGTCTGTGGGTTGGGAATGAAGAGCACCAGCAGGCCTGGGGGGAGGGGTGCAGTGGGTCAGGAATGAGAGGCAGAAGCAGGGTTCGGGGGGGGGAGTGGCTTTGGAGTGTGAAGGG
>NW_017729004.1:8762935-8764379 GCF_001723915.1 Gavialis gangeticus
AGCATGGGCATATCACTACCCCACCATCATATACCCCTTCCCCCTTTCCTCCCCCACAGGTGCCCTCTTTTTTTTATATGAGAAATATGGTATCCCTATATGGTATAAATATGGTAACCTCGGCCTGAAATATGGTAACCTCAGCCTGAGTTACAGCATTACCCCAAACCAAAGAGAAGTTCAGTGTTGGGTCCAAGTGGGGGTGGGATCTAGCTGCTGCCAGGACCCTGCAGCTAGGTTTCCACAGCAACAGCAAAGGCTCTCTGCTAATGCTCCCCATTTTCAAAATGGGAGGGGGAAAGGCAGCAAAGGGAGCTGATTCTCGGGGCTCCCCAGCTGGTGCTGAAGGGTAGAGTGGGTGAATTGGAGGTTTCCCACCTCGGGAAGGGGGCTCCAATACACCCCCCACCTCCAGAGGGGCTGAACCCCACCACCACCACCACCACCACCACCACTGAACTCCCTTCTCTCCCTTTCCCCCCTCTCATTCTGAAAGCAGTGACAGGCTGGGAGCTCTGCAGACACAAGTTACAAAAGACACTACATTTTGAAACATCTTTATCTGATACCTCCTGCAATGAGGGGTCAGATATTCACCAAATCAGCCATTTTTTAAGCTGTCTGCAGCTGTGCACTTGTGTTTGGTCGGTTATAGACTGCTTTCTATGGCCCAATGGAGCAAAAATGGTCAAGTCTGTCTATACCCTAAATGACTGTGCAGTAACAACTGAGCAGTCAGCATCTTGTGCAGACATGGCTAGAGAGTCACTGTGCAGCTGAAAAATGCATTCTCCTCAATCTATGCCTCTATCTCAAGGGCAGAATAGAGACCTGGGGTGCAACGCTCCTGAGTCAGAGTAGTACAGAATAATGGAAAAGAAACAGCTGACCCCTTTTGTTTGTAGGAGAGTGCTGTATCCCACTGCATTTACTTACCTGCATCTTGCTTCATGAAAAGAAAGGAAAAGGCAACTCCACATTGTCCTATTCTAATTTAGTTATAGTTTAAACAGCTGAGAGACTCCTGGAGGAGATTTTGGCAGAGAAAGCCTAGACATTGGCAACATGTAGCATGTGCATGTGGGTGCACATGCACCCCCAGATATCAGCCGTGTGCCCCCTGGAAGCGCCAGCTGCAAAACCATCAGTAGCACCAGAAGTGCACTTCCAGTTTTGCCAGTTTTGCCACTGGCTCGGTGATCGGGTGCTGGGGAACCTCCCTCCCAACCTTCATCGGCAATCTGGTGCCACCCCCCAGACTCGGGAGGCACCAGTCACCCGTTAGTCCAGATACACTGAATGAAAGTGACCCTTAATTTTTCAAGTTACTTTCTCCTTCCTCTACCCTGATGTTCCTCTCAGAGAAGTTCATGGGTGATTATCTATCCCTCCATGGAGCATTGCAGACACTGGGGGGGGGGGGGGGGGGAAAAAAAGGGGGGGG
>NW_017729004.1:8764444-8772830 GCF_001723915.1 Gavialis gangeticus
GGGGGGGGGGAAATCAATGGAGAGGCAGACTGGGAATGCTCTTTTATTTCCAGACTTTTCAATTAGTTTTACAGCAACAGAGAGCAAAAAACAATCATAGGCATTTTGAAAAGTATTTAGCAATGGTCTTAATAGTTACCTGGTCCTTCAGCCACAGAGGCTTAGCCCCATATTTCTGGTTTGCCCTCTTTTTTAAAGTACTTGAGGGCACTAGAACAGGGCAGCAGACAGTTGTAAAGAGAGATGTTCATCTTAGTGCAGACATCAAAATGTAAAAGTCTGCTATTAATTGTATGTGATAACTGGGTGGTGTGAAAGGGTGTGCAAACCCCATGTGGGCTAGGCCAGGTGTAATGAAACACTGTGGTCCTGAGCCCTGCCACAACTGCAAGGCTTGTGAGGCCTGGAAGAAGGATCTGAAAGTGGGACATACAGCTCAGCTGGCAGGAACTCCAGGGGCAGAACAGGCCTTCAAATGCCAGGTCCTGGAGACAGGGCTGGGCAGAGAGCATGGACTGCTCCCATGACCACCAGTTGTTTGATCCCTCTGAGGGAAAGGTGGGTCAGACCCCAAAATGTTAGTGTAAGCTTTATGAATGACTTGTTCAAGAAGGCTGAAGTAGAGACTAAAGCTGACCAAAGGCCATTTAAAGAAAGAGAGGCCTGTTGCCTTCAATTACTTTCTTACTTCTTTAAAAAATTTTTAATTCTCATGGGAACTCCCATTGCTCCAGAATTGGTAGATACTTATGGGAACTCAGAGAGCTGAGTACCCCACCTGAACCTATACCGCTGATGAGCTGGAGGCTGAGGACAGGAAACTGGATGAGACCACGGCCCTATCGTGCCACAAGGGATGCTGTGGGAGACCCAAAACCAAGAAAAATAGGAAAATACAGCAAGAGTATCCCAATAATGGTGGATGCCAGTGAAGGTACAGAAAAGGGGATCGATCACTCTAGAGATATCTTGTTCAGTGCCATCTCTCTATAGCACCCACTTCTACCACTCTCTAAGGCAGGATACTGGCTAGCTGGACCATCGGTGTGACCCAGTATGGCACTTCTTATGGTCTTAGATATTAGTCATCCCTTTACACTTTTGTAGAGACACTGAAAAGTTTCCTTTTGGGGGGAGTGGGGGGGAAGAGGAGCATTCTTTTGATGGAAAATGCCTTTGCCATAAACCCAGCAATTTCTAAAAAAACACTACACTTTACTTCAATAATTTCAACCTTTGATTTAACATTACATTTTACTTCAATAATTTCAACCTTTGATTTAATTCTTTTGTTTTTAACAGGAGGGAAAACAAGTCAAACTTTTGTTTTAGACCCAAAAAGAAAATGAGTTTTTTAAAAAGTGGGTGGTTGTTTTTTTCTATTTTCATCAAAAGGTTTACGTTGTGATCAGCTTGATTTTCTTCTGCTGCTCTTATTCACATTTTTTCACACATTGGTTCCTTCTATTTCCATTTCCTTTTCCCTAAAATTAAATTGCATCCATAAAGCACCTCTCCAATTGGTCTTTCTCTAGTGAGCAGCTTCATCAGTTTCCTTCCATGTTTTAGCTGCTCTAGCTCAGTGCATCCAAAAAGACCCTCAAATGGAGTTTTCTCTTTCCCAGTCATTCCATTTCCTCCCACTTAATTCTCGAGGAATTTCAACTCGTAGGCTATCAGAATAGGCTCTGAACATCACCGGCGGGTTTGAGAAAAAGGTTCAGCTCAATATCCAAAATTCAGATGGGAGTGTTGCGGTCTTATCTCTGAATCTCCTGACTTCCTTGTGGACCCAAAATGGGAGTTGCATAGACAATGCTGTGGATTTAAGCTGTGGTTTGCTCCTTGCGTACTAGATCAGGGATTCAAAACCAGAGGCAAGAGTCCAGCTCACTAGTATGAATCCAGTTTGAAGCATGGGTACTACCCTCCAGATCAGACACTTCAATAGCGTCATTTTGCACAGGCTGCCCATGAAAGCTGATCAAGTGTCCAGCCAACTAGCATTTGATCTGATGCTACCGTATTTCCCGTTTCTTTGCCCTACAGGTTCGGGGAGTGGAATTGCAGGAGAAATGGACTCTAATTCATTCACTCAAGCAGTTTAAAATGACCAGCAGTAGATTTTCCCTCTTACAATCACCTGTTCCTTATCCTAGATTAACACCAGGGTCTTCAGTGCCACTGGTCCAAGCCCAGCTGTTGTCCCTAGCACACAGAGGTAGTCATTTTGATGCCAGAACTGGATGGCATGGTCCACCTAGTCCTCCTCCTCCACACTGGCATTATTCCATAGCTCTTGCCTTGCCATCGACGGCCAATTTCTGCTTGCACCTCAAAAGTAAATTAAAAAAAAAAATACTATTAGCAATCCATTGTCATCATTTTTTTTTACTCCATTAGAAAAAAAGCCTAACTCTGTGGTCCAGGAAGAAGGTGAACTGTCCTGGCAAAGAGGGAGGCCAGGGCTCTGGCCTCTGCTACCAGGACTGCTTATGCATTTTAACCAATGACAACTGAACGCCAAAAATATCGGTGATACTGATGTAAATGCAGAGCCTGCCATTATAGATCATGGCTTTATTCTGGGTTGCATTTTAGAAGCAAGAGACAGTATTTGGTCCCATGTAAATGGGAGGGAACTATAGCCTGCAGTACACTGGGTGATTTGAGAACGTACGGCTCACCAATACTTAGTGTGCCCACCGCACCAGGAATGCACGGCAGGAGGTGTCACAAGAGAAGTGGGATTTCAGGAGAGATTGGACAGTGGAGAGAATTATCGTGATACCTTTGGTAGAAATAATAATTAACATACAACGCAGGGAAGCACCACAGCATTCTTACAATCCAGTGAATTAGGTAAGTCAAAGAGCAGTGTCTTCATGCTACTGATGAAAAACTGAAGCGCCATGAAGTGAAATGACTTGCCCTAACGTTACAGAGCAGGTCAATGTGAAAAAAGGCAGCCACACGCAGAGGCCAAACCAGAGGAGATGCACTAGTGCACTTGCATCCCACTTTGATTCCTGCCCCGCTTTGATTCCTGCCTAACTGTGGCAGCAGCATTTCTAGCCAGGCAGTGCTGAGGGAGCCACTTGACGTCATGGCTCATTATAATCTACCTGATCCCTTGTAACTCTTCATTCCTCAAGTCTTAGCAACTGTCATCTTTTTAATGGTCTCGATGTTCCACCAATCAAACTATCCTTTGTTCTGCGCTTCTGCTGTCTGCTAGCTGCTCCTGGTAATGAAGCTCCTATGCCACAGCCCTGCAGATTGTTTTTAACTCATTGGAATGAAATTATATTCATATTTGCTTTAATCTTAGACTGCATAATACAGCCCTAGAGCTCTAGTGTATTAGTAAAGCTTCTGATTTACTTTTAACTGGAGAAAAATGTGTTAATATGCGATGATGCACCTCACCATCTGCATTGCCCTTTCAATATTCTAGCTCTGCCCATGGCCACATGAGTCAAAGCTCTTAGGACATCTCTATATCTGTTGTATAGCGCCTTGCACAAGAGCGCTTCAATCAGTACTGAAACTTCTTGAAAATATTATAGAGTAATACATCCATGGACAGGCAGAGAAAGCCTAGGTCACAATTCAGCAATTCTATCTCCCATCTCCATGCCATTCCAGTAGACTTCATTGCTGATAATAAACTGATAGTATACCCATTTGCTTGCACAGTTGGTTTTGTTTCTGCACATTACGCTTCACAGTGTCTAATCAGCAAGTAAATTGCACGGTTCTCATATCTGAAGGGATCCCCTAGGGCAAGTCTTAGTCCACAAGTGATGCATTGCTTCCTGGAGCTACCAACAAATAATAATCATATGATGAGATGATCACATGAAATAATAAACACTGATCATTGCTTAAAGACAGCAATGTGGTTACAAACAACTGTGGCCCATCCATGAAAAAGGAACAGTCACCCTGTTAGTGCAGGTGGCACAGAGTAGTAATTATAGCTGTGTTTACACTAAATATGTCCTTAAACCTTCTCACTCTTGATTTTGCATTAATGGTAGGCACAGTGGGACTCTAATGTAGATGGGTTGCTGGCATTTTGACAACTGTGTCATGTTGCAATAGTAATGCCTAGCACTCATATAGAGCTGTTCATCATCAGGTCTCAAATAAACCTTTACAAGGGAAGTCATTATCATTATCTCCATTTGACTTGTAGGGAAACTAAGGCCCAAACAGGTGTAGTGACTCACTCAAAGTCAATAGCCACCAGGATAGTGGCAGTGGGGAACAGAACCCAGTACCGTGCTGTATCCATGAGGCTTCCTGCCCCTCTCAGCATGCTCTTCCCTGCTACAGAACAGACCACGGTTAAAATGCCTGCACTCTAGACTGGCTTTTAAATACTACTGTTGCTACCACTATTGATCATGAAGTGGCAGTAGCACAACACCCAAGCAAGCCAAGAAAGGCCTGCCTAGCACAAATAAACTCTGTGGAAACTGAGGCTGCTGACAATACTCTGAGATTTCTTGGTCATGTTGCATCTTACCTCCAACAGTTATTTAACTAAAACAATTTAAATCCACTTGTTAAATAAAACACACCAATCTCAATGCAGTGTCTTCCACTGACCTTCTCATGACCAGGAATGATAATGGTTCATTTAGCCCACACCTACTTCTGCCACGGTGTGCCAGTTCAGATGTTCCTATTGTATAATATGCAAAGCCTGTCCTGGTGCATGGATCTAAACATTTGTATAAATTGCTCTTGCTTATTTTTTTTTCCATCACCCATGCCCACAGAATGGGCGTTTTTCTTGCATCATGACTATGAGAGCTCGAAACAACCTATTACTGTCCAGTAAATGGTCCACATTTTAGGAAGTCTGTTAGAAGTTGGGAAATAATTAAAAGAATGACTCAGTCAGGAAAAATCTTTTTCTTATCATGTTTACAAGGCCTGTGATTATTTCTGTTGCTCTCCTCTGTACTCATTCCAATTTGTCCACATCTTTCTTGAAGCGCAGTGCCCAAAGTTGGCCTCACCATTGCTGAATAAAATAGAAGAACCATGCAACACTCCTGTTAATCTATTAAATATGCTATTTGGGTTTTTAAATGTTTTGCAACCATTTTACACTGTAGACTTATGTTCAGCTTACAGTCCTCTATAACAGAGGTGTCAAACTCATTTGGCCTACAAGGTGTAGGGCATGTGGCCAACCCCATGGGCTGGATCGGGCCAGTGGACCCCCTCCCCTCCCCTGCATGCCATACCCAGCACACACAGTGCTCACTCTGGCCAGTCTAGGACCACACCGGATGCAGCATCCATGCAGGACTGGTCCAGGATCCCTACTGCATATGGCACTGACCTCAAATTGACCGAGTGTGGGGGTAGCACTGTGTGCAGTGCATGTCCCTGGTCAGCTGGAGCAGGCGCATGTGCAATGCACATCCTGTTCACACTGCGTGTGGCATGTGGGTCAAATCAAAAACCAGGGGCAGCACCAGGGGCCAGATGATGGCGCTGTATGGACTGGATTTGGGCCACTGGCCAGATCTTTGACAGTCTTGCTCTACAACCCCTGGGTCCTTTTCTGCAGCACTACAGCCTACCCAACTGTTCCCCAGTTCAAAGTTTGCAAAAAGAGGCTGGAAAGGCATGTGTTTAGGACTGCTGCATACTGCATCAGTCTCGGACTAGGTGACACTAAAGGTCCCAGCAAACTATCATTCTATTAAAAAAACAAATTAAAGCCTCTCAGAGAAAAACGTATTGCTGATGCTATTTAATAAAAATCTATTGGCCCTTTGGATCAGGTTGCATCTTTTTGTCCTGGTTGGACAGCTCGAAATGCAACGGTATCCTGGACCAGGACTGGGGCTCCCAGGTGTTACAATAATACAGAGATGGTAACAGGGTTTGATAAGAGCAAAGCAGCAGCAACCATTTTGCCCACTAGATGGCTTCATTCTCATGATGATAACCCATGGGAAATTGTAATAGGGCTGTATCAATGGGCAATTTTAGCAAACTAGAGAATTTGATCACTTGCTGGTTTGCAACAAAATATTAACTCTATAAATCTTTTAAATGAACCCCATAATGAAAAAATAATATAGTTGCCTTACCTCTTGATTAAGGAAGCAGTACAAAACAGCAACAATAAATCCCTGAAGAAACAGAACAGTTAAATCGTAGCACAAATGGAAAAGCTACTTTAAGCGTTAATAGTCTGTGATGCTATTTATACTAGGCATCCACTGGAAGAATGAAAGGTATAATGACTGAGCTGGATTCATCCCCAGTATATTTCCGTCAATCAGCCAGATCTGCAGCTGGTGTATCAAAGTCAATGAAGCTACATCATTTTACACCGGCTGGTGAGTCTAACCGGGGAAGGTCTGACAGGGTGAATTTTCACTCCAGTGTGGTTCTCAAATGTACAGCTCACTCGGTGGACTAATTTGCCATGAGGCACATCTTATATAGAGAAAAATAGCAAAGCATCATGGACTGCACTAGGAGACCCTGTGTGCACAAGATCACGCTGCTTTGCTTGGCTTTAGGGGTTTAAGAAAACAATTCTCAACTTGTACAAACCATATAGCTTCTGGAAAGTTGATGGAGCTATGGCAGTTTACACTAGCTGAGTATTAGGCCCTCTCTTACAGATATAATTATATTCCTGCTGTGCAAGATGAGGAGGACAACTTCACAAAGAGATTCAGAGATTCAGAAACTAGCTACTGAAACCACATAGTGAATTTAGGCAGAGGGGATATCATGTCTGGGGCTAGCATTTCACTAGGATATGAGGGTAAGCAGGAAGCTCGGATCCTAGAATCTCTGGGAGGCACGTAGAAGGGATTTAGGAACAATGTAGATGTCTAACCTCCAAAGGGTGATCTAGTTGGGCCCTCTTCCACCAGTACATTTCTCTTTAAACTTAGGTGGGCACCCCTATTTCACACTACAGAGTTCCCTAGGCACCTACTCTTTGGCTTCTAGGTATGTTCAGAAGCAGTCCCTTTCGATCCCTCAGGGATCACGCAAAACTGTGTTGTGGAAGACATCTCAGACCACAGGGAGACCTAGTCCATTGGGTCTGCTCTGAGCACGCCACTCTCACGTTGACAGCATTGGGTTCAGCTCAAACTACCTGAGAAGTGCAAGATGTATGTCTGCATCCCTTCAGATTAGGGAGGCTTTATAATCCAGAGCTCTCACGTCCGAGCGAGCGCTCCAAGCACAAGGCGATGGGGCAAAAGTTGGTGGGGTCTGTGTCACCACCCCTATCGCTGATGCAGCTGCCCTCAATAATGAGACTAAGTAGAGCAGATCAGTAAGTGAATGCAGGTGCCGAGCTTCTGGGAGGGAACATAGCCCCATGCTTAATAACTCCTATTACAGCCTCTCCATGTGCTGAAGTGCCCTTCAAAGAAGCCAACCACAGCCCATTCTCTGTATAAAATAGCTGGGAAATCTAAACTCAGTCAAACTGTGGAGGTCCAACTCTGTAAAGGTGCATACGTTTCTCTCTCGACTGCCTAGTGATCAACCTAGTCAAATTCTAGCACCCTCTGAGGCTGGAGCACCTGTATTTTCAGGGTTAACCTGCCTAAATGCAGGCATCCCCAAGATCAAGTTAAGTTGGTCCCTCTATACTAATATTCAGCTGGTGCAAGTCAGCAAACTCAAGGATTTCTACTGCTTCCCACCAGAAGTGGCCCAAGGTTGTAAGTGGCCATTGGAGGGCTGATTTCTCATTCACAGAGGCAAAGCAGCTTTATGTTGAAGGGTTGGAGCATTGCTACAAGTCATTCTGGAACAGACGACTGCGGGGGAAGGCAAGGTGGCAAAGGTCATGTGAAGCCACCTTTCTGATGTCTGGATCTGGAGCTAAATCAGGAAGGTCACAGCAGTCTCCGGTGGAAATCACAGAGTTTAAATTACACGGGCACCACTGCTATCCAGACCTCTTGCATCCAGGACATAGAGTGCAAGGAGGCACACAGCCAACACAGGAGGCCAATACAAGGGTGACTTCTGCATTGGGGCATTTTTCTGTACTCTCATGGGCTTCCTTTATGGATTTACAAACCACCATGGCTGTGCATAGATGCTGCTTTAGAGCCTACATTAACACTATAGTTTCATAGTTTCTAGAGTCGGAAGGGACCTGAGCATATCATCGAGTCCGACCCCCTGCCATGGCAGGAAAGAGTACTGGGGTCAAACGACCTCAGCAAGATGTACATCTAGCCTCCTCTTACAGACCCCCAGGGTAGGAGCCAGCACTGCTTCTCTTGGAAGTTGGTTCCAGATCCTAGCCGCCCTGACCATGAAGTCGCGCCTTCTGATGTCTAGTCTGAATCTCCCCTCTGCCAGCTTG
>NW_017729004.1:8773598-8784281 GCF_001723915.1 Gavialis gangeticus
ACATCCCTCCAGGCTGAAAATGACCCATCCACCACCACTCTCTGGGTACGGCCCTCCAGCCAGTTGGTGACCCAATTGACTGTGTATTTGTCGACACCACAGCCCCCCAGTTTTTTAATGAGAACAGGGTAAGAGACAATGTCGAAGGCCTTCCGAAAGTCCAGGAAGACTATGTCCACTGCTCCCCCTGCATAATGATTTGGTGACCTGGTCATAGAAGGCCACCAGGTTGGTCTGACAAGACCTGCCTCTAATGAACCCGTGTTGGTTGCCCCTAAGCATAATCTCCCCCGCTGGCCCCTTGTGGACATGTGCCAGAATAATTTTCTCAAAAAGCTTGCCCAGCATCAAAGTAAGACTAACTGGCCTATAGTTTCCCAGGTCCTCCTTCCTCCTCTTTTTGAAGATGGGAATCACACTGGCCCTCTTCCACCACACCAGAGCACCACAAGTGCTTGTAAAGCCATGCCAGGGGTCCCGCAATGACCTCAGCCAATTCCCTCAGTACTCTAAGCACCCTATGTGCTTAGAGTATATTTATGAGTGATTTTCTACAGCCACTGGATAACTTTGTGTACCATTTAACTTTGGAGCAGTAGGTCACCCACCACAGCTTGATCAGTGCTCTACAACTCCCCTAGCGTTGGAGACCTGGTATACTTTGGCAAGTTTTGAATCAGTCAAACTTCCAAGGGAAGGAAAACAATATATAGGCAATAAAGTATCTAACTGCTGCAATACTTCAACAGGTTTACCTGAAAAGATCCAATGCAGAGTTCTAAATAAAGCCGGACTCCCAGGTTGGTATATTCGGGGAGGAAGTTGAAAACAATATAATGGGTCCCAAATAGTGGAATAAGAAGCAGTGTTGACTTTGAGAGACGCCTGGTGTCAGAAAGGAGACAACATCATATCATTTTTCTGAAGAGCACGAAGACCAGTAAGAGCAAGATTCACTAATAAGAAGTGACGCTCACCAGGGTAAGAAAAGGGGGTTTTCTGTTCCTAAACTTCAACTTCTTTTGAGACTGCAAAATCAGTCGGGAAGTGTCATGAGAACAAAGCTGGGGAGAGAATTCCAGTGCTTCTGGCTGGCAGGGAAGAATCACATAACCAGCCTTTCTTGTTGTACAATTTGGCAGTCTTGCTTTTTGAATAAGTATGAATAAACGTGCAGTTCGGGTCTAGCGGCCTTGAGAACAGGACTACAGCCAGGAACCCCTGAGCTGTTCTCCTGGCTCCGAACTGACTCTGTCTATGACCTTGAGTATGTCCTTCTCTATTTGGAAAATACCGCATTTCCTCTTTCTGGCTAGGCTTCATTGCTCACTCTCTGCACGTTGCATGCATTACCTGTATTGAGAGGAGTTATTGAAGTTGATTTGTCTTGGGTCCAACTTTTTCAGCAAGATTCTGATGATGTTGACAAAGAGGATAAAGTTGACCTGTTTCCATTTTTTTTTTTTGGAAAAAAAAATGTTACTTTTCCATAACAAACGTTCAGGTGAAAAGTATATTGTGACTTAGCTATGAAAAGTTGCTACTGCAGTACATTGTGTCCTTTTGTACACCCTCATTGTAAAGCATTGTTTATTATACGTATTAGAATAGCACCTTCTTTGGACACTGCCCATCTTACAGAGACAAGTGAAGTGTCCTGTAAGAGTACTGCAACTAATTTTTCTCATTATTCACTGGGGAACACCACATCTTATAAACAACCAATCTTTGTTAGTCTGTTAAGTGATTAACAGTTTCACTGTAGATCACATGATTCTTCATTTTCCCATTTGAGACAATTACAGTTGTTGCATGTGACCGTGGTCAATACCTTTTGAGTTTGCCAGTTAAATTGGTTTAATTTGAGACTGTTCTAGTGATGATGTAACCCTGATGTAAGAATATACTATGTCTGAAAGCTTGCTAAATCTATTCTAACTGTGCGTGGTCTGATAAATATATCACCCATAAAAATGCTTGCCCCTTGCTTAATTTGATATATATACAATGAAGTAAACAGGTCATTCATACCTATGGAGAATTTCTCCCTGTTAACCTAGTGTAAGTGGATATCTGTGCATTCGTTTCTCTTTCAGGGGAATGGAGACGATTATTTTGGTCTAAAGATGTCCATCTTTCCCCAGACATTTTTAATCTCATTTAACCCACCATTGATAGTTAAGTGCCTGACTGCACAAAAATGAACATCATGGTGATTTTAGCATTCCTGCCAAGTAGTTGGGGATGTCAGTCAAACACAAATGGGCAAAAACAAGGGAGGTGCACAGCAGTATTAAAACTTCATCACAGCAGATTACAGCTAATGACTATCTTTATTTTTGGAGTCTGCATTCACACCACTCTATCCTGCACAATCAGCCCCTTCAACAACGTTCATACTCCTTACGTATGTGCACCTGGAAACTTCATAAGACACACACATGCAGTGCATTTAACTGCAGTTGAATGCCCAGCTTTTCTGAATTTGTACATTAGATATTTTCTGTGGATTCCTGACTTGTTGGGATTAATTGCACACCCAGATCCATTAACCCCAACCTCTTATCTAATGCCAATACATACACAACTCAAAGGTCATTATTGCTGTGATCACCTTAAGCAGAGAACAAAATTAGGTGAGACTACCCTGCACTTATAAAGCATATATTTAAATGCGTTGCTAAAGTGGAGGGGTTTTCAGCCAAATCCTCCACTTTCACCAAGGTCAAGAGAGGTTTAGTAGCTCAACTCCCATTATTTTCAATGGGAATGAGAAGTCTTTCAAACATGGGGAAGAGTGGTTTTTGCAAGTTCATAGTAATATTAAAGTTTCCACATTAATCCTCTTATTATTATCTAATCCATCCTTAGGATGTACGCTTTTCTGTACAGCCTTGGCTCTCAGTTGGAAGCTACAAGTCAGGCAGTGCATTCCCACCCTAGGCTTCCCCCTACCACCTTCTCTATTTAATACCATTTCATAATCATTTTTCAAGGAATGTTTACAAAGTTCAAAATATCACACATACCCCAACAGAAAGGATGATAGGTCCCTTGATTAGCCACCAGTACGGAGAGCCATGGTTAATATCCCAGCATCTACAAAAATAGCACTACAATTAACATGGATAGACAGACATGGTCAGAGAAATACTGTTATATCACGAAATTACACTGGCTAGTCAGTGGGAGTGTCAAAACAGGCCATATTCAATTTGGATTTGAATTCGGCCCAAATCGGGGACAGTGATTTGATTCGTGGATTCGGATCACTGTCCCCAATTTGATTCAGCCAAATCCAAATCTGACAATTCGATGCTGATTCAGAGAATCAGCAATTCAGCCCTAGACACAGCTTAAAATGTTTTTTCTATATACCTTGAGGTACCAGGAGTGGCTTGTGAGCACTGCAATGGTGGGGTGGATGGAGTGTCCCACAGGAGCGTGGGGTGCCCCCCACACGCTCGGTGGCAAACCTGAAAGTGGACCAGGACTACTTCTGGTCCACTTCTGAGTCCACTGCCGAGCGCACTGGGGTTCCCCCCTGTGCTTCTGTGGGATGCTCCACCTGCCCCAGCATCGCAGCATTCATGAGCTGCCTGCTACCTCTAAAGCTACATAGGAAAAGCATTTAAAGCTGTGTCTCTGTCCAAATCGCCAAATGTTTCCAAATCTCTCCAATATGATTCAGAGAAATTAAAGAGTCCTCTGATTCGATTCAGATTCGGAGATTCAGCCACCGAATCAGACCAAATCTCCACCAAATCAAGTTGGGGAGTGAAGCTTCACACAGCCCTAATGGTCAGTAGATACCTATGTGACCGTGACATTTTGAGAGGCAGTATTAGTATCCAAATGTCTGCAGCCATGGTTTGTAATGTACAGTTGCCACAGATATTCTCTGATCCCAGGGCTCCATAAATATTTTCTGGTCCTTATCAAAACAGTAGGATTTCCACTGGCCCTAAAACACTAAATGATAGCTCAGTCATCTATTTCTCCATAGGTCGAACAGATGCAAGCTGCGAGCCAGATCGAAAGCATCATTGTTCTTTGAAGATGAGGCACTTTCTCCACAAAAAGTGGAAACTTCATTCAACCTCTTTAGGTTTCTGAGCTCAGAAACTATTCTCGCTTGCCTATAAAGTTATCGTTGTCTCATGAGAACACCTTGATTTCTCTGCAGCACAAGAAATACTTCAACTGGCCTAAAAACTATCACTTCCCTAACTTAACTCCCATTACTAGCACGTGTTTTCAGTTAGTTCTAATTTGTCTTAAAACCTTCCCTTTAGCCTGAAACAATTTATGTTCTCAGGTCAAGATGTGAATTTGTCTGGATTTTTTTTTTCAAGGTATCCCTTTATTCTTTTTCCAGAGGGAAATAAAAATGCAGGGTGAAATTTGGTTTCTACTAAAGACAATGGCAAAACTTCCATTGACTTCAGCAGGACATGGACTTCATTAGTATTTTCTTTTTTTCATCTGAATAATAATTACATAGAAAGACGATCAAGAGCAAGTGCAGGATGGATGTGAAGGTTTAATGCACTAACTTTCCTAGGACCCCAGTAACTCACAAAGGGCCATATTACGGGATCAAAACTTCTCATAGCATTGAAACGGGAACATGCTATGGAATCTGGTATAAAACTGCTACTTACGCTGTGTCTTCAAAATAAAACTTGGTTAATATCCACACAAGGGTGAAAAATGTTGGGAAACCTGTAAAACAATTCAACATGTGTTATGGGTTTTTTCCCATGTCATTAATTACCCCTCATTCAATTTCCACCCTGTCCACAGCAGCCCTAAAATGATATTACAGGGCACCCACAGGAACAGCATTTACATGTGCAACAGGAACAGCATTTATACTTAATAAAGGTTTCTGTGGGGAACGTAAATGTAAAGAGGAAGTCTCTCTACACACTATGAAACTAAGTAGTTACAAGCAACCTATGTTCAGCATTTTGAGGCTGTGAGGGGGTCCATAAGTACATTTGCACTTAGGGTCAAACTTCAGTATAGACCTGCTTTTGCAGTCTTTTATTCATATGAAAACCACTTTTTCATGTAAAGAGTCTCAGCTTCCGGTCCCTCAGCTCAGGCTGCAGATTCAAGCATTAGCTTTAACTTTTATCATGGCAGAGAGCTGAGGGGAGAATTTAGCTAACAATAGTACTAGTCAACAATACTTTTAAACTTCAACTTGATAAAATAAAGGCCAAGCCCTGTGCTGTCAGGAGGGAGTAAGTCCTGGGGTAGGAGGGAGTATACTTCTGTGCCCCAGTAAGGGGGGCATGGGTGGAAGATCTGCATTTTGGCCTTCTGCCTCTCCTCCAGCTCTGCCCTCATTGCATTTTTAGCCAACAACCATGCAATGCCAAAGGCAGGGTTGAGAGCTTGCCCAGGAAAGGTCCCACGGCTCCTTTCCAACGGGGGGGTGGGGGAGGTACTCAGCAGTCAAGAATGCAGGGATCTCAAAGAAGAAAGAGAAACACTAAGCAGGACAAGGCATGCCACCAAAGTCAAGTGCTCTGGGCACTACCCTGAGAAGCAGGAGACCTGGCTTCCAACCTTTGACTCCAGTCCTAGACTCTTTGTGCATTTTACAAGAAACAGATGAAAACCAACCGGAAATAACCAGAACCCAGGTCTTCCTCCTCCTAGGTGAGTACCCTCTCTGCTGGTCTACAGAGTCAGGGTTCACTTGGCCTGTTTTCCTTTTCGTTATGGGGATCTTTCCACCCAACTTGAACATGAGGGAGTAGAGGATGTTCTCAGCCTGAACTAGACCGTAGCCCGGTTGGTAAGGCTTGGGAAGAGGGAGATATGATTTTGATTCCTCCCCTGTGGGGCTGTTCCTAAAATCCTGGTCTGACTTTTTACAATATAAAGGCAGTTATTTTGCAGTCAGTTTATATGGATGCCTACACCAATGATCTTTCTACTGACATCAGAAGGAGAGGGATCAAGTCCTGGAAGGTATTATATTCTTGACCAATCCCATCCCTGCCCTTACGTACCCCAGCCAAACAGAACCAGCCACCAAAAGTATCTTCTTCCATGAGGGAGGGATGAGAGCAGCAGACTGTTCAAATAAAGAGCTTCTACCAGCAGCCACATGAAATTGGTCATCATAAAATAGTGGCAGAAAACAACTGAGATCTTGCATTCAGTCTAGGGAAAAGGAAAGGCAAAAATTCAGCACAACACATGCAAATATTTGAGTTGACCTTTCAAACCTGATGAGCGTCCATAATTCCAGTTACCATTATAGGGCATTTTGGGTGCCCCACACCTCTAATTATGGGTGTGAGAGACAACACAGCCCAACTCTGATACCGATGCAGATGACACCATTAAATGGAATGTCTTTTGGTTTGGTTTTTTCCCCTTTTGGTAAAGAATCGCAAACCTCTTAGCAGCTTCAGATCACCACACCTTCCATTTTCAGACCACTTCAATATAGACCTGTGTTTGCTGTCTAATATTCATATGAAAACCACTTATTCATGTGAATAGTCTCAACTGCAAGGTCCTCAGCTCAAGCTGCAGCTTCAAGCATTAGCGAGACTTTCAACATTGCAGAGAGCTGAGGGGAGAATTTATCTAACAATAGTAACAGTCAACAATATTTTTCAATTTCAACTTGATGAACTAGAGCCAAGCCCTGTGCAGTGAGGAGGGAGAGACTCCTGGGGTAGGAGGAGAGCAAATAAGAGGGAGTATACTTCTGTGTCCCAGTAAGGAGGGAATTGTTTTGGGAGGGTGGAAGACCTGCATTTTGGCCCTCTGCTCTCTGTCAGCTCTTCCTTCACTGCATTTTTATCCAACAATGATGCAGTGCCAAAGTGGAGTTGAGTGCTTGCCCAGGAAACAGGCAGCCTGGATTCCATAAAGCAGCAGCTTGCATTAAAACAGAGCTGACAGCTATCATTCCTAAGGCCTCGCTATGGCTCTGGAGGATGATGAGCTATAGCCTCACTCAGACTTGCACCGCAGGCTGACCCCGGGGAACACACCTGTAAATAGGTGTCTGGTCACTGAGGCTAGGTAGTCCAAGGTGGCTAGTTACATCACTCATTTGTGTACCCATGGCACTATAAATTGGGCTAGAGGTTCTTTTTCTCCCAGGTCTCCATTGGCCAGCACTCAAAGAGCGGCCAAAGGAAATGGTACAAAAACATGCTCAAGCATGGAGGCATTGACACCAATGGCTGGGAGGAGCAAGCTGCTGACCATTCGGCGTGGCACCACCTGGTCCTCCAAGGCCCAACGACTCCATACCAAGGCCGAACGGCGGTGACAGAGGAAGGAGAAGGAGACCAACCCAAGGCTGCAAATCCCACTCCCCCATGCAACATGTCCCCATTGGCGAAGACTGTGTGTATCCAGAATCTGGCTCCTCAGTCACCTGAGGACCCATCAAGCCTGACGGACGTCATCCTCGACTTTGAAGGACCACCGCCAAAATTGGGCTAGCATATAACGTACATCAACGGGCCATTTGTTTCAGGCAGACCTTTGACGTTTTGCTCTTTGAACATATAAAATAAAAGCACAAGCCACTGGAAGAGATAAAGCAATATATTTTGCATATACCAAAGTGAGCTTCTCAAATGCTTACAGTAGAGAAACTGCAATGATCAATGTCTTCCTTTTGGAAGAGGACGGCATCCTTAATGAATATGGCAATAGCTTTCAGGATGAAGGTGAGAAAGAGCTGGATGTGGATATAATTCCTGGGACAGCGGAGTCTCCTGTAAGGAAAGAAGCCAAAAGACTGAAGTGAGGGGAGGTGAATAATCTTTGCCAGATGCTGGTTTCCTGAGGCTGGGATTTTCAAAAGCAGTCTGCTTTGGCCTAACTCTGCTCCTGCTGAAGCAAATAGCTGACTGCTAAGGGAACTAGGTTTATTTTAAGCACTCTTGAAAATTTCCCTTTTAGTTGATATCTAATATGAGTGGGTGTTAAACCCTCCCAGAACCGTACCAGACCGGTCCCTCCCTTGGATCCCAAATATGCACTTGTGCCAGTGGGAAGCCTGAATTTGCAGAAATGACCTTGACTAATATAAAACTGAAGGAGATAAAACAGCTTCCAAGATAATAAGAATGCTGCAGAGTACCTGTGGCTACCTAGGTACCTGTTTTCTAGGTAGCAGGCAGTGGATGTATGGCTTATCAGCATGGGGACAGTCAAGGAAATTAATCTAAACTAATTTTAAAGTGGAGTATATAAGGTGTATTAAATGCGTAGGTAGACACTGTTACTCAGAATGACTATGGCTGTATTTGGTTTAGTTTAATGAACTGTAGGAATTAATTAAGTACCATTGAATTAAGGCCACTTTACTTCTTAATAATAATAATATACATACAGGGATGCCCTGTGATTTACAAATCATATCTTTAGTTAATTTTGGTCAACCACCTTCCATGTAAAAAAAAAACGCTGAGCCTGATTTTCAGAGACGTCAAACAATTTCAGTCCTACATTTTCAGCTGGAGTCAGAGATGCTCAGCAGTTATGAAAATCAGGCTCTTATTAAGCCCAACCCACACCAGATCACTTGCAGGTGATCTTAAAATTCACTTATTGTGAAAAGTATTGCAGTTGAACTCAGTCATTGCAAAATTAGCTGTTTCTGCTCATTTTAAAGATATAAACCTTTCTGCCCATGGCTTTTCAGTGCAGTGCGCATTTCTGTTTATTCAGTTTCTTTTATTTTTGGAGTCCTGTTAGATGCTCATCAGTTTACCTGAAGGCAATGAGAACTGTCACAGCAATGGTGAGCGAGGCGATAGATACGCTATATCCTACAGTGTAGATGATCTTTACCGTAGAAAAATAGGAGTGCTATAAAGAAGAGAATAACTGTGTTATTTGCGACTTATGGCCAAAATAAAAGTGGTAGAAGCTATGCAAAATCAGGTGGGATGCCAAAACCTTTTCTGCAGTCTCAATTCACACTCCTAGTATCCACCTTTTTGTAAGTACATAAAATCCCAAAGCAATGCTCAGCTGCAACACTTCATCTTACTTTCACAATCATCTCGTTCAATGCTTCACCAGTGCCAGGGCTCGAGATTAGGAAGAGCTTTCTTTCTGTAGTGGTTAAGCACTAGAGAAGTCTGCTAGAGATGTGGGATATCCATCCCTGGATAGTTTTAAGTGCAGGGTAGTGTGGGAAGGTTTGGACAGAGAGAATCCTCTCTTGAGCAGGAGGCTGGATTTGATGACCTCTTGAGAAACCTTCCAGCTTTGTCTGGTTGATAGCAAATCTCTAAGGACGTACGTGATTTTGATGGGAAAAAAAAATACACTACTAGGTCTAGGAAGGCTGCCTGATTGATTCAGGAGCCTATGCAAATTTAGCAAAACTCCATTCAAGTTACACTGGGTTTCAAGCATGCTATGGTATCTGAAATAAGCCAATGTGGTATGGCTCTGGGATTCCTAACTACACTTCAACCTGACTCAGTTTGCCAAGATACTATACCATGGTAGACCTATATTAATCCTTTTTGTATAGGCAGACAGGGTTTTTTGGGTCGCTGTGATATCTTTTATTAGACCAGTTAATGGTTGGAAAATTTGTTCTTTGCAAGCTCATGGGCACAAATGCCCTTCCTGTCCCCAAAAGCTAGCAAAGAACAATTTTTCCAACTATTTAGTTAGTCTAATAAAAGAGATCACATCTACCCAAAGAACCGTGTCTGCCTATGTCCTTAGACCAACACAGCTACAACCAACAATCCTTTCTGTATGTGCATGTGTGTATACTAAAAATATTCCTGCTTTGAGAAAACATTCACCTAATCATGGGAGAAGGTCATGATAATCTCAGTAGAAAGCATAAAGAGATGGGACAACGGGGGAAGGATTTATCCCACGAGGCATGAGGCTTCGCTGACCACAACAATGTTGTTTTTTTTGGGGGGGGGGGCAGGGTGCTTTAACAGAGCTTAGCTCTGAGCTCAGGCCACTTCCACACTGGCCTGTGCCATTGTCACTGGAGCCAGATCCAGAGCTGGAGCTGGCTGCTGCCACTTCTCCCTGACGGCTGGGCAGAGCTGCCCACAAGAGAAATGCTGCAAAAGCACCCCAGTCCTGCAGACTGGATAAAATGGCTCCACAGGCCATAGGTGTCAGGGGCCCTATCAGGCAAGATTTTTTAGGTAAATGTGATGTCTTTTATTAGACCAACTAAATAGTTGGAAAAAAATTTCTTTGCAAGCTTTCAGACACAAACGCCCTTCTTCAGGCATAGGGAGACTCTGCGGGTGTTATGCAGGGGCACTATCAAGCAGCCCAGCCTGGACTCATTGCTCACTTGGCCAAACCCACCAGAAGCCCCACCCCAGCTGATGTACCAGCCAGACACTCTTAAGCCAGGGCCCTCCCCGACCTGCACCCTGCCCCACAGCCACGGGCTCCATCCCCAGCTAGTGTAGCAGGAGCAATCGGAGCAGGATGCGCTGCCACCCAGGCCCGGGGCAAGACAAGCAGCCATCCCTACCTTCAGATTCACACTGGAGTCAGACCCTGGGTCACGGAGGACCCCACACAGTGTTGCCCCACAGCCGGGCAGCACCGGGGGTTGTGGAGCCACTGCCCACCAGGCACGTGGCATGGTTAGGTCAGACCATCCTCAACCCAGTCCTTAAAGCAGGT
>NW_017729004.1:8789281-8804336 GCF_001723915.1 Gavialis gangeticus
CAGCCAGGCAGCACCGGGGGTTGTGGAGCCACTGCCCACCAGGCACGTGGCATGGTTAGGTCAGACCATCCTCAACCCAGTCCTTAAAGCAGGTTGCGGGCGCATGTTTTAGGACAGTCCAGTGGTGATCATTTGATTCACAAATCATTCCCTGCTGCAGTTTAAATCCAGTTTTGTTTTGCAAGAGCGAGTTAATTTTTCAAAAGTCTGAGGGTGAAATCCTGGACTCATTGAACTTGATGGCAAAACTTCTATCAACTTTGTTGGACCTTGCATCTCACTGCAAGGTTTTTATCTGCAGGCATTGATGGCCAATGTCAGAGACAGGAAATTCCCTGACAGATAGATTAGTATTGGTGGCTGTCTCATATGTGGTGTGTATAACACAATATATCCATCTTTCATAACATTTCCTCCCTGCCCTTCTCCGAGTTCATTTTCAATTTCACATTTTGCTCTTGGCCCTGCTCCCTACTCTGTTTTTTTCTACTGGGTTTTCTTTTTTCCTTCTGTTCCCAAGCTCAAGTTTTCCCAGGTATAATGACAGGTTTTCCTTGCTTTATGCGAGTTCTGTATGTGCAAATTCACTCTTATGCAACGACCCTTTTTATACCAAAAGATCATTATATGAGAGGTATATTCATATTCTGATCGGTGTGGTGGAAGCTCGCAGTCAGCTGCTTTATGCGGTGCATTGTGGGAGTGGTGCACACCAAAATATGGTTTCCTATGTGGATCTGTGCTCCCTGCTCATTGTCTGCGACACGTGTTTCTGTAGTTGCCATCCCCATTACGATAGTGCCCTGTGCTTGTGCGCACTGTCTGTTGTTGGCAAGTACCAAAATTGTCTTGTAAAAGTGGGTTGGGGGTCAGTACAGTCGAGGTCGTGGAATGTATCCCTATTTGTTACATTGTAAAGTGGGTTTCCTTTATGCAAATTCAAGTTATGTTGAATTTGCATAAATTCAGGAATGTATGCAAATTCCAGGAATGCATAAAGCCAGGGAAACCTGTACAGCCAAACAGTTTTGGAACTTAATTCCTGCTTTTTTCCAGGGCATGTTATTTGAGTGTATGTGGACTGACTTCATCTATCCATACTGGAAACCGCAAGGAGAACTAGACAGATCCCATTTGAGAATCTTTAATTGAATTTCAGGTATTTCTTTTCCAAAATTTGGCAGTGTCTGCCTTTTGAGTCCTATTTCAACTTTATTATATACTTTCAAACACCCAGTCAGTCACTATATTTCTCCTGTTTGACACAAGAAAGGATAACAGATTAGACTTTCATGGTCTAATTCCACTGCATCACTCCAGAAAACGTTATAATTAGAGTCTTATGGTGAGAAGTGCTAAGCATGACTGAAACGTAAGACATAACAGGCCTGACACTGCATCCACCATCACATAGGCAACACACTCCATTCAATGCCCTGGTAGCTCTTACTGCATTGCTCCACCCAAAACTCAAATAGGGGAGTCAATAAGGAGTTGCCCTGTGCATTGACACAGCAGATCTGTTCTAGTCTCATCCCAGCCAGCTGACACCGAGCGTAAATCAGATACAAACGCCATACAAAGCAATAGCCCAGTTCCCAAGTGGATAAACAAGCAGGCTGAGGAGTTTACCTAAATGAAAGATCAGGGCTACTGCCAAAGAAAACAGCAGGATTATGCTGTGATTGTTTTTTCACTAGAAGTGCAAGGAAGCAATAAAAAGCAGGGGGGAGAGGACATTTTTTTAAGCATTGCATTTGAGGGGAAGTGCTTGTTTACACAGCATGGCAGGTACTATAAATCAGCTGGCAGAAAAAAGGAAGTTGCAAGCTAAATAACGTGATAACAAACAGGGAAGAAGGAATGGGAAGAGGACCAGAAAAATCTAGGAAGCCCCTGTGCAAAACAGGTTGTTGACTAAGGGCGTGTGTAGACGAAACGGGGGCCCTAAATTGAAGCGGTGGGTTTTTGAAAACACCGCTTCAGTTTAGGGCCCTTTAAACCTGCATGTCATGCACACACCCAAACTTACCTGCCTCTCCAGAGGTGGGGAGGGCAGGATGAGCTGCCGGAGGGTGGAGAGGTCCCTGGGCTGCAGGCGGGGCTGGTGCTTCCTTCCATGGCAGCAACAGCCTCCCCCAGGCAACACCCGCCTGCAAGCACCTGGATAAGGTGGTCCCGGGGGGCACCGCAGCCGAAGAGGGAGGCACCGTGCCTCCACGCAGCTCAGGCAGGTAGGCTCCAAGGAAAAAAAAGATCAGGCTCTCCGCTATTGTTGGGTGGAGCCTGTCTTCCCAGGCTGCTGCCAGGCTTCCTGCAGAGCCCCTGGGCTGCATGGAGCCTGGTGCTTCACTTCGCAGCTGGCAGGGCACCAAACTGAAACTCCTCGAAGAGTTTTAGTTTGCTGCGCCCCAAGTCATTTAAGGCACATTATGCCACCCACTTTGCTACAGTGGCTGGAATTACTACACGATACGCCACGGATGCGTGCAAACACCAACACCATTAAAGCGGTGCAAAAGCATTTAACCCACTTTAAAGTGTCGTGCACACATGCCCCTCATTTCACCCGCACACGGCCAAAGCTCTTTGTCACAAGTGAAATTACCTTCACCAAATAAAAAACAATCTTGCTCTCATTCTCTCAGCTAGCACCACCGGCAGCGTGCAAACTTCCCTGTGAATCTGTGAATCTCCTTTTCACACCCCACTGGAGTCTTCTGTTTTACTTGACTGGAATTATTCCAGATTTACACCAAAGCGATTAAGAAAATAATTAGGCCTCATTACAACGCAGTTTTTATACCCGCATAATATATTATTTAGGGATGGGATTATTATTTTAACAATATAGCTTTACCAGTACAATCCAAATATGGATTTGGTTATACCTGTATTAAAGTGCCTAACACCAATTTAGCTTAATACCCTTCCTAGACAGGAATAGCTGCTACATGAATCAGTATAATTATGTTGATTAATTAAGCCAATACTAACTTCATGTCAAAGAGTAAAACTTCCCAGCATTTACAATGTCTAAGTGACACTGGGTGTATCTACGAGATCCTAAATCACAGTAGACTAATTCTACTGTGGATTAGCATGTCACCGTAAAAGCCGTGCTAACACCCAAATGCACAGTAGAATTAGTCTACTGCACATTAGCATCATGTAAAACATGTGCACCAGTGCTTCTGTGCGGTAGTGCTGATTATGATACATCAAATTAGTACCTATTATTACAGGTACTAAACTTAATGCGCTATAATTGCAGAGCATTAATGTACATGTAAACATGCCCACTAACTCTGAGAATCAAGCTGAAACAATTCTGATCCAAATTACTTGGGTGTAAAGTCAGAGAAACTCCATTGGATCAATACCAGTCCAAGGGAGAGCCAGGTGGCTGTGCACAATACACATTTTACAGTCCAAATTTCCTCTTGCTTAGATACTTTTACTGATTATTTTTTCTGTAACCAATCTGTTTTCTTACAATAGGCATGGCGTAGGCATCCAGCCTCTTATGTTACACTGGTAGAGACTACATCACAGCTGAAATTCTCTTCAAAAGATTAATCAAAACTCATGACAGAGGTGATATCATTTACTAAACCAACTAGATATTTGCCAAAAAAAAAAAAAAAACCCTTTATTCTTTGAAAAGAGGGGCACTTGCCATAGACTTGCTGTAATGCTACCAACAGATCAGACTTAAAATTCAGTCCCTTGTTTTACAGACATTTGGGGCCAGATTTTTAGATGGTGTCAATTAAGATCAATGGAGTCACACACATGCACATCAGCTGTAGGTTCTGCCTCTACATTTTGCAAATACAGCTCTCTAAACTTATTAGCTGCCTTCATTATCACTCTCTCAGGACAATAAGTGTTGTGAATCATTTTGCCAAGTAAGCAGCCATTCTTCCTCGTACCTAATAAGCGGACGGCCACTTAAACCAAGTTTCCTCCACAGTGAACTTCAGAAACAGAAAAGAATCCTAACAGCAACTGCACATGTCTAAACTCTGTTTGCTCAAGGAACTTACTTCTTCAATGGGAATCTCATCTTCCACTGGGCAGGCAATATGGTATGAGGGAAATGGATCTGACCATCCTTTCTTCGTGCAGTTTCTTCTCACCAGGCCAGCTAAAACAGAAAAGTTCTGTATTGCTAAAGAAGCCCATGCATTCATTCCAGGGACAACCAAATTCAGCAGTAGTAGGTTGCTTCCTATTAAGGAACCGTAGAATAAGAGAAGAACAACCCCTGCTAACAAGAAGACAGGGAGGAACAAAGTTCCTCCTGATAAGGAGCACATGGTTGCAAGTCTAGGACAAGGGGAAGCTTGTGAGGTTCACTTCTGAACTTCCTGAAGTGTCCTCCATTGAAGATCAACATTGCCCCAGTCACAAAGAATCGTTTTTGTCCTTCCAAGGTTCCCTGATATAAGCTGATGACCATGCTCTGGATAAATTTAACTTCTCTTGTATAAGAGATGGAAACTTCTTCTCCTCCCAAATCCAGAGTGGGTTTCTCTTAGGCACTTCATACCCAGAATTGCTGTGCTGTGCATTTTCTGTAGAAGCAATGAAGAGCTAGGGAGGCAACACAAAGCAAAAACCCGTCTCACGCACGATGTATAATAATGTATTTGCATTGTGACAGCACATTGGAGTCACCAACCAGGGCTTCAGTGTGCTAGATGCTGTACAAATGCAGAGCAAAAAGATGGGCCCTAAGATTCAGTCTAAGTAGAGTTTCTCTCTCCGTCTATTCTGGCCCTGCACCAGTGAATTCGGGGTGATAAGATAAAAACCATATCCACCATTATGTGTTATAAAAAGAGCAGAACTACGGAAATTACTCACAGGAATGGCTTGTTTGGATATTAACTATTTTGTTCAACACCATATCTGTGCTTGGTGCTGTGCAGATGAGGAAGCAACAGTGAAAAATAACTAGCTTTCCTATTTCATTTTTAGGGCTTTTCTGTTTCTCATACAGTGAACCCCAGAGGGAAAGACCCCCACCCCCACCCCCACTTCCCCTGAGACAGACCTCATACCATGCTAACATTTCTCTTGCTATAGGATAACTATAATCAATAGCTCCTAGTTATACTCTACCCCCTCCCCTATGCCCTTTGTGTCTACTCCCTTCTTGACATTGGATACAACTAGCTGGTTTATCTGGCATAACTGTTTTGTCCGGAGAGTGATAACAGGGTTTTCAGTAGAAAGCTTTATGAGCCAGATCCAGGATAAGTCTGAGGATTTTATGGGAGGAAATGAAGTTTGCAGATGAAAGGAACGTTCCTGATCCCTTGTTTATAACTAGCAGGTGTCACATGCTGCGAGGAGGGTGGTGGGCAGGCTTGGGGGATTACTGTTTTTTCTTTTGAAACTGCCAAATCTCCGTCTTTCCTGGAAGCTCGGTTCTCCCCACATGTTCTCAGTTATCAGGCCAAATTCATCTCCAGAATAAGCAACTGCCAAGCCACTGATTTCCACCAAGTTACATCTGCTTTCATCAGATCTGCTTCTGGCCAGATTTCATGGCAAAATTCTGCTTCCCCTCTCTGTTCTCGGCCCTAAGGACTGCTCACATCATTCATTCATGATCCTTTCATTTCATCCCATATTAATCACAAACTAAACCTCTTAAGGCCCACTGTTGATTCAAACAGTACTCCCTGATGAACCCAAGAGGCGCTTTCCCTTTGGGCTGATCTCAAAGCCCTTTGAAACAAGTGAGAATTTCTCCATGGACTCAAGCACTTTGTTTCAGGTTCACAGTGTGAAATGCTAGACCAAGCCCCAACCATGGAGGTCACCCAGGACCCCAGACAAACTGCAAAGCACCCTCTAACAAAGGTAGACGTTCCTGGAGTAGCACTCTCCTTACCCCCACTTTCCACATGGCTCAAGCCTTGCTTCCATGACCCTCGCTTTCATGAGCCTAATGGGGTCATGTGCAAATTTAAAGCAATGAAATCAATCTGCAAGGGTCCCTCACCTGGCTTCTTCATGAAGTAAAAGAGGATGTTCGGACATGGTAAGGCAATAGTCTCTCCAGCATCTGCATCAGGCCAGCACAGCAACCGGTCCCATGTTTTCTTGCAACCTCACAGAGGAAAGGAAACACATTGCTAAACCTTCTTTGTATTTCAGTATGAAACATCTCATTGTAGCCATGACACCACCAGGGAGACTATGCTGGGGGAAATGAAGGAGGAGGATTTCTGCAGCAAGGCCAAGGAACTCATTGCCGCAGGATGATGTGGAAGCCAATGCTACCAGGCTCTAAAGGGAATCAGACGTATTTGTGAAGGACAGGTCAAGGATGTAACCTGCTGGTGGTGACTGAGAGGGTCTGACAGGGGATGAATTACACTGCACATGTCCTGTTAATTATAAGCCAGATCCAGAGTAAGTATGAGGATTTTAGGGGAGGAAATGAAGTTTGCAGATGAAGGACTACTCTTTGTCTCCAGCATTCACTAGTTACCAGTGTTGGAGACCAGACACTGGTCTAGGTGGATCTTTGGCTATTCTCATGTTTTTATATTCACATCCCGTTTGAGGTGTCTATCCATCTCACCAGTCCACATTTTTGAAAGATAACTTAACTAGCTTCTTCCAGGCAATGCAGCACATATGGTGTTTTCAATGGGCTTGGAGCCGGGAGATGGGGTGACATGGTTCGCTGGCACTGCGTTTCGGGCACAGAGAAAAAGCAAAGTGGGGAAGAAAATCAAGGGAGCAGAGATAAGGTCATGGAGAAGGTGAGGGAAGAGTGAGGCAGAAAGGCTGGTCAAGACACAAGGATAGCTGATCCTGAATGAAGGACCATAGCATCTGAACTTGATGTCCAGGGTGATGGGGAAACAGCAAAAAGACTTGGGTTCAGTTCTAGAGCTGAATAGAGAGGTTACACATCTTCTTCCTCTGAACCAGCTTCATTCACTTTTCAAATCCACGGCCTGTTTCCCTTTCAAGACACCATATACTGTACCTTTAGTCCCATTTCCCCAGTCTTCAGCATCCCTCAGACACTCATTCTCATTTTTCTTTAGCTCAGTTACAAAATCGCATTCTGGATGGACATGCCCAACCACCTACAAAGGAGAAGAGTTTGTCACTTAGGTAGATGAATATCACCCTGCCTCAGGCATTATCAAGGACTGTTTCCTATGTTTCCTAGCAGTAGGCAGCCCCTCTCCATAGCATTGCACTTAACTCAAATGACTACATCCTCTGGGAGTCAACAGAACTATGCAGATTTCCATCAAGAGCAAAGCCGCAGTGGGTGTAAATTATGATCACTCCATGGACTATATAGGAGAGGCTCTGCCCCACATAAGGTTTGGCTCAGAATACCTCTCCCATCTCTGACAAAATAACATTGTAGGGATTTTGTTGTTGTTCTTTGCAAGGTACTTTTTTTCTGTTCCCATCGGCATCTTCTGCCACAGACTTCAAAAAGAGCAAGTGTGATGCATTCATTATGCTTTCGGCCCATCTACATGACCGATGCCAAAGGTAGGATTTAATTCTCTCCAGTTCGGTAACAAAGGGCTCCCATAAAAATATATTCAAATGGACAAGTCATACTCGCTGCTGTCTGGGTGCTCTGGACCAGGTAAAAGAGGGACAAAAAGAAATATAATAGAGCCCATCCCTACCCCACTTCTCCTGCAATCCCAGCTGCTATCGAGCAGGATACTAAGCTACAACCCCAAAAAATGCTGGAGGGTTGGATAGAATCAGGGTGCCATGGCCAAACAAGGTGTAGGCTGCTGGATCCCAGTTATAGGTTGCAAGCCAGCTGATAAATATACAGTGGGGTGATATCCAGTGCTGTACATAACTCCTTTTCATGGGAGACGAACTACAAGCTCTGCTCCTCCAAACCATCTCTCTCCACACCAGCAGGACAGTTCGTATACCCAACACATGGTCAACCCCACTCCACTTCGTTTCACTCCCATCTGTACTGGGCAGAAACATCACCCATCAATGCATCCTTTTAAAAAAGAAAAGACAAAGTGAAACAAGCTGAAATCTTCCTGATGAACAGGTGGTCGGATTATTCTATTCAGCCCCGCTGGATGCAGGAAGGATAACTATTCAGCGAAGTTTGGAAATAGATATCTTTCTTGCAAGTCATTCAAAGGGCAAAATGTAATAATTCGAATCCACTGGTGTTCCCCATTCATATTAACATCCTCACCTCAAGCTGATCTACAGAGCATTCAAACTGATGGGGCTAGCTTACAACTCGAAGCTCTCAGCCTGCGCTTTAGTGAGACACTGAAAATGACGCTGTTGATTTGGACAGAAAAAAAAAAAAGATTGGGCTTTATGGAAAAAAATATATATATTGAACCTGGGATCCCATGCCATGCAATTCTGTTCTCAGCTTTTCCTGATTGGACTGCAAGACTTGAAAAGTGGCCTTTGAAATTAGCAGTGCCTATGAATGCCAGTGATATATTCCTATACTAATTCCTGTGTGCTGCGTCTTTAAATGCCCAGAGTCTTTTCTAGCGGCCTGCAGGACAACAGTAATAGGGGTCAGTTCAGAGTGGCTGCATTTCATATTACACACTTTTAATTTCTATTCCAGACTTGGATTTATTCCTCCTTTGCTGTTCCCCTTAATCAGTAATGAATGAGATCTATATGAAAAGGTCATGTTTCATCCTGGTGTATTGAAACCATAGGAGAACATTGCTATGCTAATCAGCATGAAAACTAGCCATATCTTTCACTGAATGGATATTTTATTTTATTGAGCCGGTTTGGTGACCTGCGTCCAGAAAGATCTTAGCAGGGTGGAAATGTACCCAGTTGCCCAGTCAAAAGAATTTCTCCTGGCAAAATGACTCTCTTTTGCTTTTGCCTCTGAAGACTGCCTTTTGAGTTCAGTAAAAGTTAAAAAACAAAAACCCTGTCTGGCTCGTTCACAAACCCAGAACCCAGGGAAAATAGAGTATATTTTCTTTTTTGCCCTCTCTAAACCTGAAAAATTCATGAGAACTTTTGTTCACGTGCCTGTGAAATAAAAGGTCCGTGATTAAGGTTAAAGGTCACTTCTCCAGGGTGTCCTAATTTTACTGCAGCTCCTCTAATGCAGCAATGCTGAGCAGTTGCGATTCCCACCATCTTGACTAAAAGCTGCAGATCTTTTATGGGCAACAGAAAACTCAGACGAAGCAAAGTGAAAAGATTCCCTGTCCCTTGGTCTGTTATGGGTACACACACATCCAGCCAGCCCTGGTGTCTAACTGCTTACCTAGTGGGCACCTCCTCTGGCCATATTTCTGAACACGAGCATCTACTGTGCTGTGCTTTGGGGTCAACTCAGTGTAGATGTACTCGGAGCACACAAACCAGAGCTGGGCCTGTGGGGGAATTAGCTGAGCTGAGCATCTCAGTGGCTGTTTCATACCTAAGGGTATTTGGGATTTGCACCTAAGACAGTGGTGCATGTATAGCTTTATGTATAGGACGAGAACTTTCTCTACCTATACAAGTGTGCTGGCAAAAATATAGGTGCCTGGGTACTTTCAAGGCACCTAGGAAGTTGGTTTGGGTGGGGGTGGTTGTGGGTTGCTTCTTTGGACACAGGTGGCCAAATCCTGCTTATATTATGTGACAGTGGCTTGAATGCTTTTTTTTTTTTTATTGTTACTGCTTATCTAGTAATTAGTTACTGGAGGTTAGTCAGACACTTGAGTCTCCATTGCTTCCAGTCACTTGCACCTGGACAAACTGTGGGCCTTAACATGCTGCTATTGTGAAGTTTCCTCAATATATATGAAGGTACATCTGCACTGCAGCCACATCTGCACCATGGACATTAGTGTGAGAGCTGCTCTTCTAAACATTTCCAAGCTTTAAAGCAAGTGGCTGGGGGCTGCTAGAAATCTAGCCACAGGAGCATGGACTTCAGCACAGACTAAGCTACCAAGCATTTACTTAGCCCCTGAACACCCCCAGCAATGCCTGAAGTAGCTCATTTCAAGCTGGTGCAGGTATACCTTACATGAGCTGCAGTCACAGTCACAGATATACCCCGAGAAAGGTGAGGAACATCATAGGATCATAGGAAAGCAGGGCTGGAAGGGACCTCATAAAGTCATCTAGTCCAGCCTCCTGCTCAAGCCAAATCATCCAGCCACGTGTCTGCCTACACTGCCCTTGAAAATTTAAACAACTTCTCCAGGCAGCCTGTTCCAGTGCTTCCCACGCTCATAGTCAAAAAGTTCCTCCTACTCTCCAGCCTAAATTTCCCCTACCACAGCTCAAGTCTATTGCTCCTAGTCCTGTCCCTTACAGCCACAGAAAAAAGCCCATCTCCATCCTCTCTGTAATCACCCTTCAGGTATTTGAAGGCTGTTATCAAATCCCCCTTCAATCTTTTCTTCTCCAGAGAAGCATGGGTAGAGAAAGAAGAACATGCAAGCTGTGTAGCTAGGCAGACAGTGATGTTTGCATTGGATAGGGCCTCACTTTTCAGGTTAACATTACAGATTCCTCATTTTTATGCATAAGCAGTCACACATAGAAAAGCTACCTGTTCCCCCTCTGAATTAGTCATTAGAGTTTCCCTTATCCATATCAATAGTTTGTTGTAAGCGAGTGTGGTTACAGTAGATTTATTTGCTGGTGCATTTCTCCCTCCCCTGGTCTCTCCCCCTCCCCACCTCTCCCACACACACAGTTAGCTATAATGTGCAGCCAGGCTCTGGAAAGGGATTAAATGTTCTGCTCTGCTTCTCTTCCTCCGGACCAATGGACAGCTCAATGAAAAGCTAAGAAATTGTACCAACCTAGCACTGGCTTGGAAGTCAGATCTGGCCCTATACCCATGGCCGCATCCTAACACTACACTAATCCAGATAATCAGCCCCTCTGAACACCATTAAACTCTGAAAACATTTGGACTCTGACCTGGCCTTTGAATCTTTGCCCCATATCTAAGTACATCTCTGGATGTCGATCTCTTATCTCCCTCCATGATCTTGGGGTCGTGGAGGGGCCCTGTAGTAAACCCCCGCGTAGAACATGAAGCCCTGTTGAATCCTTTGTGCTCACCCCTTGCAATTGCCAGGATGACAAAGTTGCCGGATCAGAACTTGGCCCTTAAGAGGTAAGGATTTCAGGCCCAGAAACTTCACCCACATATCCGCATTAGTATTCTGCGTGCAGGGTAGTCAAAGAATTTGGGGGCAGAGGGAGGGATAACTGTGTCACCCATCATAATCCATCATAATCTACTGCATTGGCCCAGATCCTCCAGCAGCATAAATTATCAGAGATCCATCCAATAGAGCTATAAAGATTGAAAACCAACTGGGGTCTGTCCTATTGCATCTTTCAGACACTTCTTTACACCCACTTAGGGCTGCAGATCTTGAAGTGATCCCACAAGTCCAGGTTTTGTGGGGTGGGTCAGACAGCATCGCATGCAGCCTAGATCTGACAACAGCCTCTGGGCCTCGTGTTTTAAGTAAATAGCTACTCATGATGACCCTGACTTTTGGAAACAACTTGAGACATTCACAGGTCTTGCTTTTCAGCAGATGCCCTATGTGGCGTCTCAGGGAAAACATCCGGGCTAGGTACAGACATTCAAAAAGCTTGAGGCAGAATCAATCTAAGCTATGCAGCTTTCTGTAAGCGGTGTAGTTTAGATTAGTAGTGAGCAGATGTTTGCCCTTTGGTGAGCAGGCAAGTCTTAGAGTGGGTTTTGCCATTTTTAAATCAGTCTCTGTATGCTGAACCTCTGTTACATAGACCACTTTCCAATCCCTTATACCAGTTAAAGTGTTGTGTCTATACCTGGCCCAGAGGTGCAACAAGCAGCTTTTTTGCTCTGGGTGGAAGCTCTTTCTCCCTGATACTTTCACTCTGACAAGGGAGCTCTGATGGTTCTTCACTCATATCAAATGTGAAAACCCCACTGTCAAAGAACAAAGACAGTTTTGATTCACAGAAGCTAAAAATATCCTCAAGGTGTCAGATTCCTTTCCAAGTCCAAATCTAGGAGGAAGAGAGGGAGCTATTTCTCTTTGCTACACATCAATCGTGATCTTGATCTTTGATTTGAACCAAGACCTGCCTTGAACGGAGCACTGCTTGTACAAAGTCTGGACAGGGAATCTCAGGATGGTGATTCGGGAAAGAACTTGGGAGGGGATGAAAGTCAGTACTCTCAGTACACTGGAGGGGGGAAGTTTGAGTGGGAAAGGGGCCATATTCTAACGTTCTTCACACACAGTGGTGCATCTGCATGTGACATTAATGTGATGCAATAAACTCAAGAGCAGTTCATGCCAGAGTCAACCGGTCCCAGGCTCAGCTTCTACACGTGCACCCAGGACACCAGCAATTTGAGCTGAGGCAGAGCAAGCCCCAGGCTGCCTGGGCTGACCAGATCCAATTTACACCCCCGGTCACTGTCTACACATGCTTTTCAGTGCAGTAAAATACTCTGCCATAAGATAGTACTGTTCCCGACAGTACTATCCTACGGAAGAGTTAATTACTTTACTGCACCCTAATCCTGGTGCATGTGTAGCCAGTGACACTGTACTATGGAGTGAATTAGACTACTCCGCAGTAAAACACACATGTAGATGCCCCCAGGTAGTAGTGTGTAATTTAGTCAATGGTTTCAACAGACTCAGTAGGAGTTATGAGGTACACAGGCTGTGGTGGCAGTGTGGTAACAGAGTGGTTAAGATGACTTCCTACAGCTTTAGGGTTAGGAGTGCAAGCCCTGCTCTGAACGTGAGCCATGAGCTGCCATAAGCTGCCCCCAGCTGTTAGTGAGTGTGTGGTCATTTACCCTGGGGATTCAAAGGCAGCTGGACATGATGTTTGCCACATGACACCTTTGGGTGTACTGCTGACTACAGAAACTGGGGTGTCTGCAACATATTTGCCCTATAGGCAGTTAGGTTTGGGAGGAATCTTGATTCATGAGACCGGCATAAGGGTATCAAAATCTAAGGTATTCAGAAAGGAGAATAACAAATTTAGAAATGGGTGAGGGTAGAAAACACACACAGCCGTGGCAGGAAAGTGGCTGCGTCTGAAGCTGCTGTTCTCATGCCTCTAAGAGCTGCATTCAGAATGACAATGAGAGAAGCTGTATCTTTCCCAACATTTTTTTTTCTATGGGATCAATCCCATTTTTTTTTGCAAGGACACAATACAAAGAGTACTATGCAAAAAGATAGTCATGGAAAAAGTATAGGGAACATGGTTAATGTTTCCAATAGTTCCCCCCCAAGAAGAAGTGTATAAATGTTCATCTTGTGAGGTTGTATAATTAAAAGCTCTGAAATGTAAAATTAAACTGAGGTTCCAAACATGGGGCCTGTTCCAAATTTAGGACTTGTTTTCAGAGCTCCCAGCACCTACAATTCTTATAAGTGAATCAGATTCATGGGCTCACATAGTTTCATAGTTTCTAGGGTTAGAAGGGACCTGAGTAGATCATCTAGTCCGACCCCCTGCCATGGCAGGAAAGAGTACTGGGGTCAAATGACCCCAACAAGGTGTACATCTAATGACCCCAGCAAGGTGTACATGACCCCCTGAATATCAGGCTGATTGTTCAACATCTAGTTACATTAGCAACCAACACATGAGTAAAGCCTGCAGAATTAGAACATTAAGAAATATCAAACAGTCTATCCACTTAAAACAGATCATGTCTTATTCCTGCTACAATCTGCAATAAAAACCTAACATCTATTTATCTGACTTTTCCTCTGGTGTTTCCTCCCATGTGTATCACCACAGAGCATTATTTGCATGTTTAAACTAGTTTATACCGAAAAAAATTGAAAAAAAAATGTTTAAAGACTTAAACTTTTAAAGCCACTCCGTAACCATAACCCAAGTAACACAGGGAAACAATGGTACCAAGAAATACTAATGGAGAAGGTGGAAAAAAGTTTCTTCTCTCCTTTTCTCAGTCAAAGATCGAATGCTCACAAAACACCTGATCTGCCATCCATACCCATGCCAAGTACCACCTAACTTTGTGAGCAGGTGAGTTTTTGTGGGCTAAGGTGTTACTCATCTTACGTAAAGGTGGAAGAATCCTGCCCAGAAGAAAGCAAGATCCGTGCTATGTCCTTTAGTGAAGAACACGACTAACTAGTAGGACCAGATTCTGCTCCCCTTTTTATGGGGAATAGTGCTCCCCTCCCTTAATAATTACACTGAAGCATTGCATGAATGCCATAGCACACCACGAGGGAAATGAGAGGTGCATATAAAAAAAAAATAGGCTTTTCCACAGTTATTCCATATCATAGCCTATTTCTTTCCAGGTGCAAAAAGATGTTGTGAGCCCAATGATCCTGTGATGTCGTGTTCCATGGATCACCACCCCTGAGGGGCGTGATACCGTAAAAAAGGGGGTACTAGGTGTTTAAAATGGCATTATAATCTAAAGCAAGGAACAACTTGCTTCTCCATCCCCCACTCTCCTTTACATGAATAAACATGTAATCTGGCTCCCAAATAATTGTCTGAAGCAGAATGGTGGTTTTTTTGGACAGTTTTTCTTTACACCTTTTATGAAGTTATTGGGCAAACCTCACTATGATAGAAGACGGCAAAACTTCTGGGGATTCTGGTCTATTTGCTCTTATCGCTGTTATCGTCTCAAATACTGGCACACTACATGTTACAAAAACACCAGTGAAATGTCAGCCTGTAACGTGGCAGATGTCAAAGGTTAACACAGCCATCCCCAAACTCACAGCCTCCATCATATTAACTCTTCTCTATTTCCTTTTTTTTGTTGTTCCTCTTTTTTAAATCCCCCATACACACATTTTGCTATCGGCAATGTCAAAACATTGAGTAACAGAGCAGTGAAACACAATGTTACACCAATCCTGCAGCTTGTATGCCTCTTCTGCTACAGCTTGCACTGTTCCTAGCATCTTGCAATTTTTAATGTGAATCAAAGTCAAATAAAGGAAAGGGTGTGGGGGGGGGGGGGAAAAGAGGGGGTGGC
>NW_017729004.1:8804454-8807277 GCF_001723915.1 Gavialis gangeticus
TGCTCCTGCAATAAAGCAAGCTGTATCAGCCCATCTGTTCCTAGAGGAAACTAACTGATTATGGAAAACAATCGAGGCAAACCCCTTTAATGCAATTACTTACAAGAGTTGCAAGACACAGCGAGTAAAAGGCACAGTGGCACAAAGCGCTGGAATTCATCTTCCGAAGCAAGTCAAGTGTCAGACTTCACTTCCTCAGCCTCCTTTAGCATCTTTTACCTTCCCTTCATCTTCCCTTTCTCCTATCAGTGCCTGGTCTGAAGCATTTATCTTTTTGCACAGAAGTGACGTAACAGTACAACGAAGTGGAAACTAAATATTAACAACTCTCTAGGCAGTGAGCGACTGGCTTCCCACCTTCTTGACCTTGCTGCACATTCCTAGATAGCGAACGATGAACAGCGCGTTGGAGATTAGAGTAACGAGATCCCTTCTGGGGAGCCTGCCTCAGAGACATCAAATGATTAGAGTCAGGATTAACAGACCTACTAATGTTGATCATGTCACTTTTAAAGCAACATCGGATGTTGGAGACCAGCAACGCCTGTGAATGCATTAAAATCAATTCATTCGAACACAGCACGCATCTCATGCTTGTTTTCCTGTTTAAAAATGCTGTGTGTGTTTGCAGGTGTGTGAAGATAAGAGGGTATTATTACATTTTTCAACGCATGGCCAAGATTTGCTCTCAGACACAGCGGCTCCTGGCAGAGTGCATGCTGTATGAGCATCGGAAAACAAAATTCAGTCCAAGTTATGTACCGTGTAAAGAAGCACGTGCGTGAATACACGTTACGCCCCATCTCCTCCCCCCTGTTAGAAGAACATTAAAGCTGCCAAGTGTAGGACCTCCAGATGGGAAAACTGGAATTGACTTAGTCTCTGCCGCTATTCACCCAGCTGCCTGTGCCCAGTTCAACTTATGCCTCTGTGTTCCCATCCTCCCCATGGCTCCTCACTCCTGCACCTCCAACACCCTCCCTGACCCACAGCTCCCCCATCTCCCCCAGCTTCCCTGCTTTTGGTGTCCTCCTGCTCCTCTCCACAGCCCAAGTGGGAACCCTGCTGGCAGAAGAGACAGAGACCCTTTTCTCATCATTTTAGCGCTCGATGCAGCAGCCCAATAAAAGATATCACCAGCAAACACCTTGCAGAAGCTACCTGCAGCCAGGAGGAGCTAGGTCAAGGAGACTGCTCCTAGTCTTCGCCTTCCCGGGCTGGGAGTATGTCAAGGGGATGGTATACACATAGTCCAGTCACACGTAGGAGGTGTGGAGGGCACAGAGCATGTGCAGGGCAGTCAGTATACAGCTGCCAAGCTCTCTATTGACCAAGTGCAAGGGGAGGGTGGAGTTTTATTTCTTTTATAAAGCAAGGGTGTCAAACTCCCCCTATGTCCCAAGCCAGATCCAGACCATGGGGCTCCTTGCAGACCAAATCCAAGGGGCAAGCAATGAGGGCAGCAGTGCTGGGGGTAAATGCTTGTAGCCAAGCAGCCACAGGCCAACTGGCAGTGGTCCCAAGCAACAACAGGGCGAGATGTCAGCACAGCCCTCACTCCCCCACCTGATGCCAATGGCCATGTCCAACAATGCCCTGGAGTCTGCAGCAGGTCTCACTCCCTAATGGCCCCACCAACAAATTATCTGACCTGCCAGGAGCACCACGAGCCCGATGGAGTGACTCTGCAGGCCAGATCCAGCCAATAGTTCAGACATTTGACACCCATGTTTTAGGAATTGATGACTTGGCCAAATTTGGCCAAATTCTCACAGGAGTGTCCCAAGTGAATCCCAGAAGGTAGGGCAACCCCTTTGACAAACGTCAAGGTCTTTCTACCAAAAATGGAGGCCCCAAGCTTCTTCATGGAAGAAAGGAAGGATTATTTTAACATGGGGGGGGGGGGGGGGGGGGGAATCATCATTTTTTCCACAATTTAATTTCTGAAATGACTAAAAAAAAATTTGGTGGCAGGGGCCTGTCATGAAAAATTTCAGCTCAGACATTTAAAGATAGCAAAAATGGCAATGGAAAACAAAAACTCGTAACAGGAAGTATCATGCAACCTGAACACGACACCTCCTTTTCTCGGGTATTGCTACTACTACTTAGTGGTTTTGTAGCACTTTTCACAGGCACTCAGAGCACTTTAGAAATAAGACCAGTGTCATTATCACCACTGGACAGATGGGGAAACTGAGGCAGAGAAAGGAAAAGGGATAGATTTTCTCAAGATTACCCAGCAGGACAGTGACAGAGCTAGGGAAGGAACCCAAATCTATTGAATCCTATTCTAGGTTGCCACATGGCTTCAGGAAAGTCAGCAAACAGACTAGAGGTGATAATTAAATGAATAGGTGCAATGTGGTAAACTGGCTATTTGCAGAAATCCAAGTGCTTTCAATGGGGAAATTAGAAAAGAGAGACTTACTAGGATCCGAGGGTTTTATATCAGGTATAGGCCTCGAAATGCCTATAACCACCACTCATGTCTACTGCAACAACTAAAGCACAAGACAATGCAATCTTTGTGTAATACCCCAACTTCATACAGGCTCTCCCACTGCTTCTCAGTAGATAAGGACAATAATTAACTCTACTTTGCAGTACATCTGCAGTACTCCAGTGCAAATGGGGGTTAACTCGCACAGTTCTTTCAAATATACCTTATCTGCACCTGACACGATAGCTCTGTCAATTAGCCTGACGTGCACTGCACTATCTCATTCTTCATACATATTCATATACCCATGAGGGTTTTGTACATATTCATACACCTGTGAGGAGGGTGTAGGTCTCTCTCTGTGCATTGAAAAGCCATTT
>NW_017729004.1:8807618-8819128 GCF_001723915.1 Gavialis gangeticus
CTGTGCATTGAAAAGCCATTTAGAAAGCTGGGTCAATGTTTGCAAAAGTGACTAGTGATTTGGAGACCTTCAAGGCTTCTGACTTCTTGTGGGGGAAGGCAGTGAATACATTAATGGTGTCTCAGGTTGGCCCCTGAAAAATGCAAAGTACCCACAAAAAAGTCAGTTGTCACTTCCTTAAAAAAAACAAACAACAAATCTTGGCTTGCCTACCACTTTTAACCTTTTTCCATTAACCTTTTCTGTGACTCTGGCTCAGGCATTCAGCCTAAATGAATTCTGTTCTCCTCTCACCCTTTCTGTGAAGGTTCACTTGTCCATACTTTTGAAGAGAAAGTGTGGCTTGAAATTAAAATAAGAAACAACTTAACATCTTGGTCCCAAAGACAAACAGAACTGGAGGGAGACTACTGAATATTTTGCTTTTTAAAAAAAAAAAAGAGTACACTTTTCCACACCAAAATCCCATTCCTTAGAGCATCTGGGTTTTATCTAAAGCGAGGTATCAAACGTGCTAATACCACAGGCATGGACAGACAACCAGTCCTCCCCGGGCACTTTAATCTCGAATTACAGTTGTCCGGTTCTTCCATTCTGGGCCCTCTCCTGGGGAGAGAGAGTCAAACTTGATTGACAGATAGATAACTAATATATTTTCTTTCCAATCAGTGTTAAAGGAACCAGTGATCAACTCATGCCTTAACATACGGCTGCTAAATTGTTTCTAGCCCATGCAGATTGCTTAGAAGATGGCAGAGAAAAAGGAGGAGAGATCAGACTTATAGTGGAAGGCACCTGCATACTCCCCAGACATTTTCCAAAAGATAGAAGTCTTTCAGTTCCCTCCAGGATTTCGGTTGGTGTTCTTAGGAGAATTGCTTAGACTAACTTGAGCCAGTGACTTGTAAATTTGAGAGATACTGAAATAATGTCAGAACGGTCATGAAACCAACCAAAGGGGTAAGGCGGGTGCTATGGTTTCAAAATCGCAAATCCCAAAGTGCACCAGAGCTCACAACAAATGTCTCTCAAGCTCTTTTCAGCTCAGTGTCTCCTCTTTTGTCTGCCCACATCTCACCGCCTACCCACTACCTCCTCCACTCCACCAAGCTTGTCTGCATCTTCTGGGACCATTTCTGTAGCTTTCTCCACATCCTTGCCTATACAAAGTTCGCATATTTACCTTTTAGGGTGGCTACTCACCAACATCCATGGCCTCCACTGCTTCTGCTGGGAAGCCTTTAAGTAATTATCCAAGTAAATAAAGATATGCACTGAGGCGAGTCAGATGTAGATGCAACGCTCATCTTTAAAACCGTTCTGTACATAAAGGTGATAACAGCTGTGCCCGCTTTGCTCGTGTTCCTTCTCTCCCCCTCACTGCCTGAGGACCAGATCATCGGGCTGCGATCCACACTAAGGACCACCACTTTGTGACATTGTCCTGGGAGCTGCCTCCAATCTATGAGGCCACCAACTGCCTGACACCTCCTCTGCTGCTCCAGAGAAGGGCAGAAATGATGCTGGGCCTGTACATGTTGCAGTTGTGTTCTGCATAGCATGCTAGTGCAGGTCCAGCACTGGGTGGAGACAGCCAATGCTCTGGACTGCCCCTGCTCCCTTATGGCAGCTTGCAGAAGTGGGAACAAAGGGTATCTATGGAGCAGGGTATTTTGTCCCCCAGCCATGTGAAAACAACAGCATGGTACACAGGCACAAGAGAAGAGAAGGACCTCCTAGTCTGTAGGATGGGACATAACCTACGGCAATATTTTCTCATGGAATTATGCCATGCCTAGCTTAACAGGGTCAAAGTGCCATTTCTTTGGCATTGTTGAGAGACAAATAACAATGAATTGTTTCATGACATGGGAAAGCTGGGAGAACTCCTTTTTTCCTATGGCCTAAAGCAGGTGTTTCCAGTCTTGATGTTTCACCACAGAAATGAAGCCAGCAACCACCACCTTGGCCAATTTCTCCAGTGACTGACCCAAGAACTTTCCAATCTAAAAGCATGAATTACTTTAGGGCAAGTTGAAATGCCAAGGTTTGTTTGCTGGCATTGTAACAGGCCACTAATCCTCCATGGATTTAGCATGGACTGAGACCTATAACTTACACTGAACAGTGAGCATGTCTACACATGTTATTAATGTGCTATAGGCTTACTGCGCAGTAAGCCTTCCCCAGGAGCACATCTACATGTGCACCCTGTTGGGAGCAAATCTGCTTCCAATGGGAGCAGCCCAGTACAGGGCTGCTTCTGCCTGGCTCTGACCCCCTGCAGCAGCCAAGGGAAGCTCCCCGCCTCTCCCAGGGTGCTAGCCTGCGGGCAGGCAGGGAGCACAATCCTGATGTGTATAGGACCAGAAGAGCTCTGCCAGCTGCAGCTTCTGGCCCTAGCACATCAGGACAGGTCCTGATGTACATGGGGCTAGGAGACGGCTACTCCTGCAGCCAGCAGAGCTCTCCCAGCCCTGTGCACATCAGGACACACAGCTGCCAGCAAGCCCCTGGCTAGGTGGGGAAGCAGAGAGCTCCCCAGTCCCAGCGCTTCCCCACCTAGCTGGGGGCTCACCAAGCAGGACAGCTCCAGCCAGACCCCTGATAGGCAGGGAATCCCCGGCCAATCTGGGGTTTGCTGGAAGCTGCCCCACAAGTGGGACAGCTGCCAGTAAGCACCCCCAATAGGCAGGAAAGCAGAGAGCTACCCAGTCCTGGCACTGCTCAGCTCCCAGCTCCTGTAGGGAGCCAAGAGCCATGCAGCACCAGGACAGGGGCAAAGCAGAAAGCAAGCCCATCCTGGCATGGATTGGTTCCCAGATCCTGAGGAAGGTGGAAGGAGGAGGAGCTGAGCAACAGCAGAACTGGGGACAGAGTACTCCCCAGTTCCCTGTAGCCCCCTGCTGGTGTGGCTGATGGGGAGCAAGTTTGCTCCCGGTCAGCATCTACACGAGCAGTACTGTGCAGTAGCTAATGCAAAGTTAATCTCTTACCTGTATTTACAGGTAGTAGAAAATCATGTATTTGCTTAATTTACTGCACAGTAGCTGCTGCACACGGTTACATGGTGATGCCTTACTGTGCAGCAGATTAGTCTACTGTGCAGTAAAGCATCACGTGTAGACGCGCCCACTGAGTTATATTAGCCTCACACTGCCAGTCAGAGAGAATAAAAGCTGAGTGAGAAAGAAAGCTGAAATGATTTATTTGGGGCGTTGAGTACATCAGGGTTGAGTACAAAGGGCAGGGCACCGTGGAGAGTTTGTATTAACAGCCATGTTCCTATTAGGAAAAAATTGTAAAGTTCAGGCTTCATGGCTGTCAGTTACAAGCCCTTTATGAGCATGACTATACACTGGAAGGTAAGGAAAGCTATTTCATCTTGGAATAAAGGCATGTGGAGGAGTTTCAGATGAAGGTCATGCCTTGCTTCTCTCCTTGTAGTGCCAACAACATGCCGTCATGTGCTTCTTCACAGCCCTGTGGGTGTCCAGTTCAAATGTAAATGTTTTTAAAACACGAATTGCATAAATACAGCAGAGTTATACATTGGGATTTTTTGAAGCCTATGGTTACAGAGTGATGATTACAGTACTGTACTAAAGAAATCATTTTTGACATTTTGACAAACACCTGTAGCCTTAAAAGCATGCACTAGGGCTGTTACTCAGGTTGCACTCGGCACATTATTTTTGCCTACCAACACAGAGGGTAATGGCTAGCAAGCTTTTCACTTTTCTATTACGTAGAATGGAAAGATGGGTTTTAATGAGGGCTGTTTCAAGAAACACCAAATAAAAGCATTAAATCATGTTTAAACCATTTAAGTGCTTCCATTTTAATGGGTCACACCACATGCATCAATTGATTGTGTTTACACTAAGGCAAGTTTTCTAATAGAGATAAGACCTGATGTTGCTAAAGCTATGGAGGAATTCATATGACACTCTTAGGCCGGCAGATTTAAGCACAGTGCTCAAATGCCACTTTTAAAGAACTACTTGCATGCAGAAAAGGACTATGAATTGGTGTGCACTAAATATCTGAATGAGCTAGATAGCCTAGGTATGTTTTTTAAATGACGGCTCTTTAAAGTGCCATGGATTAGTCTAACTGGATGCCTCATGTGCATCTATTCATTTGTCTTTCATATGACCCAAAGCCTAAACCCAATAAAAAAAACAACTTAATTTGCCTCTTTACAAGCAAAAATATTCCTTTTCTGCACATGCTATAAATAGTCCAAGTCTAGAATTCAATGACAGGCTTGTGAAATGTCCTCTTAATAGCGTAATGAGAAAACTTTCCTGCTAGCAGGTATCTTAGCAGAGCCTGTTACCATATGAACAGATTTCCCACTCTTCATACAACATCTAACAGGGATAAGCACCAGAGCTGGTTGAAAATTCCTTGTCAGGGTTTTACAGGTTTCCCTTGATTTATGTGGGTTCAATTTATGCAAATTCGCTCTTATGAAATGACCCTTTTGTACCTGAAATTCATTCTATGCGAGGTAAATTCGCATATATGCAATCAGCATAGGCACGCTCTGCCCTCTCCCAAGCAAGTAAGTCTGAATTTGTGAGGGGAGGGGAGGGGAGGGGAAAGGGCCATGAGCAGAGGGGAAGAGTGAGGGGGGGAAAGGGCCATGGGGCCAGGCCCCACTTACCCACCTCTGAAGAGCCTGGTGTCACCACCGGCCCAAGTCTGCAGTGGCTGCCAGCACTACCCGCTCTCATCCAGCTGCAGGTGGCTGCCCACCCCTGCTGCAGCTACTCTGGGAGTGGACCATGGAAGTGGCTTGCAGCCACTGGGGTGCGCCATAACCCAACCCCCTCGATGCGGTGCGGCCCAGTGGCTGCAAGCAGGTGGCGACCACCGCTCCCAGGGCTGCAGCAGGTGCGGGCAGCCACCTGCAGCCAGACGAGAGTAGTCTGGGGCCGGTGACCACTGCAGACTCGGCAGCCCCACTCACCCCACCCTGAGCACCAGGAAGAGCCTGGTGCAGCCACTGGTCCAAGCCTACAGTGGCCACCAACCCAAGGCTGCTCTCATCCGTCTGCAGGTGGCTGCCCACCCCTGCTGTGGCCCTGGGAGTGGCAGATGCTGTCTGCTTGTAGCTGCTGAGCTCTGCTGCACTGCGGGGTTCAGGGCATGGTGCCCTGGGGGAAGCAGAGCCCCAGGGGGTTTGGGGCACGGTGCAACCCAGCAGATGCAAGCAGGCAGCGTCCACTTCTTCCAGGGCTGCAGCAGGGGCAGGCAGCTGCCTGCAGCTGGGTGAGAGCAGGCTGGGGACGGTGGCCGCTGCAGGCTTGGGCCAACGGCAGCACCAGGCTCTTCCCGGCACTCAGGGTGGAGTGAGTGGGGCTGTTGCCCACACCAAATACCATGAAGAGCCTGGTGCTGCCCCTGCTGCAGCCCCAGGAATGGCAGATGCCATCCGCTTGCAGTCACTGGGTTGTGCCATGCCCCTCTCCCTGCCCCTTCCCTAGCCCCAGCCTCACTCCCTCCCTCACTGCCCTGGGAATGCATCCCTATCTGTTTCATTGAAAACTGGATTTGCTTTACGCAAATGCGATTTATGCGCCGTTCCCTGGGAACACATCTACCGCATAAATCAGGGGAGACCTGTAGTGTTGTTTTATTTTAAATGGAGAACAGCTTTCCAAGCAAAATGGAAATCTCTGGGAGGGGGAATTGTTTTCATTGAGATATTTCTTACCTTTATTAAAACCACCCCTCTCCCCCATGCTTCTGCTCTCCTTGTTTTTTTTAAAGCATATACATGGTAAGTATGGTCTCCCAACTAGCACTATCTCCGTCTGCTTACTTACAACCAGTGCTTCCCCATTCTTATTGATTTCTCTGGCTACTTTGCATTAGTTAAAGTAAACCGATCCATAGACCCTCTCATATATTCAAGATGGATTTAAGAATTCACTCATGTTATGGGGTTGAACTCATACTAGTATCAAAGAATCAGAGCGATGCACCTAATTATGGGCCTGCTGGATACTCAATTATAGTATTCAGCTGAATACAGAACATTGGTCAGGATTTGGCTGGAGCAGAATAATGAATAAACCAGCAAACAGAACAGTTGCATATAATTGATATAATCATTTATTGCAGCAGGATGTTTATAATAAAACCCAGTTATTAGTCATCCGTGTACCCTCACCAAGCAGGCCATTATGAGATAGATATTATTTCCCAACTATATTTTAATAAATTACTACTGTCTTGATCAGACGTTATGTAAAAAGCACTGCAGAAAGAACATGTGCTTTTAATTAAGCAGGTGGATGGTATTTCATTACCAAACCCCTAATCACCACTAAACATTGTTATTTCCATTGTCTAGGAAGATATTTTGGCTATTAAATCTGCTCTGAGAAGTATGACCTGTCCCTTTTACATGGGTGTCTTTTGCAAACCACAAAGGAACCTGTTTCACCTTGGGAAGGTCAGAAGCCTTCTTATGGGAGCTTTTGGGATCACAGTATTGATCTAGGGTTAAGATATTAAGTAAACACTTGATTACGCAAGAAGTTGTAACCAAGCCTAGTGAAACTTAGCGTTGCTGTTTTGCTGTCAATAGAGGAAAGATACAGCTCAACTGCTGCAAATATGAAGCTAATTAAAGGCTGTTCTTTCCAGTTAGTATGCTAATATATTTTATACATGGATATATTTTAATTTATTTAAATTAAGTTTAACAAAATTAATGCTTTATTTAAAAATAATGAAATAAACTGAAAAAAATACATTTAGTAGACTTAATTTATTACCAATTAATTTTAATTAATATATTTTAATGAATATATTTTAATACATTTTATATGCTAATCCTGTGTACAAGCTAACATTACCTACTGCACAGAGTACCGCTAAAGTTCTAGCCTGGAGTTGGCAATTATGGAATGATTTAAAAATTGTGTGTGACATGTCTTCCTATCCTCCCCCAACCTCCATCACTTCACTTCCACTTAAAATGTGTTTTCAATGTAAGAAAAATGTTTGGAAAATGTCTGGCCTTCGTGAAAACAAAAACAAGACAAAAATGTGGTTTTGTGTAAGTGGAACAGGAACACTGATTTTTTTTATCAGCTTGAAACCATAATTACTCCAGGTCTACTTCGAAAGTTTGTTCTTCAAGTTACTGGAAAAAAATGAAATATTTTTCATTGTTCAGGTTTTTAATTTTTTTGTTGGGGGGAAAAAAAAAAACCTGAAAAAAATTACAAGAATGGAAATCAAAATGTTTTTCTTAATTGAAATTTTGACTGGGGTAGAAGGGGAAAATCGTAAATCTTTTGATGGGGCAGGGGGGCACCAATGAAACAACACATTCATTATTTGGATCAATTTGAAACATACAGTTCAGTGTAATCCAAAAAGGTCTCATTTGATTTGGGGGTTATTTTAACCCTTTCAGAATATTTTGGGGTTTTTTGTTTTTGTTTTTTTAGTTTTTAAATATGAAATGTCTGTTGAGCCCTGAATTAAAAGGCATCATTTCAAAGGAAAGAAAAGCAAGATATTTTGAATATTAAACATTTCTTTAAAAAAAATCCAAATTTATGTTTTTGACATTTTTCTAAAACTTAACCTTTTGCCACCTGAAAGTACTCACTAAATTTTATTGATTTTTGAGGCTAAGTTGGCCCTTCAAAAAACATTTTTTTCTGTCAAAAGTTACTATTCATAAAAACAAAACAAAAAAGAAACAAAAAACTGCCCAGCTCTATTCCCAAGGAACCTCATACATGGATGTCAGCAGCAGGTTTCAGATCTAACTCTCTCTGCACAAAATTTTGCCAGCACCTGTATTTCTCCCCTACGACCCAATACACCACCCCATGTAAATTCCTATAGGAACCGACACTGGATAGTATCAAGGCACAGGGTGTCAAAGGACTGTAGCAAGTCAGCAGCCCTGGACTTCAGGAAGGCGGATTTCAATGAGGTAAGGAAACTAGCCAGGGAGGCACTGAGGTCCTGGAGGAGAGGGGATTTGGGAGTCCAAGAAGAGAGGTCATTGCTGAAGAAGACGATCCTCCAAGCCCAAAGGGTGAGAATCCCCACACGGATCAAAGGGGGCAAGAGTGCTCAAAAGCCCCCATGGCTCACCAAAAGCATTCAGGAACATCTCAAAGCCAAAAAGGAGGTGTACATCCAATGGAAGGAAGGGGCCATCACCAAGGAGGATTATACCTCCATTGCTCAAGATTGTAGAGGGCTGTTAGGAAGGATAAGGAGAAGTTGGAACTGGGGCTAGCGACCTGGATCAAGGACAACAAGTCCTTTTTTAAATACATAGGGGGTAAAATGAAGGTACCAAGTAACATGGGACCTCTGCAGGACATGCTTGGGAATCTGGTGGTCGCACCAGACGACAAAGCTAACCTCTTTAACAGATTCTTTGCTTCCATTTTTCTGAGCAGGGACAGGAACATCCCCCCCACTGGGATCCCGGATGGACCCAGGGGAGGCACAGCTAGGACCAGGGTCAGTGAGGACCTAGTCAGGGAACTTCTGGTGGGATTAGACATGTTCAGATCAGCAGGTCCTGACAATCTCCACCCCAGAGGGCTGGAGGAATTGGCAGAGGTCATTGTGGGACCCCTGGCACAGCTTTACGAGCATTCATGGTGCTCTGGCGAGGTGCCTGACGACTGCAAAAGGGCCAATGTGGTCCCCATTTTCAAAAAAGGGAGGAAGGAAGACCCCAGAAACTATAGGCCAGTTAGTCTTACCTTAGTCCTGGGAAAGCTCTTTGAGAAAAGTATCCAGGAGCACATCTGCAAGGGACCAGCAGGGGAGATTATGCTTAGGGGCAATCAACATGGGTTCATTAGAGGCAGGTTCTGTCAGACCAACCTGGTGGCCTTCTACGACCAGGTCACACAATCCTTGGACACAGGTGTCACGGTGGACATAGTCTCTCTCAACTTTAGGAAGGCTTTCAACACTCTCTCACTCCGTCCTCATTAAAAAATTAGGCCACTGTGGTGTTGACACCTACACAGTCAGATGGGTCACAAACTGGCTGGAGGGCTGCACCCAGAGACTGGTAATGGATGGGACATTTTCAACCTGGAAGGATGTGAGCAAGGGGGTTCCCCAGGGCTCGGTCCTCAGGCCTGCCCTGTTAAACATCTTCATCAATGACTTGGCGAATGGGGGAAAAGCACCTTGTTCAAATTCGCAGATGACACCAAGATGTGGGGGGATGTGGGCATGCTAGAAGAGAGAGACAGGCTACAACTAGATCTGGACAGGTCACAGAGGTGGGCAGATGAGAATAGGATAGGTTTCAATACTGACAAGTGCAAGGTGATGCACCTGGGGAGGAAGAACCAGCAGCATACCTACAGGTTGGGGACCTCTCTTCTCGTCAATACAGAAGCAGAAAAGGATCTTGGAGTCATTATTGATTCCAAGATGAATATGGGCTACCAATGGGGGGGAAGGCTAACTGCACCTTGTCATACATCTATAGATGCATTATGAGCAGGTTCAGGGAGGTGATCCTCCCCCTGTATGCGACATTGGTCAGGCCGCAGTTGGAGTCCTGCATCCAGTACTGGGTGCCACATTCAGGAGGGATGTGGACATCATGGAGAGGGTCCAGAGGAGGCTACTCGCATGATCGGGGGCAGCAGGATAGGCCCTACAAGGACAGGCTACGGGACCTGAACCTGTTCAGCTTCCACAGCAGAAGGCTGAGAGGGAATCTGGTGGCCATCTATAAACTGGCCAAGGGGGACCAGCAGGCAATGGGAGAGTCCCTGTTCCCCCAAGCACTACTGGGAGTAACAAGGAATAATGGCCTTAAGTTGATGGAGAGTAGATTCAGGCTAGATATCAAGAGGTGCTACTTCACTGTCAGGGTGACTAGGATCTGGAACCAACTTCCAAGAGAAGTGGTGCACTCTCCTACCCTGGAGGTCTTCAAAAGGAGGCTAGATAATCACCTCACCAGGGTCTTTTGACCCCAGCATCCTTTCCTGCCCATGGCAGGGGGTCGGACTTGTTGATCTGCTCAGGTCCCTTCCAACCCTACAAACTATGAAACCAGGAAAGGCAAGTGACAAATTACACTTACTGCTATAGAGTGGCTGTGAAATCTGCAGAGTTAGTTTCACCAACATAGTTATGGGGGCAAAAGACACTAATGTAGCTGCTCTTATACCAGCAAAAGCATCCTTCCATGAATGCTGGGTTTTTGTTTGTAGCCATGTTGGTCTAAGTGGAACCCTAATGGACAAAATATCAGGTTTCATTGAATCCATCCTAAAACTTATTGTCACCAACTAACTTCCTGGTAAAACTAAAAAATATAGACAACCTTCCCAGCAATACCCTCCTAGCCACTGTGGATGTCACTAATTTATACACCAATATCCCATACTGGGATGGCATCCAGGCCTGCCTTACATATCTACAAGAATACAGTCACAACTCAAAGTACAGACCTCAGGATATCACTGAACTCATATACGTCATCCTCACACACAACAACTTCAGTTTCAACAACCATCACTTCCTCCAGGCACAGCTATGGGCACCAAAATGGCTGCACAATATGCAATCTTTTTATGGCCCACCTAGAAGAAGAGTTCCTCAAGAACTGCGCCATCAATCCCTTACTATACCTGAGATACACAGATGACATCTTCATCATGTGGACTGAAACCCTGCAGTCTCTTATGGACTTCCACCAAAAACTCAAGTGTCACCACCCCTCGATTAGACTATCACTTGAATACTCTAACATTTCCTTTTGGACACCATGATCAGTATCCAAGATGGTAAAATTCAAACCACCATATACAAGAAACCCAAGGACCCATGTACATATCTACACAGAACCAGCAATCACGCTGAACACACCAAGAAAGCTGTAATATACAGCCACGCCCTCCGACAGCACCGAATCTGCAGTGAGGAGACTACTCTTGATCGCCACTTCACAAATCTCAAAAGGGCTTTCAGCCAACAAGGACACTCCTCCAAAGACATAGTTCACACCTTTGAAAGAGCCACCCGGATACCACATCAAGATTTGCTGCAGTACAAAAAGAAAACCCCCACAAATTGCACACCATTCATTATGACATATCACCCCTCCCTGGAACCTACACAGAAAATCCTCAAACTCATTCTAGGAGAAGACCCCATCCTTAAAGAGATCTTTCCAGAACCACCCATCCTAGCCTTTAAACAAGCACCGAACCTGGCTAACCTCATTGCCAGAAGCAAACTCCCTATGACCCAAACCACACCCAATGGATCCAGATCATGCCAGGACAAGAAATGCAAAACCTGCCAACACATCTCCACCCCTACCCCCCCACAATAACTACACCCAACAACAGACCATCACCATTCCTGGATCCTACACCTGTACCTCCAGACATGTAACATGTCTCATCCAGTGCATCAAATGCCCTGAAGGAAAATATGTAGAAGCATGGGTGACTGGTACCTCCTGAGTTGGG
>NW_017729004.1:8824128-8824402 GCF_001723915.1 Gavialis gangeticus
GAGTTCCCCTGTGGCTGATCCTGCTGGCCAGTAGGGGAGGAGAGGTCCTCACAGTGCCATTTCTGGCAACTGGGGGGGAGAGGTCCCCGATGCTGATCCTGCCAACCTGCAACTGGCAGCGGCATGCTGCTGGCACTTCCAAGTCAGTGGGATTGGCGCACTCCCCGGGTGGTGCTCTGAGGGGGGCACCAGTGTGCTCACATGCTCCCCCTGCCTGGGAATGCTGCTGTCAAGGGGTGCACCAGCACTCTCAGGGGATGCACATGCACCCCCG
>NW_017729004.1:8829402-8834991 GCF_001723915.1 Gavialis gangeticus
GTTCACACTTTTAGCTTCTTCCATTCCTGCTTTCCTGAGCTCCAGCTATTCCCTTTTTTACAGATTATCTCTTTTTCACCATGTATTTTATCTCTGTTGTCTCCCTCTGACTTTTTTTTTCCTCTGCTCTCTTCCCCCTCCCTGCTTTTCCTTTTGTCTTGCTTATCTCTACCCATTTACATTTTCACTGACATCGCTCCACACTTTTAGCTTCTCTCATTTCTTGGCGTCTCAGACCACTGGAGACTCCCCATGCCTGACGAAGGGTAACTGTGCCCAAAAGCTTGCTGAGAACTTTTTTCCAACTACTCAGCTGGTCTAATAAAAGATCTCACATCTACCCAAAGAACATTGCCTTCCATTAATAGAATTTATTCCATTCTGGGAATTGCTTTAAAGTACTTTTGCCAGCTATTTCTTGTTATCCAACTTCTTTTGCTGGTATAAGTTGCATCTCCACCAGGGGGTGGTTATAGTTGCCTGTACAGAGCTCCCAGGACAGCGATCCCAGCAAGTTCCTTTCAGGTATAAACAAGCTCCAGGTCCCTGTCCAGTATCTAATTTGCCAAAGTCCATCTTTTCGTGTCTTTTCCAGTGGATCTCCTTGTTATGAAGTGGTTGCATGTCTAAAGTTTTTCTATAAAAGATCATAAAGATAAACACAGCAGTCGCTGGGTCTGGATGCTTTTAACTGTCCCTATGCCTGAAGAAGGGAGCTGATATCTGAAAGCTTGCAAAGAACAATTTCTCCAGCTATTTAGTTGGTCAATAAATTATATCACATTTACCCAAAGAAGCTTGTCTTACCATTTCATAGGTATTTAATAGCTCCCTTCTATCACCAGCTCAACATTCCCCACTTTCCGCCCCCCGCCAAACCTGTCTCACATGTATTGTCTCCCAACACCTTTGATCCTCCCTGCCATCCATTTGCATTTTCACCACCCCACATTTTCCATATTGGCTTCTGTTCCACCTGCGAGAACACAAAACACCAGCAGACTCTCCCTGTGCCTGAAGAAGGGTGTTTGTGCCCAAAAGCTTGCAAAGAACAATTTTTCCAACAATTTAGTTGGTCTAATAAAAGATACCACATCTACCCAAAGAACCTTGTCTGCCTATGTCCATTTAATAGATGCTAGTATTTGCTGGTCTAAAAAACCCGGCCAAATAATGTAGTTTAGATGCCTCTGTGTGGTCAGTATGATAAATGCTATACATGGCAACCACGACATATCTCTTATCCTTGTTACTCAGGACCTATCAGTGCCCTTCCTTACAAATGGTATCACATTGCTTGATTGCCTGGGGTATGATGAAACCTATAAAAGGTGCTGAAACCCTGATAATGTGCATTTACCTCCTGCCATTCTTTACAGAGTCCACTGCATGCTTCCCTTGCTGGGGAAGCAGGATGGAGGGACACTGAATCTGCAATGGGGACATTCAGCAGCAGCTGGTGCTGTTTTAAATGGACAGTTTTCTAGAGGCCCAAGACATATATAAACTTTGCTTTATTCAATTATCCAGCAGTCCAGCTACAACCATGGAGGGCCTCCAACTTGTCCAGGGAGGAAGAACCACCAGCTTGGTCCTTTCCCTTGACGTGTGGTACAGCTGAATTTATTCTCCTTTGACATATGGCTGTCTAGCCCGGGCTATCTGTGCCCACACTGACTCATACTCTCCCCTGTAACTTTTGTTCCATTGCCTAACCTTTCTAGCAGTTGAGAAGTTTTCCTAGCATTTCATCAAAAATTCTCCCTGCTGTCTCATAAACCCATTTCTTAGTCTGCCTCTGACAAGAGGGATTAACAAATTCCTCCCTCCAGTGTAGCATCTCCTTAACCAGGCCAAAATAATTACTCTCTCTGCTTTTCTCCAGACACACACACCCAGTTCTTTGCTGTTTAAATCTCTTCTAGTTATTCTCCTCTTGAGTGCTCTCTGCTCTGCCCGTCTTATTTCATGGCAAAGTGCAAGGTTTAAAAAAAAAAAAAAAGTCATTTAATGACCACAAAGTGGATGAACATATAAAGCAGTTTTAAAACTAATTAGCTCTGCGGGATTTTTGAAAACCAAGTCTGAGACATCACTCATCCCAGAAGGCCTTAAAAAAATCAGAACAACCAAACAGAGTGTGAAGTTTTGTAAAGCAACTCTGCAGGATACCTTGAAGGGTAGTGCCACTTCAGAATGCAGGTCCTCTACCAAGATCTGTGCAAATTTTACAAGGTCGCGTGTACTTGCTCTGCTGATCAATATAACAGATTCAACATAAAAGGAGATCACCTTAAAAGCTGCTGGACCTAAACAGTGGTTTAGGAGGTACACAAGGAGCACCAGCACACTGAATTAACAGTGGCTTCAAATGGGGTGGAAACTTCAGTTGATGTAGTAGCCTGTAGTGGAGGCTGAGGTATATCTGAAGCTACAGGTCACAAAAATGTCGGCTGAGCCATGTGCCCTAAAATAAAAAAGCAAGGAGAAGTGAGACATGGCCTCACCTTCTCACCCTCTGTGCTCAAGGGGGAAGACTCTAATATTGACTCAAGGGGGCATTTTCCAGTCCCATGGGTAAATTGGCATTGTGCGAGGGATCAGCGTGCCTTCAGTCCAAAGGCACTGCCCCCTCCTCTTCCTCATAACATATCCCAGGTCCAAGACCTGGATCCCGGTGGATCGGAGGCAACACCCCTGGAGCTCAAGCAGATTTTAGTTCCTCAACATTCGTATCCCCTCTACCAGCTGTGTGGCCTCCCATGGCCCTTGAAACCACAAGGATGCCACAGCACTTTGCAGTTCCCCTAAGCAGAGGTTTAACCCTTTGGCCTGATAGAGGGGAAGTGACTGAGTGATTCTGAATAACTGCTTCTTGGGACTGACAACACAATGATTTGTGACCCAGAAGCAGCAGAGAATGATGCTGTGGGAATGATTTGGGCTTTGTGGTTTAGAGACTGATGTGCATTTCCTCATAGCAACCAGAAGACAGGAAGGATCTGTGCCGAGGGAACTTCGAAACACAGGACAGGAAAAGAAAAACCAAAGACAAACCAAAAACCATTCATTCATTTTCTTATCAGGAATAGGGAAGAGCAACACACCCTTGGCCAACTCCCCCATGGCCCATGGAGGAGGCTAATACCCTGGACAATAGTCATGCCATTCAAGTGCAGGAACAGGAACTTGTACAGGAATAAGTAAAGTGGGCCAAAGCAACAATCTAACCTCGTCAATCAAGCTCTGTCAGAGCCAGGAAAGCTTTTGTAAATCCCGTCCATTGCTGGGAACTTGACGGTACAAAACATAGAGATGGCAGCACTTGCGTCCCTTGGCCAATCCTAATTCCCTCTTTGCACACTCTTAGGAGGTGAGCCAACTGGCTCAGCAACACCATCACTTATCTACAGCCTGCCTAGCACATTTTCAGGTGGCACATGGGAATTTAGGATGTTTCCATTCAGCATTGCAGTGATAGCAATCAACAGCCCTTGGCTTAAAGTTGCAAAAGATGCATTGTTTTGTATTGAACCATACAGAGAAACAGATTTCCTGTCCTGTTCTGCATTGCTCTTTCTGGAAGTCTTGTGCAGGCCAGTGGGGACCCCAGTGCCCAAGTCGCAGCTACCTCTATGTGAAACAGAGCTGTGCAATATCCTACAACTCCTGGAGATGTAGGGGCCAGATTCCCTGCAGTCATCCGGCCCCTTCTCATTAGTCCAGTAACAATCATGGGGACAGAAAGCTGGCAGAAATGGCCCCAGGGTACACATCTAATGGAAGGGGCTCCCTAGGTGGTTTAGAACAGTTAAAATGATGACAGGTCCTCTCTCCTTTCAGGGGAATGATCAGGGGAGCAGCCTTTGTGAGTGGGGACAGATTGCCCCTTGCATCCCAAGAGAGTGTCAAGAGTTTTAGGCGGTGTACTTTTTGCTTCAGCTAGTCTCGGTCACTGGATGGCTGTTATGCACCAAAAAGAAGACTAAACATAAGTTATGCCAGATTCTGGCCACCCTCACTGTGAAGAAGTTTTTCCTGATGTCTAGACTAAATCTGCTCTCTGTCAGTTTGTGACCATTGTTCCTTGTTTCCCCAAGAGGCATCCTGGTAAACAGAGCATCGCCCGTCCCTTGCTGCGTCCCCCAATGAATTTGTAAGAGGCCACAAAGTCGTCTCTCAGCCTTTTCTTGAGGAGGCTGAAGAGGTCCAGGTCCCTCAGTCTCTCCTCATAGGGCTTGTCCTGTAAGCCCCTGACCATACAAGTGGTCTCCTTTGGACCCTCTCAAGTCTATCAACATCCTTCTTGAAGTGCAGCACCCAAAACAGGACGTAGTAGCCCAACTGTGGTCTGACCAATGCTGCATAGAGGGGAAGTATCACCTCTTTGGATCTATTCGTCATGCATCTGCTGATGCACGATAAAGTGTGGTTAGCTTTGCTGATGATTTCGTCACATTGACGACTCGGGTTCATCTTGGAGTCCACTATGACTCCAGGATCCCTTTCCACTTCTGTGCTGCGGAGAGGCTCACTTCCCACCCTCTGGATGCGATTGCTAAGCCAATTTGCCACCCACTGGACCATGTACACATCTGTGTCACAGCCTCTTAACTTATTTATGAGAATGTAACTCAGGATGAGATCCCAAGCACTAGCTCCCAAAGGAAGTTATGTATAACAAGTTGCATTGTAACGCCTAGCTTTTAGGTGTCCTGGTGAAACCCCATCCCAAATTAGGCACCTGAATGAGGAGACCTGAACAGAGTTCACAATATCCAGCAGGCTCATCCTGGATCCACTTAAGCAAGCCAGTAGGAAATGCCAGTGTGAGGGACAGATCCTGAGCCCTCCTTCTCGAACGTAGTCAGGTACTTACGCCCAGGTGAGACCCAGCAATTCCTGTTCAGGAATCTCAGCCACAAAGCCTCTTGTGGAGTTAGGGACAGAGAGAGACAGACCAGTGGGGAACCAGGGCATGGGTGGCTTGTTATAATGGCTTGAAGCATCACAAACCTGGACAGCAGGGCCATGCAAGCAGTCTCAAGTCAAGAAGACCAGGCTGAGGACAGTAGCCAACAACCATAGCTACAGGTCAAGCCAGGCTTAGAGGATCAAGTAAAAGCAGGAAACAGGATAGGACTTTATCATATAATCATATGAAAGTAGGGCTGGAAGGGAGCCTATCTAGTCCAACCCTGCTCCAGGGATGATCATCCCCGTCTGAACTATTTTGGGCAAGTGTTTGCCTAACCGGCTCTTAAAAACTTTGGGAGCAATTTTCTCATATGACTACTAGGCACAATACCTGAAACATCAGAAACACATTGTAGTTTGCCACAGAAGCAGCAGGGGAGCAAGAGCAACAAGCAGTTTACTAAAATACATTCAAGAAATCCAGGGGAAAGGACCATAACCCCACTACAGAGGAAGGTGAAAAATACACACCGGCCATACCAACTCCTCCTTGATCCCAAGTGTTGTTGTTGGTCCAAACCTGATCAGGGGAACAAGACCCTCTAGCCAGGAACTGGGGGGAGGGGGGGGGGGGTTAAGGGCTAGCAGGGGTATCCTCATACCCCAGGACGG
>NW_017729004.1:8835116-8836487 GCF_001723915.1 Gavialis gangeticus
GTTTTTGGTCCAAACCTGATCAGGGGAACAAGACCCTCTAGCCAGGAACTGGCGGGAGGGGGGGGGGGTTAAGTGCTAGCAGGAGTATCCTCATACCCCAGTCAGAGTCCCCAGCCTTGCCTGCAGCCAACACCAAATGCTTCTGAAAAAAGTGACAAAAACCCAGATACCAACAGAAGGAAAAAACATTTCTTCCTGGCCCCATATAATGACCAGAAAAGCCAGAAGTATGGGAAAACCAGATACCATCCACTCTATATTGCAACCTGTGGACCAAAAGCACAACTCCACACATAATACAGCCTTACTGCAGAGCCAGAACTTCCCTGTCTGTCATTTTGTCTTTAAACATCTCAGCTCCTTTGATCTTTTTTCCCTAACCAAGCTGGTTGTGGAGCTTCTCTTCATTCGCCTGATGGTGAAGAGAGTCTACTGCTATTTCCACCTGCTCTGGACTGCAACATGCTTCTCATGGTCCCAGAGCAATGCTCTGGGGGGGGTGTGGATGGGATCTTACAGGTTTTCCAACTGTTGCTCTTCACAGCACCCCCTAGGTCTTGCTGCTCCTAAATCATCCCTGACCAATGCTTATCCCACCTCCTGCTGAAAGCTTCCAATGAGGGAGAGTCCTCAGCTTCTTTTGGCATCTATTCCTCTGCCTCACTGCTCTAACAGTAATCAAATGTTCTCCTGATATTCAATTTACACCTGCTTTACTGCAATTTAAAGCCATTACTGTGTGTCCTGTCCTGTGCGCCAAGTGATAAAAGTTGTTCCCCATCCTCTTTATGGCAGCCCTTCAAGTATCTGAAGACTTACATTATGTCCCAGTTTAGTTACCTTTTCTCGAAGGAAAACAAGCTTAGTTCTTTCAAACTATCCTCATATGACTTCCCTGCCAAGCCCTTTATCATTCTTGTCACCCACCATTGGACCCTCTCTAGCTCCATCCCATCCTTTAAGAAATGTGGACCCCAGGACTGCATGCAATATTTGAGATGAGGGCTAACGACTGCCTAGTAGGGTCACCCCATCACCTCCCAGGTCTTATGCCTAATATTCCTGCTGATGCAACCCAAAGTTGAGTTTGCTTTTTTGTGGCAGCATCATATGGTTAGTCATGCCCATGCAAGATCTGTGAGCCATCAAAACACCAAGGTCCTCCTCAGCGATTCTGCCCCCAATTATATTCAGTAATTTTCAGGAACAAAAACTTATGAAATACACATAAAAAAAACCTTATTTAACTGAAAGTTATGGCTATTAAACAGCATTTCCACAGAAAACAAATACTAAAAAGCAAGGATACATTAATTTTAGGTAACATTAATTTCCAGATCAAAATAATTTTCTATTTAATTGTCACTACAA
>NW_017729004.1:8841487-8843237 GCF_001723915.1 Gavialis gangeticus
TCTGCCCTCTATTTTATCCCCTATTCTGTATTTATCCTTTTGATTATTTAGCTTAGGTGCAGTACCTTGCATTGATCTGTGCTGAACTTCATCCTCTTATCTCTAGCCCAGCCTTCCTCGCCATCAAGAGCTTTCTAAATTCTACTCCTCTCCTCCAAGATGTTCACAGTCCTTCCCAGTTTCATGTGGTCTCCAGATTTGCTCTAGAAGCTCTTTAGTTCAGCATCCAAATTATTCATAAACACATTACACAGTACCAGACCTAGAACAAGCCCTAGTCAAAACCTTCTGCCATTTGGAAATGGCTCCTTTTATAATTACCTTTTGCTTGCAGCTATTGAGCCACTTATCCATCCACCTTGCCGTAACTTTATCTAGCTCACATTTCTCCAATTTCCTTTTGAGGAAGTCACATGAGACCATATCAAAGCATCACTCAAGTCCAGGTATACTACACCCATTGCACAGGGAAGAAATAGGGAAGAAAGCAGCAAAAGACCAAGATGGATCTTCAGGCTTGTGAAGCCCAAGGTAAGGCTGGGGATCAGCTGAGCTTCTATCTTAGTGTATAACCACTTGCAGCCATTAGGAAAATTAGGCACATCTGGATCCAATCAGCAGCCAGGCAGCTTTCAGCAGGCTCTAAGATTGGTGCAAGGCCTGATTCTAATTTGGGTGTTTTCTGACTATTATACCCAGTAGCTTAGTGGTTTGGGTATTCCCTTCAAGGGTAGGGGACCTGTTTGAAAGCCCTCAGCCTGCTGGATTCTGAGAAGGAATATCTCCTGCCTCCCAAGAAAAGGGCCCCAGTCACCAGGCTCTTGAGTAATCTGGGATGAGTCTCTCTCAGTCTCTCCTTTTGAACTGGTTCTACTTTATATAATAATGAAATATTTATTGGGAGAGAGAGAGAGAGAGTGTGTGCACAAGGGAAAAGAGATGGATTCCTAGTCTGTTGGTCAAAGTGCCTGCCTGGGACATGAGAGAGCCAGTTTCAAATTTCTTATCCAGTGAATATTTAATTATCTAGACATGTGGAAAAGCTCCAACAGGACAGATGGAAGAAAGACCCACCGCAGAATGCACGATAGCTTTGTCATTAGAGGACTCTAATGTGAGACTGATTCAAGTCCTTGGTCCAAATTGGGTGGAAGGGAGATACAAACCTGGGCCTCACAACAGTGCACTCTAAGCATGGGCCACGGGTTAAACTTGACCTTGTGCAGCAGCTGAACCGGATCTCCAGCCTGGTGGGCATGTTTAGAGAACTCCAACTGGCTTGGACCCCCTAGTGAGAGAGTTCAGCACGTGCCTAGGCTGAGATTCCTGACACAACTTAGGTGCCCAGTAGCTTAGAGGAACAAGACATATGTGGAGCTACCCAGTAGGCCTGTGTGAGGTGGTGAATATTTGCTTCGGATTCAGATTTGGCCAATTCGGAGGGACAGTGATTCGATTTGGAGATTTGAATTACTGTCCCAATTCGATTCGGCCAAATTGGATCCGAAGATTCAGTACCACTTTGGAGATTTGGCCATAGAGTAAACAGGCAGCAGTCCTCACCACACTGAACACAAGTGCCTCCAGCTGGTAAGTCTGTTGTGTTGGGCAGAGGGGAGAGGGAAAGGGTGTGGGGGAGGGAGGGATTGGGGCTGGGCCTGGGACAAGCTGCCCAGCCGGGGCAGGGGGACGTGGGACTTGGGGAGGGGGCGGGGGGTGTGGGATGCAGGTGAGAAAGCGCTTGGAGCAG
>NW_017729004.1:8843248-8857655 GCF_001723915.1 Gavialis gangeticus
TTGGAGCAGGGGCTCTGCCCTGCTGCTGCTTGCTTCCTTCTGCCCAGAGTGAACTGCACCTCCATCCCCCCCACCCACCCACCGTGGCTGGACAAGTTTAGTAGGGCTGTGCAAAATGACAGTGTTTCGATTTGGGTTTGGATTTGGTCATTTCAGAGGACAGTGATTCGTTTTGGTATTTCAGATCACTGTCCTGTTTCGTTTCGGCCAAATTTGTTTCGAATGGGATGCAAGCTTCACACAGCCCTACTGCCCAGCCAGATGGGGCTTGGGGCCGGGGGCTGCAATGTCCCAGCGGGGAGCAGGACTGGGCCGTGGGTGGCTCATCTGGGGGAGGGGAAGGGATGCTGCCCTCCGTGCAGGTAAGGAGACCCCCATGCAGATCTCTGATCCCTGTCATGCCAGGTCATGGGGCAGGGAAACAGTGCAGAGTGGAGAGCAAACCTGCTGGTCCCTGCCATGTGACCTGGCTCTGCAGGGTACAGAGATTTGCAATGGGGATCTCCTCGCTGCCACTGTCCACCCCATGCAGTCCCAGATCTCTGTTTTCTGCAGAACCAGATCGCACAGCAAGGGCCAGCACTGTCCTGCCACATGACCTGGCTCCTAAAGTAACAGATGTGCCTGCTGGGGGTCTCCTCACTGCTGTGTTGCCCTGTGGGGTCAGGCCAACTCTCAGGATCTCAATATCGTGCTGTTAAACAGGTGGGCATGGTGTACAATTACACATGCACACACTCAAAAATCAATTAGGTGCATACACACACACTACCAACTCAGGCACATACACATCCAAGATTACCAGCCTAGGTACATTTCATTTTGGAAATGCTTCTGAACCTTCTGTTTTGATTCATATTTGGTATTCCGGGTGCCAAAATGGCCTGAAACACCTCTGAAACAAAATGGCTGCCAAAATTTCACACAGCCTTTGCTGCCAGTAGGGCAAATAATACTCTGGCGTGCATCAATCGATGCATCTCCAGCAAAACCAAGCTGGTGATTCTTCCACTCTACTCAGTGCTGGTGAGACGGCAGCTGGAATATTGCATCCAGTTCTGGGCTCCATACTTTAACAAAGACGCGGACTAACTTGAGAGAGTCCAGAGAAGAGTCACCCGCATGATCAGAGTCTTACACAGCAAGCCATACGAGGAAAGGAGGAGGGATCTGGGACTTTTCAGCTTGAAGAAAAGAAGGCTGAGATGGGACCTGGTAGCAGCTTTTTGGCCTTCCTGACCACATCCCCACACTGTCGGCCCATGTTCATTGTGGCGCCAATGATGACTCCTAGATCCTTTTCTGCCTCTGCACTGACGAGAAGGGAGTTCCCCAGCCTGTAGGTCTGGTGCTGGTTCTTCCTCCCAGGGTGCAGCAGTTTGCACTTGTCAGTGCTGAATCCCATCCTGTTCCCATCAGCCCACCCCTGTAACCTGTCTAGATCCAATTTCAGCCTATTCCTTCCTTCTAGCGTGCCCACTTCTCCCCACATCTTGGTGTCATCTGCGAATTTGAACAGGGTCCTTTTTACTACCTCATCCAAGGCGCTGATGAAGATGTTGAACAATGCGGGCCCAAGGACCGAGCCCTGGGGAACCTCATTGCCCACATGCCTCCAGGTCGAATAAGACCCACATACCACCACTCTGGGTGCGGCCCACCAGCCAGTTAGTCACCCATCTGACTGGAAGACCCAACTCCTGGAAGACCATTTCAGGCTCAAAATTATGAAAAACTTCTTCACACCAGGGTGTCCAGACTGTGGAATAAACTCCCCCCAGGGGTGGTGCAATCACCTACTGTGGAAATCTTAAAGAGAAGACTGGACAGTCACCTCGCTGGGGCCACCTGACCCCAAGTTATCTTTCCTGCATGGTGCACAGGGCTGGACCCGATGATCTTCTGAGGTCCCTTCTGGCCTTACAATCTATGACTCTATTAAAAAAAACCCTAAATTGGGGAAATAAAGGAAAATGCTGTCATTGCCATCTTAATCATTTAATCATACTTAAGCATTTATGCAGAACTCATTTCAAAAGCTCTAACTTCTATATAAATATTGTGTAATTAATTCTCATGCTCCTCATCATGACCTCCATTTTCCAGGACATGTGACTTCAAAATGGCCTGAGTTAGGAATACGAGCACCAGCAATCAGTGCCTTTTAAAATCCTACCTTAAGTCCAAAATGTTAAGTCCTGACAGTCTCTCAGCCACCTACATCCATATTTAGGTGCTCACCACTCAAAACCGCTGAAAATAGCAAACTTTGTCACTGGCTAAAAATAGTTGCCCATAAAAGTAGCTGACTAACCTAAAAGAGCCCAGATGCAAAATGTCCACTTAAGTGCCTTGCCCAACATCACAAACTGAATCCGTGGCTGGCCCCAAGTCCAGACCCTTTTTTTAACCATTAAATCAAGTTCCCTAAGATTTAATACCATATGTGCTATGATTTCCTCACTGCCGCAGGCTGTATATTAAACAGAGTATTTCAGCTTGCATTTGAAATGGGTTTGCTTTCACTGTGCTCAAGATAAAATTCTTATCAGAACCTGAATGCAGCTCTCCCCAGATGTTTTCCCATGATACAGTAACATTTGGCTGGATGCTGAGTTGGCAGTCTGCCTCTGTGCTGTGGAGCCCAGTAAGAAACATCTTTATGTACAGCCTCAAGCACCAAGAGATTACCTAAGTCCAGGAAATGGAGGATTATCTGGAGGGTAAACAGAAGCAGTATGATAATCTGAGATGCATGAAATGCCCCATTCTCCCTGGGAAGCTGACCTAGGGCACCCAGTTGACCTCCTTGTCCGCAGTGATAAAGCTATAGCCCAGTAGCCCAGTCCCACGAGCCCCTAAAGCGAGCCCCTAAAGCAAAGTTGTTCCGTAGTTTTAAATAACAGTTATCTTGCAGCTTCCTCCTTTTCCCAAACAGCAGTGTCAGAGAAACAGGCTTCCTCCACCTCCTCTTCCTTGGTATCTACTGTTTACCATATGCAGGCAGCCCGGCCCTCCAGCGCCTGGACTCTGGGAGCAGGGGCAGAGGAGGTTGATCGGATGTTCATGCATTGTGTTCATTTGAACTATTCTGGCATGTCACCGGGGTCTCACTCTCTCCCCCTTCTTCCACTTGCCTGCGAGTTATTGTTTTTAAAGGAAAACACAACCAGATTCGCTGTGTTCCTGAGCTCCTGAGAGACATCATAAAAGGCTTTTGAAAGCACGTGGGTTGGCTGCTGTTTCTTCCCAAGTGGAAGAAAAGCCAAACCCAAACCTTTACGGGAGGGTGCTGAAAACATCTGGCCGAGGAGCAGGGGGAACTCGTCTCCTTCCAGGATCAGGCTCTAAAAGAGGAAGGAGAGGAAGGATGGGAGAGGAATCTCCCATTCCAAGAATCTCTTAGTCATGCTAGGGCTAGGGACAGAAATGATACATAAACCATAAGTAACTAGAAACTGATTCAAATCTGTAACACAACAGAAGTTCAGTGCACATAAACCACTTTCAAAATGGCCAAAACTGGTTTAAGATAAGCCTGGATGGATGTAGTATCAGACTTCATGGATTTAGGTTAAATTGGTTTATTGAACTTCTGTCCCAGATCCCCTCCAGGTTCAAGTTAACTCACAGTCCCCTAGCATCCCAGGATGCTTTGCACCTGCCCTGCAAACCTCCTCCCTCCCACAGACTTTTGACTTGAGTTACAGGAGGCATGTGGTTGTATTTCTGGAATCAAAAGTGAATGTCTGTTCACTCGCTTATCGGTTCAATCTCTACAGTTTAGACTAACCTGCGGAGATTGACTCGATTCAGCCTCAGGCTTTTTGACTGTCTGCACTTAGCCTAGGAGATTAAGAGTTGCCCTTTGCTGCCAGTAAAACTAAGGGGCCTGGTTCTTGTGCAGACAAATCTCTGTATCCTTATGTGAAGCTATGGCAGACTTGGCCTAGGGCTGGGTGGTTTATCCCTACCTTGACCTTCCTTTCAAAGCCCTACCAGCAGCCAGAAACAGAGCTGGGTTTTGCTTGTTCTGAAAGGGTATCTACCCTGTATCAGTGTTGTTTCATCTCTCATGCACCATGCAACGGGAGCATTGCAAGAAACTATTGGGGGACTCAGATATAATAAAAATCCCCTTATAGAGTCGGAGGAGGATCAGCACCTCTGATTGCTTTGATGTACTGCAGCTGCAAATGATGGGGCAGTGCCATGGCAATGACCCTCAGCTCAGACCAAACTACTTCATACAGCAGTAGAAGTAGCTATGCAGGCAGGTTCTGGCAGCCACTGCTGGGCTGTATGCTTTCTTTTCCAATTCTAGTCCTTTTTTTTAGTTCAGCCTGTTTGCTGTGTCTCTATTTCAGTGGCACAATAAGCCAAATTGGTACCTGAGGCAGACCTTGCAGTGGTGGGGGTGCCATGGTGCCAAAAGCAGGGATGGGGGTAGGGGGCAAAGTTTCTGAGAGCAAGGGTGAGAGGAGCATGGGCCCAATGGCCAGGTTCCAGGGAGAGAGAGGAAGAGCCTTACCCACACCAGGCACTAAACAGGCTGCCCGGCCTGGCTCTGTTGCTCCTAAAGCAACAGCAGCTGGGAACTGTTTTGGAGCTCCCAGCATGGCAATGCTGCCAGGGCACAGACTCTCCAGGGATGGGGGGCAATTCTGGCAGCCCTCCTAACTTGGCATCTGGGGTAGGTGCCCCTCTTGCCCACCCCCACGTATGCTGCTGCCATCCTTAGGCAAGGTTCTCAGCCATGTGCTTTGCTGAATGAAGCTGAACTCAGCTATGTTGGCAATGCCTGGAAAAAACTTCAGTCCAGGAAGAAGGGTTTGTGGATTTCATTGGTAGCATAAATATTTGTTTTAGACTTTCTGCTGCTCCTTTTCCTTAAGATCAAAGGGGCAGGGGATGTCTGTGTGCCATAAAAGTGACAGGCAATGCAAGAACCAATGCATTTGACCAATGGCAGCTCTTTCCCCTGATTCCAGATTCCCCAGTACAGATTGCCATGTATGCAGATTAGGTCCATATCTATATTTCCCCTGGATGGGCTGGCACATGCAGCTCCCTTTGCACTTGCTCGACATGTACGTTCTGCAGACATATGCCAGCCAATGGATTATCCACAAACTATTCCCTTCTGCTGTTTGACTTGGGGTCCATTACTCAGTGAGATTTGCCAGTGGTCGACTAAGATTATGTCAAATCCCCACTTCCGTTTATTGGCCTGAATTTCAAAGGTGTTGAGCATCCCAAGTGCCCCATGAGCTGCATAAGAGTTGCTAATAAATGGAGTCTCTGAAAAATAGAACAAATGTGTTTATTTTCTTTAACTTACCAGCTGCTAAGGCAAAGGCTGCCGCAAGAATGCCTAAAATAATAATAAATGAATAAAAAAAGGAGGGATACAGCAGTCAAAAGGTCCTTTTTTCCAAGTCAAACAGATTGAAGTACAAATATTTGATTGAATGAGAGGTAAGAACACAAAGGAAAATAAATGAAAGCCAAGTATGGGACTAGAGGTTGTGCTCAGTCATATCCAATTCCAGCCAGCTGAGAGCTAATTAGTGCAAGTAAAACGCGGTTCACATGGGGCTTCTGCTTCAGGAGACAGAGTGGAGTGGTCGTGTGTGTTTCAGCCCGGGGCCGTCTGGCACAGCACATTAGTGGTATCAACCTGCCTCTAGGTAAATTGTGATGAATCCAGAACAGCTACATAGGGATTTTGCCGCAGAGTAAAACAGAGCAGGACCTGACAAACAATAAACACATAAAATCAATGCCACAGTTCAAAAGATGATGGATTACAGTCCTTCAATGAGAGCACAAAGTGCAGCCACATATGATGTCCTACCAGAATACACACACGCCACCAGGCACTATGAAAAGTGTGCAGGCTCCATATACCTTCATCTTCTAAGGGGATATTCCAGGGTTAGGAACTAAAGGCAAGGAGCCGATAACCACTTGCATCTGTACTGTGAAAAGCCTAGATGAAAGCCAAATCTGATATCTGTCAAGTTATTGGCTTGTCTCCTCTACAGAGTTCTTGTTGAATGCATGCAGGGACATAGGAAAGCTTTTCAGTGGCCTGACAGTTAAATTAGAACACGTTTTCCAGCTACTATTTTACTGTCTTCAAGGGAAGTCATTTAAAATGTCCAGTGATTCTTTGAAAATTAAATTCGCTTGCACATTAGGGGCCACCCCAAGGTCTGCATATCACTAAAATCTTCTAGATAGATCTTAAATATTGCAGAAGCGTGTGAGCCAGTTTCACCTTGAAAGATCCCTATTATGCCTCTTGGCAAAACACCAAGGTTTCCAGCAAAGAAAAATTTAAGATCCAACTTGTGCCTCTTCCATTTGTATGCTAATAAGTGCTGTCAGCCAGGTACCTTGAAAGGAAGGGGTGTGTTATTTGTATCAGAGAGTAAATCAGTCTATGAGGAAGCTGAGTGGATCCAAGATGCTATTCCCAATTCCTCCTGCTCCAGCTACTCCCAGCTGCTGCTGTGTCACACCTTCATTGGATCCAACATGAGATGTCCTCCTGTCCCATCTGCTGTTTCTCTTTCTAGATAAGTGAAACCCTTTATTCCCTATCAACTCCCCATCTGCTTGCTACTTCTCCCCACATTCTCCACTCTCCTCAAGAGCAGACACCCAATCCCAATATGAGGCCTCCAATCAGCAACATACTTAAGAACATGCTTAAAGTATACCAGATGTTTAAGTGCATGCATGGAATAATATGAATGCATTAGGAGAGGAGAAGAGTATAAGAGGGAACAGTAAATGTGTCTATATGTGCATTTACGGCACAGTAACTTACTGCGCAGTAAGCGGTTTTTAGGCCGGTGTCTACACATGCAGCTGCTAAAGTGCAGTAGCGCTGTATGTGGACCGACTTGGGACTAAAGATAGTCAGTGTTACTGCACAGTAAGGCATCTACACGTGCATTACTGCACAGTAACTAATCGGGCATAAATTTGATACCCACATGGTGCAGGTATCAAATTTACACCCAAGTCAGCATAAGTCACCATATTTACTATACAATATGATCATGCCCATGTTGACGCATGCCCATACTGCACAGTAATTTTTGGTTACTGTGCAGTAAATGTGCACATGTAGACATGCCCAGTGACACGAGTATCACAAAAAATGAGATGTAGACAGGAAGGATATCCACAGAGTAATTTAAAAATCAAAGGGGATAATCTCCAATTGCATCCTGAAATAAGCAGGCGGGTGGAAGAGATGTCAGAAAACGGTGGGGTTAAGTGATTACACTTTGCTTCAGCTGTGGAATGGTGGCATGTGGCGGGCTGGACTTTTTCCCATGGTAAAAAAAAAAATGGTTAACGAAGTCTTCTGGGGTGGACTAGCACTGCCTTCCCCTTCCTACAATGAATGACAGGCCTGAAAGGAAGAAAATAAGAGGAAATAGCATGGCTCAGAGAGAGGAAGACTGGTAGGTGCAGGTGAAATCTTGCCTTGCTTTAGACAACCAGGGTGTACTAGGAGCACCTGCCCCTTTGAACTGCCCTATGCATGTATGTACAGTGGACAATAGTGGAAGGTATTTAATACATACAGAGGTGTGGCGGGGGGGTTGGGGGGGTGGGTTCTAACGGCTAAGCCATTGACTTCAGCAGAGTCAGGTTTTCACTCGAGGACTTTAGCAAGGATGGGATTGGGCCAACAAGCTATGCAGGCAACATGATGGCGACAATCAAAGACTGAAGGCAAAGAAAAGTGGAGAAGGGAAAGGGATTTCAAACTGTGGGCAATGCCCAAGTTACCGAGAGCAGAGGCAAAGAAGGGAGGAGATGGGGTGTAATTAAAATTGTTTTTCCTTTGTGCAGCAGAGTCATTTCCATCGGAGACATTGAGCTGAAGGGAGCTGATAGGAGAGAAAGCACAGTAATGATGTAGTCAGTAAGGCAGCTCCTAACATAGCTCTTTCCCCCCACCCCCCTCCCATCTCCAATTCAAACACACACCATGGCCTCCTTATTTCCCACAGAGCCAGTGTGACCTTAAAACCTTAGCCAGTGTTTTCTCAATGGAGCCCAGCTGGTTGTGCAGCTCCGGCCGTCAACATCTATTTTTAAAGCCCCAGGTTGCTTCTTGTTTTCTTTTACCAGCAGTCTTCCAGGGATCGCTTTATTCAGAGCTGAAGAAGCAGCAGGCTGCCTTTCAGCAGTCATTGTATTTTCAGGCTCTCAGATTGCAGTAGATGGAGAGTAATGATTCAGCATCTGTGTCAATACAGATGTTTGCTGCAGAACCGGCTGGCACGAAGCCGCAATACCCGTCTTTGCAGGGAACCCTGTCTTACACAGTAAGTGACTATTATCATGGGGCTAAAGCTAGTACGGGAACTCGTGGCAAAGTGGGAGGCGGGGGCTGTCAAAGCTGAACATTTTTGTGGTTGTTTGGACAGGACAGGCTTCTTAGGTCTGGGAAGGAATTGATGATCACAGCCAGAGAGCAGAAGTGACTGCTGAAAATGCAACATCCCACTGGTTTAAACACTCACCCTGGGTGCATCAGGCCTTTTTTCTGACACATTCAGTCCAAGGGCTTAAGTGTCCTAACCGACTGATTCACAGCCATTTGAGCAAGAGTGTCTCTCAAACTCTGCTGATGAGGCTCTTTCACTTTCTAGGAATGCAGGCTTGAAGTTTAGTCTCCCACATCCCAGGAGAAAGCCCGAACCCCAGGGCTGTGGCCTGTTCTGGGCCTTGAAAGGTCCGGGATTCCTTCTATGAGGACTGGGCTGAAGTCCCGAAAACTTTATCAAGACAGAAAAATCCCTTTCCCCCAACAAACCAGAACAAATAGAAATGAAAATATATATGAAAAGGTTGCCAGCTTCCTGTTTCCATTATAACCAGTTACAAAATCCCATTGAAACTGTTTTCAGTGGAAAATGGCTTTTCAATTAATTTTTTTTTTTTAATTTTTTGAAGGAAAGCAGTTTCCTACATGGAAGGAGTTGCCTTTCACATCTTGTCATGTGTTCATGTGTTATAATAGCAGAGGCTTCTCTTTCAACAGCCAAGCTCTCTCGCCTGGAATCTATTCCCTGGTGTTTAGCACTCACCAAGGCATCCAAATTTACTTTACTTTTGAACACTGAAAAGCCGGGGGATTTATTTGCAAGGGAAAACCTGGCATCTTGGCTGATGAATTTGCAAACTGAAAACTAGACAAAGCCCTTAGGTTCGAGACTAATTATCAGGGGCAGCGCCCAGCATGGTCAGTTCTCACAGCCGTGTTGTGAATGGTGTCCTTTTTGTCTTAAACCTCGAACCCCAGGTTCATGGGATTGTGCGGGAAGTTCAAACCTTCCCCGCACTGATAAAGCTCCACAACGGGCAAGAAAAGAATAAGAAAGTGTGTGTGTGTGTGCGTGTGTGTGTGTGTGTAATAGAAGTCAGTCTCCTTACAAAACCCAGACCTGGATAAACTTTTAGCTGGTTGAGAAGAAGGGCTGAAGAAAGCAGATTCCTCCTTAAGCTGAATAAGACAAGGACACAATCAGAGGCTACAGCTGGTTAGGATTTCTTTTTTGTAATTTTCTGGCCCGAATACAGGTCCCAGCCACACGTGCGCACGCACACAGCCACACATACCAGACTGTTACCTGATGACACTGTTCGACCCCCTGTGCACAACGCTTTGAAAATGCCAGCATGTGTTTACACTTTGCCTTCTGCGACACGGCTACCAACTGTTCCCAGAAACTGCTCATTAATGACAAGTTCCACATGTTGCAACTCCTAAGTTCAGCTGCATTACACATGTCAGATCCCCAAGGGAATCTGGGCCCCTGGGCGTGAAATAGTTTTGCTTGCTCTGTCTTCAGCATAAACCTGTGCAGCTGAATGTCCACGGTATTTACTCATTTACCCATTGTTAAAGTGCAATGATGATATTTGAACGGACATAGGAAACATTTATTATTTATAATGAAACTGAAGTCAAGGTTCTTTAACAATACAACACAGCCATATTTAACTGGTTAAGCAATTTTTTAAGACAGTAAAAGGTTATTGTTAATCAAAAGAAATCCATATCACAATAACTAGCCAGGCAAAAGATGTTTTTTATGGAGGACTAGATTTAATTAAGGACTTAGGCACCTAAGCTGCCTATAGACGCCCTCTGATGCATTCTAATTCGATTAATTGTGTATTAATTTCCCCCTGGTTTTCAAAATGGCCGTGGGGGCGCTTTATCTAAAGCTTGTTGAAGGAGCTTTAATTAGAGCAGCCTGCAGCCATTTTTAAACACACAGGGTGGTAATACACATGGTGCTGTGATGTTTTAATTAGAGCAGTTCTCCAGGAACCACTCTAGTTAAAAGCCTCCTTCCCACCTGTAAAGGTGCATCTATAGGCAGTCTTAATGGTGGACTGAGACAGAGCTGAAGTGCCTGAGTCTAAAACTGTGATACAAAAGCCCTTGTTCAGGTGCCATCTAAGTGGCTGGATACTTTTCTACCCGACTTCAAAGGTCTCTGGGTACTTTCAGTTCTACCTCTGTGCATACTCCAAACTTCCCTAGTCCAACCGTGTGCAACTGGGGTCCAAACCGTGAGCAAACTGCTGCCTAAGTATCCTGAGGCACCTGCTCCATCAGGTGTTATCATTGCAAGCCAAGCAACACACCAACAGGATTAGGCCCTTCACAATATGCAGCTCTGGCCACTTCCTTTCAAACCCTAGTGATAATTTGGGTAGTGGTGGGAGGGAGCTCAGGGGTGATACCAGGCCCCAGGGCTCGATCCTGTCACATGGGACCAGGCAGTGCCAGCCTGATCTCAGCACGTGGAGGCCTGATCCCAGAGCACAGGGCCAGGATGGGGTGGTTTTGGCCCCAGGGCCCAATCCTGGCCCGCAGCACTGGGTGGAAGCAGCACAGGTGGATGGAGTCCAATCCCACTGCATGGTTCCCCAGGGCCTGATCCCAGTGCATGATGAAGGGCAAAGCACAGGGCCCAATTCTGGCATGCAGAGCTGGTCTGGGGAGGTGCTAGGACTCCATTCCTGCATACAGGGGCCCAGGGCCCTATCCCAGCACACAGGGCCCAACTGAGGCCATGCAGAGTCCTATGCAGATCATGTAGCTGGGCAGAAGCAGCATAGGGGTTGGTCCTAGCACATGGAGCTGAATCCAACCCACAGACTGGTCCTGTGTCACTTGTCTGACCGACAGGGCCAAAAGGCTGAGCAACACCGGGTGTGTCTACATATGACACTATGTCACCGTAACAACATGCTACATTGCTTGTCACTCTGTGACGAAACTCATCACTACAGTGACATAGCATTAGCAGGCAGAAACCATGATGCCATTGCTACATCACTGTAGCAATGAGCTACCTCACTATGGTGACGTAGCTGCTAAAAATAACCGTGCATCACTGGGACGGCACAGTAACAGCTGTTACTGCACCAACATTTAGTACTTCCTAAAGCATGTACTAAATGACAGCGCAGTAACAACTGCACTGCTGGGGGCCACATGTAGACGCATCCACTGTGCAATACCCTATGATATCAAGTACACTATACTCCTACATCATCCAGCAGACAGTTTCTCACTGGGGATAATAACGGGTGCCTTAAAGTATCCCATGTAGACACACCCACAGTGTCTAAAATGTAGGTGCCTGGCCTCAACTTAGACACTTTTTGGCAGCCAGAGCATGATTATGAAGTGCAAAATCTGAATCTCATTGACATGTATATGCTTCTACACCACTCCTGTAGTGCAGAGGCCTTCAGCTGGCCCTAAGGAATTGACTCCCACGGTAAGGCATGTCTACAGTGTATTATGGTAGTTTACTATACATAAGATGGGCTCCAAATGAGAAAATATGGGCCCGGTGTTGATGTGACATCTTCACCACTTTTCATACGGTACAACCAACACAGCGTGCTTGTCATTTTAATGTCACCTGTCCTCCAGGGATGGTGAAATTGAGCCTGTTTCTACCACCATTAGCAATCTCATGAGGGGCCTGAAAAGCTACATCTTAAGGAATAGGAGCTGGAAAATTAAGCTGGAGAGGCTCCATTAAATGATGCCGAGCTGCTTTCTGATTAAAATAATGAAATGAAATGGTACAGCATTAAAAAGTTAGAGCTCCCCAAGGGCAAGTAAGTGTGTGCTGCCGCCTGTTGTGTTTGTAGCCAAATCCACTCAAAGGTCTGACTAGCTACCAGCTAGTGCTCAATATACTTTTCAGGAAAGAAAAAAAAAAGATTGAAGCTTCCAGCAATTGCACTTAACGTGAGCCCTTTTGCAAGTGCCGTTGCCTGCCTCCTGAGCTATGAGGAAACTTCTCTTTTGTTTTGTTTTAAATAGGAAAACAAATGAATCCATTCTCCAGTTCCTCCACCCTTCTTTTTGCAAGCTTGCCTATGCCCCCTTGGTGCTTATCACTGGTTAAAGATGTTTGTGGAGGACCATCTCTAAATGGTACCAGCCCATCTCAGCAGAAAAACCAGAAAGGGGGAGCGTAATAGAGAAAGAAGAGAAAGGAAATAGAGACATAGGGAACAAGTAATGTGTAAAAGAGCAAATAGGGTCACAGTATCAGTCAGTTCTCATGCGTTTGTTAATCCTTCTTCCAGACAAGAATAGCAACAGAAAAACGGAAATGGCATAATACAAGCCATTCATTATATATTTTTGAATGTGACAAATCAGGAAGTTCAGGAAATCTTGCAAGAAAGGGTTTTGTTGTTTCAATTTCCAGCATGAATTGTTTACCAAATAGCATTCTAGATCATAAGGGATGAATCACATGGTACAAGGGCTACTGGGCCATGTTACAGGGTACCTTTAAACCACTATAAAGGCCCTCAAAAAGAGAACTATCACACATTAAAGGGTGTAAGCCCCCTCATAATGTTTTAAAGATAAGACACTTAGAAACAAGTTTATCTTTGAAATGTTTTACCCATGTAGTTCTAGGGTATTGTTAGGGGAGGTAAAATGCTTTACTTCCATTCCTCCAGCACCCCAGGATGCACAGCTCCCAGCCTCCCTACCCCTCCCCACCCTCCAAAACTCTAGTGGTCTTCCTGCCCCCACTTCCACACTGAGAGCAACTGCTCTGAGCAGCTTAATTGCAGAGAGACAATGGCTGCATGGTCTCATTGCCTGGGGGCTCTGTGCTGAGCAAGAAGCCCCGGTGCTCAATTAAACACAGACCACGTGACCAGGGGAAGTGTGCTTCCCCCAGATGCATGGTCTTGATGAAACTGAAACGGCGGCTCCACGCTGAGAGCAGAGCCACCAACGGTTAACTGTTAAATTTATAAACATGATTTACAAGATAATCCCAGGGATTTCAGAGAGTGTTAAAAGCATTCTATTCTGCTGGGGTCTTTCTGAGTTCTTTGCAACAGAAGAACTGCTCTATAGTATAAAAAAGGAGTGAAAACCAAGTGCAGGCATATACCAAGGAGTGCCTGGAGTCTATCAAGGGGTTCCTTGAATCTATTGATGGGTGCATCAAGTAGCATTTTGTAAAGGGTGTTTAACTGCATCCAGGTCACTGGAGTTAATTATTCTGTATTTACTCAAATATAAGATGACCCTAATTATAAGGCAACCCCCAATAATTAGTTTCTATATATGGCAAATTTATAAATTTATTATAATTTTCCATGTATAGAATTTAGTAATTAGAGATTTGCCTTGAATTTGTCCCCCTCCCACTGCTACACCAGCGAAAATAAATCTTTGGGAGTCAGGTAGCCCCTTTGCTCTTTGCTCATCCCTCCCCCCCCTCCAATTCAGCCCCCTGCAGCCCTACCCCCAACCCTTGCTGTCATACTCTGCTCCCTCTGGACACATGGAAAGGTTGTAACAAGAGAAGTCCTAAGAAAAGGGGGAACTTAACAGAGTGTGCCAGCCCCACTCTAAGTTGTTGCATTTGTTATGTGAGTATTATAATCTGACTAACAAGCCAAAGGACTGGCAATCTTTTTTGGCTTAACACCTGAGCACCAAGGAGAAGTAAGAACGAGGTAAACCCTGGCTGGGCTCTGATAACCAACCGGTGTTGTTAAGATCCAAGGGTGGAGACAGACACAGAGTAGGGGAAGGTGGAGCCGTGTATCTTGGCCCAGATAACAGGGCCACACATATAAGGCAACTTCCTGCACTTTTCCTTTTCCAACAAAGTATTACATCAAGTCCTTTTTCAAATATATAGGGAGGATGAAGAAGGCACCGGGTAATGTGGGGCCCCTGCAAAGTATGCTGGGCAATCTGGTGGTTGCGTCAGAGGAGAAAGCGGACCTCTTTAACCAATTCTTCACCTCCATTTTCTTGTGCAGGGACTGGGACTTCCCCACTGTGATGCCA
>NW_017729004.1:8858745-8891171 GCF_001723915.1 Gavialis gangeticus
CAAGAACTACTTCACAGTTAGGGCGGCTAGGAGCTGGAACCAACTTCCTAGGGAAGTGGTGCTGGCTCCTACGCTGGGGATCTTTAAGAGGAGGCTTGATGCCTACCTGGCTGGACTCATTTGAGTCCAGTCTTTTCTCCCGCCCAGGCGGGGGGTCAGACTTGAAGATCTACAAGGTCCCTTCCGACCTGACTTCTATGATTCTATGATTCTATGAAGACATGGCAGGCAAAAGTTAGACAGGCTGCCCAAACAGGAGGACCCTCTACTTCTGTTAAATATGGTAATCAAATATGCCATTACTGGGACCTTTTCTGATTTATCCTGATATTCATCATGTGTAGCTCCTAGACACCAAGTGGAGTTAAATTCAGGCAAATATCAGGCCCTCAGAATGTTCTTAAGAAGTATTATCCAATCTTCCTGCTGGTGAAGCCTTTTATGCACCTGTCATTTACGCCCATTTTATGACCCTCTCATGTATGCACTGGGACTCTCCACTTACATAAATGGGTGCAGTTTTGATTTGGGTCCCTTTATACAAAGCTCAGGACTGGTTCCACTCTATTTAGCAGATAATTATGTAACAGAAAGCTTTCAGATTTTGAAGTATATCATTGATAACAATCCTTCTTGCTCATAGAGAATTCTTACTGAAGGTAAAACAAAAAAATCCACTGGCCTTTTTGGATGCAGTTCTAGAAAACACCCACCATTTATGGAGGTCAGGCAAATTATGTGACATAGACTGTGCACTTTGGGGCTTCTTTTTTTGCAAAAGTACCCTGGCCTGAGCTCAGCCCCGCTATTTGTCAGCACCAAGGAAAGTTTGTGATTTGTTTGCGCTGACAATACACAGTGTCTTTGGATGGAAGCTGTGGTTTTCAGTTACTGTGGAACTGTCTGCTTTAGTTCTGTAGGAGAATGGATGTTTGATCTGTTTACTGAAATCTCCTTTCTGGTAGCTGAGGTGATGGAAAGCTCTGGGAATTTGTTTTTAATGCTGCTTGTTCCTGAAAGCTCTTGAAATCAGCTTTGCTGGCTTCGTATGAAATCTGAGTCTGAGCCATTCAAATGCTTTCCTTTGACTGATATTTTGTACACATGAATGTTTGGGAAATGACTGTTCCAAGACACGCTCGTGTTCTTTATGCAAATTCAACATTCTTATGCAAACAAGTCTGCTCACTATTTATTATTTGTTGTTCATTAAAGGGTTTTTTTTCACTCTTTGCTGCTCATTTTTCCTCCCTCCTCTGTGTAAAAAGTTTCAGCTGACTCATAAAAGAATATCAATACCATGTGACAAATCGCACACCATGAAGAGCTAATAAAAAATAGTGATCAGTTAGTGAACATCCTATCAGCAAGAAGTTGGACAAATTATTCAGCTAGTATGTTCACAGAAATCAGAATCAGCTTATGGAACAAATTAAAGAAAAGATGAGCCTCTGTAGGTATGTGATTTATCCCAAGCGAGACAAAAGCCAGTGCTGTGTGTTGTTGCCAAAGAAATGCACATTATCCAAATCACAGATTATTTTCCCAGCTATCTAGGCCAGTGTGAAAAGAGAGGCCTCGGGAATGGAGGAAGACCCGGAGGTGACCTTTCTCTCCCACTTAGCTCAGGTGGGACAGGGAATGCTGCTGGGGACTAGAGCACCACTCCATGCTTCCGGAAACAGTTCTCAGTCTGGATTGACAGCAGCAGAGCCTAGAGTGATACTTCCAGCCCCAGAGAGGAACAGCCAAGGAGAGAGTTCAGCATCACAGCACAAAAGACGCTGGAGAACTCTCCTGCTGGCACCTGCCTGGAGCCAACTGTGGTGAGAGGGTGAACATCTCCAAGCAAGGGTGGTCAGAGGACCACCAATCAGTCTCAGGATTACTGAAAAAGTGCTGGGGGCAGCTTGCCAGAGAAGGTCAAAGCTCTGGATTGAAGTAGGTGCCCAGAGAGACAAGTGGTAGCTGGCTTAGGATCATGAGCCTGCCATGAGCGGGGCCATAAAGCTGGCTGGTGGACGTTTTTGTTTTTCAAATTGATTGTCTCATTTTGGGACTGTAAGATAAATTAATAGTGGGGGGATCCACCCCAGATGAACAAAGAGACTGAAGTTGATCTTTTGATTTGGGTTCCCTTCAGAACTGTTAAAGAAGGGAATTGATTGGGAGAGGGGTAAATTCACCCCAAAGACAATGCATAACTGTTGAATTGATGGTTATTCACAGAAATTCACAGAAATTTAGGGCTGGAGAGAACCTTGTGAGATCATCGGATCCAGCCTCCCTGGTCTGGGAAGGAAAGGCTGCTGTGGTTAAATAACCCCAGCAAGGTGTGCGTCCAGTCTCCTTTTGAAGATCTCCATGGTAGGTGGCTGCACCACCCGCACTGGGAGTCATTTTGGGGCTGTTAAAATGAACTGACTTGAGTTCACATTGCCACCCTGTCAGTTGATTCATGATAGGAGATGAGATGAGCTCTAGCTGAACTGCTAGTCAAAATCTGGGTCACCCCACTGAGGGACTTCATTGAGGCCCATCAGAAGGGCCTGCCAGATTCCAGGTGGCCCAGATAGGTCAGTCGTATGTGGCACAAGGGCTTGCACCTGAGAAAAGAACACTTAATAACATTAAGGAAGCGGTAAGGGTGGGGTGTAGGGGAGGAGGGGCCCCATGAAGAAATTCCTCCATCAGGCCCCGACATATCACCCAGTGGAACCAGCTCCCTAACTGAAGGAAGATCAAAGTCATGGTGGGTGAAAAAATAACACCAGAGCATGGCTGGGGGATAGTGTCACCCCTTCCACATCCTGATGTCATTCACTGGGAAGATGCCAAGACGGAGGGGCCTAGACCTTACAGCACCTACCCCTGACAGCTAGGTACAGATGTTACACTTAACGCAAGTTAAGCGTGTAGAAAGCCCTTTACAGTCATAAAAAATACAGATGTTCGTGACACATAAAGCACTTTAAAAATCATAGAACCCAATCTAAGTTAGCCCTGGATGGATGTGGTATCAAACTAAAGCACTTTAGGTTAGTGTATTTTATCAAATACCTGGAGCACATCCGACCTTAGTTAAGCTAGGGGGCATTCTCCCAGCATCCCAGGAGGCCCTTGCTGGAAAGCTTACTAACCTGAACCAAGCAGACAACACTGGCCCAACCCCACCTCTGAGGTGTCACGCAGAGGAGACAAAAAAGTCTTTCTCCTCCCTGTGCAGCTGGGTGGGGGGTGAGGGAAATGGACCCCCCACACACAGCTTACTGGTCCAGGTGTTGGGGGGCCGAGCCAAGTCTGCATGGCAGGGAAGCTCTGTTGAATGCTGGCCACAGCTCCTGGCATAGAAAAAAGCCAGACAGGCAGCCCTGTGCTGCAGCTTCTGGGACCAGTTGCCAGGAAGACAGGAGGGGGGTGAACAGAACCCTCCCTTGCTGCACAGGCCCCCACACCTTGCTGGCTTGAGGCTCTGTAGAGGCTAAGCAATGTTCATGCAGCAGGAGGGGGGGGGGGTCTCCCTTTCCCCATGCCCCGACTTCCCAAGCCTCCTGGCATCTGCAGCAAGCAGCTGCAGAACACAGCTGGCTGACCCAGCTTTTGGCCTTGCTGGGAACTGGGGCTGGGGGAAGGGAGGCCATATGCCATGTGAGTCCCCGCCCTCCAGATTTCTGGGTCAGATCTTAGGGGGGCAGGGTTCGCTGGGTCCATTTGGAAGGGGGGTTCCCTCCCCAACCCAGTTCGTGGTGCAGCTAAAGCCAGGGCAGGTAGCCCTATGCTTGTAGCTCCTGAGCTGTCAAGATGCTAAGATGGGGCAGGGGAGGGAGGGACTTGGCCTGGCCCCCACAAGACCCAATCCAGGAAGCGCAAGGCATGAGGGCTCCCTCCCCCTCTGCCCCAGCCTTTTGACAGCTGCAGCCAGGAGTTGCAAGCGCAGAGGCACACTCCTCCTCCCTTCTGCCCCCCAGCCTCTGCTGACAGTTGTCAGCTGGCAGGGGGCAGGGCTGGGGAGAGAGGTCTCACTGGCAGCCTCCTGGGAAGCAAACAGGAGCACCACCTCTGGCCTTGGCCGATACAGACAGGTTCCAAGACTCTCCCTCAACCTCCTCCCCCCTCTCCCCCGACACCGAACAGTGAGCATCTGTTTGGTTTACTCCCACTCTAATTTATAGTGCTTTAATTGCAATAGAGTGCATCCACCAGGGGTTTTTGATCATCTGTACTTAGCCATAGCTAGTAAGGGAAGTCAAATATTTTGCAGAGGAAAAGATGAGTTTTCATTGGGTGAATAGTCTTAACTTACTTCAGAAGTGTTGCTACATGCTGTAAGGAGTTAGAATTAAAATGGGAGATCATTGTCCTCTGCATATTGTTCTTTTCACACAAGGAAACAATGTGAACCTGTGGATTGTTCTCAGGAATCAGGCTCACAAAATCTGGGTTCACTTCCTGGTTCTGTGTTGCTGGACTGCTGGCTGGCCTTTAACAAGTTATGTTGCATCCCTTTTCCTCAATTTTATTTTCTGAAAAATGGGGATAACAACAATGACTTCCTTTGCAAAACTCTTTAAGATGTACATGAGATGAGAGGCATGAGCTGAGAGCTAGGTGGTCTTTGGGCCTAAGCAGGTTTTTACAGTGGACTTACCATAGTAAATTCTTAGTTCCTCCTAACAGTGTATTGCTCAGCATGACTGTCTTATTGTGTGCTGTTTGTTTTCTCATCCATTCCCCAGAAGAAGAAATGTAGAACATGTGTCTTGTTTTGGTAGATAGGGTGTGGAGGTGGAGGTTAAATATTTATACATATTACCACATTTTTATATTAGGGAGGTCAAGATTTGCAGAAAACGCCTTACAAAGTAGAAGGAAATGAAGTGGTTAACAGTCCTTTTCTCCTGGGTTTACTCATTTGCAGTCTCATACCATCCTCAGGAAAAGTCTAATTAGTTTTACTTTTATAGTAGAGATTCCTATGCACTAGAGAAACAACATTATTGAATACAGCCTTCATCCCAGACCTTGAGTCATTTAGATAAGGTCCTTAAAGATAAGGATTGCAACCTAGGAATGATTCAGTAGTCCAGTGTAGAGAATAGAGAACAAGCCTAACATAGTTGTGGAAGCCAGTGTTGCTGCTGTGTGCTTCAGGGTTTCCTAACCACTCAGATTTACATGCCCAGCTACATTGCATTGCTGTAGTTTAGCCAAGAGTTACCAACGGCATGAGTAACTGAGGTCAAATTATCCATGAGAATGAGATGGAGTGTGTTAGCCCACTAGGCTGACTGATAAAAGTATTACCATATTTTCTCACATACCACACAAGCTCAAATAAGACAAAAATTGTGAAAGTCATAATGAAGGAGTCGGGGGTGGGGAAAAGATTTGCCAGCATTATGGCTGTATAGAGCAGGGACAGAGTCTAATTTTTAGCTCATTCTCTCTTTTCTGTGTAGGCAAAAGCTGTAGCTGCTGCTAAAGACTGGTCTCTGTGGATGGATCTGCAATTTTGAAAAGGGCTAAAAACAGTTTGTAGGGCTGTGAAATAGGAGGAGAGAGACCAGGAAGGAGTATCTAGCACGTGGCAAAATTACCTGAAGAAAGGTTAGCTTGATTAGTGAAACATCAAGACAGTTAAAAAGGAGAGATGTTCATTAACATCTGTGGAGCAAAGGAACATGAGCCATTAACTCTATTGCCTCCCTCAGCTGCCTGCATAGAAATGCCACTGCTGGTGGGGGACATGTGGAGAGAGCAAGTGGAGCAGAAATCAAAACCAGGGTGCTTCTTTTCTGGGCAAAAAAAAATCACCTTTCCTGCTTAAATTATGCATCTCAATTTTGGGGGGTTAACTTTGGGAGGAAATGTGCATGTGGTATGTGAGCAAATAAGGCATGTATAGATGCTGGTCTGTGAGACCATAAGGAATCAAGGATACTCAAGAACTTGATTATGATTATGAAGTACTCCACCAGTAAGGGGTCTCATGTCAGAAGGGTGGTGTCCTATGACTGCTTGTTAGGTCAGTCCTCTAGAAGGGACTCATGCCATGTCATTTCACTGGATCCGGACCCCAACCTCCTTTCTCTTCCAGCGAACAATATTAACCTCAGAGCCTCTGTGTTTCAGAAAGAAACAGCAAATGATTGATTAACGCAGCTGAGGCATTTGTTTATTCGCCTCCGTTTGGTGTGTGCTGCAATGATAGCATTTGCCCATGGTTGTGTAGGAGGATGATAAAGTCTTTCCACAAGATAATATGTGAGCCTACTGAACCACAGAGAAGAAATATGATACTGAAATACAACTGAGGCTACCTCTGTATTCCTTTATCATGGTTTCTGCACTGAAACAAGAAAGGAGATTGTATTTCCATACACGTTATGCTCAGCTAGCTAGGTTTCATCAGGATAAGAAGGGGGAAGGCTGATTGCTCCTTTCTGTCTCATCTTTTTTAGTAGATGCACAGGGCAGCCCCATGAGCATATAATCCAGAATTCAATAAAGTCAAGCAAAGAGTTGGGTTTACTGCCATTTCCTTGTCTCCTGCTGCTTCCCTTGCTTCCCAGTTTCAGCCAGAACTAGAAGTGAACTTGCCAAAATAGTACCAGAAGCTGTTCACTCACTTTGCTGTGTTATTTGAATTTTAAAAAATAATAATAATCTGGGAATAGTAGCTGAGGGACAGCCAGTTCAGCTTGCTTATATATGAAGACAGTGGGGACCTCTTGCCTTATTGTCTCTTTTCACACTGCTTCAAATTCCTTCTTTCCCTACTTGTAGGCATTTTAAAGCTATGCAAACCTGAGTGACAAATGTAAAATTAACTTTAAATGACTCCTAGCTGCAGAGATTTGTATTTTTTTCAGAGACTCGTTAATGCTCCTGTTCAAGTATGCAACTGTCTGGTTACAAGTAGAGGGATGTCTGAGCAGGTGAGAGTGAAGCTCGCTCTCTGGGAACCTCCTGGGTTGTGTGTGGGTGACTGGCTTTATGGATGCAGAAGAGTTCCATTATCGGTTTCAAAGCTGACTTAAATCACTATGAAGCCCCGTGTTTTGGGAGTGTTTGTTATAGCCGTGTTGGTCTAAGGACATCGGCAGGCAAGGTTCTTTGAGTAAATGTGATGTCCTTTATTAGACCAACCAAATAGCTGGAAAAATCGTTCTTTGCACGCTTTCAGGCACAAACACCCTTCTTCAGACATAGGGAGAGTCTGCCGGTGCATGTGTGTTCTCCAGGGTGGAGCAGAAGCATAAGCCAATATGCAGAATGCAGGTCTCTGAAAATGCAAATGCATGGCAGGGAAGATCAGAGAGCATGGGAGACAATGGCCGCATACAGACAAGTGCAGATATGTGGTATGTAGCACTGAAGAACCATTGGCAGGGCCACACAATACACATGCAGGCATACCCCACACTGCTACCTTGCAGCATGGGTGGAGGGGGGGGGTGAGGGGTTGACTCTGGGACATCCCAGGGTCAAAAAAACCCATGGCAAAAAAAACATGGGGTGGCACACATGGCAGTAGTGTGCGCCACCCAAAACCAGGGCCTGGCCAGCTGGAGCAACAGTCTGGATGCAGACTACACGCCTAGCTGCAGGAGCAGGAGGTCATTACACTTCAGCTGAGGCCTAATCAGTGCCAAGGAGAATGGTAGGACTATCTCCCGTGCCTTTCATTGAATGTTTTTGGTTATGAAACCAGCAACTCCATCGCATTGTTGACTCCTGCTGAATTTGTGATCCACTATAACCCCAGATCCTTCTCTATCTTACCGCCTTTTACCACCTGGCCTCTCCCCATTTTGTAGATTTGGATTTGATTGTATTTCCCAGTATATAGCACTTCACATTTCCCTGTGTTGAACTGTCTTCCATAGCTAGGTTCTTCAAATTATCAAGATCTCTTTGAATTTTAAGTCTGTCTTCCAAAGCATTTGCAACCCCTCCCAGTCTACGTCTTCTGCACATTTGGTCAGAATATACTCTGTTCCTCCATCCGAGTCATTAAGAAAATAGCTCCCAGCACAGACATCTTTGGAGCCCCACTTGAGACATCCTGCCAGTCTGAAATCCACCCATTAATAGATACTCTTTGCTTGCGGTTATTCAAAGAATAATTAATCCATGTTATAGTAATTTTGTGGAGCTTACATTTCTCTGACTTATTTATGAGACTAGCACATGGGACTGTGCTGAAAGCTCTATCAAATTCCAGATATATTATTTCCACCAAATTTTCTATAGTCATCAAGCCCGTTCAAAGAAGGAAATCAAGTTGCCTTGTAAGGATTTACACTCCATATCGGTTATTACAGTATATGGATAAAAACCCTTTTATCTTCAAGATATTTATAAATCCAATATTTTATAAATTATCCAAATAACTTCTTAAGTATTAGATTCAGGTTGACTAGTCTATAATGACTAGGGATCTCCTTTCCCCACACTTCTCCCCCCTTTTTTTTAATATACGATTGTTTCTCTAGTCCTCTGGGACCTCAGCTGCCATCCATTAATTTAAAAATATTATTGCCACTTGCTCTGTGTGGAACCCTGAAAGAGTGCTTTCCTGACCTTATATTCATATATTTACGTACCTAATATGTCCCAATATACACAATACCTACTACTGACTGTCACACCATTTATCCTCCAGCAAGGCTTCATATTGTTAGTTCGTTAGTGTTTTTGCTGAGTGTAATCCAAAACATTTGTGGAACGGGAAATTATTAGTAATTACTGTCTTGTATTGTTTAGAAGCTGTAGTTCTCAGTTCAGGATCCAAATCCTACAAGGACAATTTGTGGCATGACGTTTTGCCTTCCGAAAGACACAATTTTAGCCTGAGGATCTTGTGCCCACTTTGCTTCCGAAAGGCATTACAGCAGTGTTAAAATAAGTCCAAATTCAGGATTTGAATGAATGTAGACATGTATGCATTCGTAGGACAGTATGAACAACACTGCTATAGTTCATGTGGTTTTGATGTGCTACCAATGAATCCTTTGCAATGAAAATCATGATAATAATGGCAAAGTAATCTATCTCTGTATTTTTCCAACTAAAATTATTTAATAGGATTGTTATATTAAAGCTGGGCAATTTGCCTGCGTTGTGCTGATGCTCCTACAGGAACTAAAGCCCAGAGGTTCCTGGTCAGTACACCTCACTCCCAACTCGCTGTCCCTCATCCCCAGGCCCAAACCCTGTCATTGGGGGGGGTGTGGGCAGCAGCTGCTTGCAGGCTAGCACTCTGACAACCTGCCAGGGAAAAACCACAGTTTCCTATGTTTTTCTCTTTTAAAGGAGAATCTATTTTCATCATTTGTTCACACCCCTTTCATATATTCTTGCAACCCAATTTTGGGCCGTGACCCGCAGGTTGAGAAACGCGGGGTTAGACAACCAATTCTGTTGGGTGGTTTGGATAGGGCTGCTCTTGCCTTGAGCAGGGGGCTGGACTAGATGAGGTCCTAAGGTCCAGCATGCGCTAGGCACATTGCACGTCAAGCAGAAACACTCGGTTGTGATCTCAGAGAGGTTTAGACACTGGGGGCTAACACTGGGGCAAGAATGTAGGTTGAGAGTCCCATTGAGCAAGGGGTAAACCAAAGGACAAGCTGGGACTTACTTGTTAGCTTCTCCCTTGCCAGAACAAGGCCTTTTAGAGCCACTTGCACTGGGCATCTTACCCAGCTATTCTGGCCAGGGATACTGGGAGAGAGAGTCAAATCTGTTCCCATTCCTGGCCTCCTTTTGCTGTGTTCCTTATAGAAGCCCCCCAATAATTTCTATGTCTCTCCCACAGGTATCACATGCTTCACTTGAATACTTTCATGCTGCATATTTATATTGTTACTATTTTTATTATTCAGTAGCATCCACAGGCTCTTCCTTAGATCTGGACCCGGTCATAAGAAGCACTGCAAACTTTCCATGCTCAGGACCCAACTACCCTGCCTCCTGTCTAGGCAAGAGCGCACACAGTCTCACGTGGCATGGAGAAGGCACCACTCCCAGGCATCATAAATCTATGATTAAGTCATGGCTAAAGAGCCCCTTGTACTCTGACCTGGAGGTTTAAATGGACAAGACAGCTAAGGCCAAAGAACAGGAATATTATTGTTCCCATTCCACTGGTAAGGAATTCAACGAGGCTATGTAAAATGAAATCATATTGTGTCGCATGGCAGGTTAAAAAAAAGAAAATCAAGAATCATCATCATTAAGTGTGTTAGCACAACTGATTTTGTTTATTTTTAAACCAATCCAAAATGCAATCATGCTGTATTTACAAAGACAATACATTGGATAATATACCAAATGTACACAAGAGAGAAAATGGTATTACATCTCTGTTTGATTTTCAGTTTTCTGTACTGTACATGTGTTAAACTGCCTGATATATATTCATATCCATCTCAATCATTTTTGACAACTGGATTAATACCGTTTCTTTAACAGGACCATGAAGCAAAAATAATATCCACTGAGTTGCTTGGGTGAACTGACTTTGTGCGATCTTGTACACCGATTCCCCCCAGACCTAATTTCTCACATAAAGGTAATACTTCCAGTTTAGGATAGGTTTTATCAGCACATATCTGCTTAGACTATATACTTTGGTTAGTATACAAGACCATCTACAGCTATGTATTTCTCAGGCCATATAAAGTAGCACAAAAAACAAAAACAGAAAATAGTCTTTTCACCTTTTTAAGTGTTCATTTTCTCTGCATTTCCAGTGTCATTTATTTTGTCTACCATTTATTACAGTCCTTTTGATGTATTTTCCTCTCTTATTTTCTTACAAAACAGTCTATTTATCTATCTGTATAAAATATATATATATATATATATTTATAACAAGAAATGACCCCCAAAATTTGTTTAAGCACACACATTTATTTTTGTGCCCATTTAGAATATATACTGCGTATATATACTCTACTTTGAATGCCATTGTCCCTGAATTTCCCAGCCTTACCTACTAAAACAAGGAATTTTATTTTCTGTTTTGTTTTAAGATGCACAGTTATATATGCAAGATTAACAAAAGCAGAGCAGCCACAGGAAGAGACAAATCCTTTTTTTACATGTCATCAGTTTGATCTTGTTCATTATCTTTACTTGATGGTTTGGTTTGTAGTGACTAATCCCCCAGAATCAGAGCATTTGAATTTCGTGTTGTATCTGCTAGTCCCAAAGAGAGTGCATAGGCATGTACAGGGAAAACTCAAGGCTGGAAGATGTAAATGTATCTGGTACTTGGAGATGCCATGTTGCTCAGGACCATATATGCTATGGTGTGTTGGGAATCTCACACAATTTGACAAGCTCAGGCTCATCCCAAATAATTTCTAACTGGTTGAAAGGCCTTTATTTCTACATCATTTTATTTGGGCCAGCAGCTGGGGAAATTCTTCACATGATCATCATGCGCATTATATCAATACTCTATTTTACAGCAATACTTTCTGCTTAGTAAAATCCCCATTTTAGTTATACATAGCTATGTTTCCAAGCAGTCTAATCTCACAGCACTAAGACTGGTCATATGAACACTGTTGCGGTATATCCAAATGATCCCCTTGAATAAGATGCCATAAGCTAGGGGGGTTACAACTTGAACCTGACCCTCTAGCTCACGCATAGGTGCCTAATGATTTTAGCTCCCTCACACTTGAGAGCCCCAGGTAAAAATGCCTTGAAAGATTGGGAAAGAAAAAAAAGTAGAAAACTGTAGTGAATTAAAAACCACTGTAAAGTACTCCTTGTTTGTTTACAAAGAGTCCATAATACTGATACATTTTTTTTTCCAGAAATCAATACATTTCTATCTATAATTCTTCTTTATTTTGGCTTCATCTCCACCCGGGAGTTAACCTCATCGCCATCCAGGTCATACTCTTCTACTTGGCCACTGGTCCACACCTTCACACGGTCAGTCAGTTCACTGGTTCGGGGAGCCAGGATGAAGTCATAGATAAGGGCAGCACTCACTCCTCCAATGATTGGCCCGACCCAGAAGATCTGAAATGTAACATCAGGCACCTCTGTCAATGCTGCTTAATCAATCAGTCATTCATTCTAGACCTATTCTTGAAAACACCCTGTATTTGCCATATGCTGACATATTCAATTTGATCAAGAATGCCTCCCTAGGTTCTTGTTCAGTCTGGGAGGTGGGGACTCTTTAGTACTAATCCTCACATTGATACTGCCTTGCTGTGCATTTTTTGGGGAGGGTCACTTTGGCCAACTAACGTCATGAGCGTTGAAAACACAAATTAAAGCAACTGCATAGAAAACATGATGCGTGTATCTAATTAAATGTGGTCTGATTGTCAATGAGGTCATGGGAGATGCATGTGCTCACTGTCTGTAAAAGCCATGCCATATTTATGTTGGGATAACATTTACAAAGGTACCAGAGACATAAACATCGTATCCCACTGATGATAGGCTTTTGGCTGTTTCAAAAATTTTACCCATGATGCTTGTTAGGGATTAGAGGTGAAATCTGGAGGATCCTACGACTTCGGTATATATAAAAATGATGCACTCGTTCCCAGGTGGGTGAGTTAGAGAAACAGGGCTGTGCGTGTAGGTTGTCTTTCAAGTCAATGGAGAAAGAGAGGCTATCCACAAACTCCCACAAAATCCCTTAGGAGGGGCCCACAGAAAATGTTGAGCACAGTGGTGGTCAGAAACCCCTGACTGAATAAAAGCTGTACAGAGTGCCTTGGGCCAGTTGGGAGCCAAGACCTGGCATCCTCTGTGATAGCACTGCCGGCCCCCCACTTTGGATTATAGTGCATCTATTTTCTTTTCCAAAGCATTTATTTGTGCAATCAACTTTTACTAGCACAAATGTTCCTGGAAAGTGAGCTTCGAAGTCATTTGCAGTAGCACTGGAAGAAATCAAATGGTAAGTTCTCATGCAAATGCATTTATCTCAACATGTATCTAGCGAAGGAACAGCACCCTCATCATGTTAGTTCAAGTGAATGATTTTATTGAAAGTGCTTTGGACATTAACAATTCTGATGGGGTTCACTGGTGCCCCTAACTAGAGCAGGGCACCTAGGAGAGCTGCCCTGGGCACCAGTTTGAGGAGGGGGTGAGGAAAAGAGAGGCTCCAACTGCTGCCACACAATTGCACTAGCCGTGCAGCAGCAACCAAAAGTCACCATTGCCCCAGTGTGGAGCAACTGCCATGGGCTCCAAGCCCCAGTGTTACACCGGTAGTATTTGCCATTCTAAGTCATAGCAAAGATCTCTGAAATATATAGTATTTTCAAAATCCTAATGCCAGAAAGCATTTAAGCAGTTGCTTAGCAGTCAAACTTATTATAGTCCTACTGACTTCAAAGTAACTTCATGTACTTGAAGTTATTCATGTGTTTATGTGCTGTCATGAGCCTAAATCTCAGTATTTACTGTGCTCATAAGCGACAACTCAGAAATACAACTTGAAGACCACATTATCAGCTCGGTGCTATGGATAATATCTGTTTTAAAATGCATGTTTCCTATACCACTATTTTATATCATCTCTCCTCCATGGGCTGGGATGAACTTGAATAATAATCATGACGATGATTTAAGGATGGTGTCCATAACATAAATTTCAGTGTGCAATAAAACCTGTTTAACTTACCCAGTGATTAGTGAAGTTATTGGCAATCAAAGCTGAACCAAAAGATCTTGCTGGGTTAATGCCACAACCAGTGTAATCAATCTATAAGACACACACACAAAAAAAGAATTGCTGTTAAGGAAGATATCCAGAATACAAGGTGTCCCACAAATGCAAAACTCAATAGTGAAATAGAATGAAAGGTGTATTTTGTGATTCACGGCTGGTCCATAAGTGACAAAATGCAATTCGGGTTGGAATTTTCTAACAAGTCTTGGATGGAATGGAATAAAAAAGAAAACTGAATCCGTCCATTGAAAGCAGAGGAGAACTGTCCATAATGAAGCACAAGTGAAATGCTGTCCCCACTGATATCAATGGGAACTTTGCCACTAACTTCAATAGAGCTATGGTTTCACCTCCAATTCCTGCGAATCTGTATAGCTCTACAGATTTAACTGGACTGATGCTGATATGAACCTCATGATGATACCGTCTGGCTCTTTGGTTTATGGTAGTTTCTCTTACTGACATAATTTAATATGTGTAAATTTTTTCAAAATCATCTATGACAACTTACAAAGTCCATAAAGGCATCAGGCCAGATCCTATCCCAGGAACTATGTGCCTGAATAGCAAGAGGTAAATGAATCTTCCTCTTTCTCGCTAAGTTGTGTATTTCAGGTTTGCAGCTAAGATGAAAGTGCTTGATGAAGGAAGACACTTTGCTTTTCAAGGACCACAGCAGGGTGGAACAGGACTGAATTTAGACACTCAGCACAACACAGGCGCCTATTCAGTAGAACAGAATTTTTCCATTATCTGGATCCCAAGTGTTTAACATCTAAAGTATATTAAAAAAGGACAGGCCACATGAGAGATGATGCTAGACCAGGGTGAGGATTAGGAGACTTTCATAGAAGGAAGGCACAGTGTGGCTTGGCTTCAGGAAAGCTAGTTCCTTGTTTTAGCTAATTTGCTATAACTTAGTCTTTCTCCAAAATGTTGATATGGATGAGTGAGTGTCAGCCATGGGCTGACAAACCAGGGGAAAGGGGCTGTCCTTGGAGGAAGAGGCTGAAGAAAAAGAAAAAGGAAACTCAATATACGGAATCTGAGACAATACTGTAGGGGAAATCAGAGTTAATGTGTTTGTGTTAAAAGAAAATAATTTGGGTATAAAAAGAAGTAGAAATGGTCTATGGCTGGTGGCTTTCATCTCTGAAGATCCTGGGTTCAGTCTTCAAAGAAGTCTAACAGGATGGCTACTGCATTTGGAAAAAGAAATAGGCTTTGGACCTCCCTCCTTAAACCTTTATAATGTTATAATTATGTCTCAACGCACTGTCTTAAACAACCATGCCGCCCATGCTTCCTAAGAGTGCAGTATCCTCGTAAGTGTGTGTGTTTCACAGATAATATGTTCAGTCTTCAACTAGCAGAGCTGATGAACCTATAACACTCATGTGAAACAATGATAATGGATATTCAAGGGGACGAGGGGGCAGTTGCTATGAGCCAAGTATTTCTATAAGTAGGTGGGAATTGATGGCATTGTAATCATGATCAGAACGAACCAGTCATTCCTGGAAACATTCTCCCAAGTCCAATGATATAGGACATCAATGAGTATCTATTATACAATGACATTTAAAACTTACAGCAAGAAGATGCCCTAAGGCAACAGAGAGCCCGATGGCCAGAGGTGCTGATCCTGTGACATCGTTCCTTCTCCGGTCTGTAGTAGCCAGGACACACAACACCAGCTGCAGTGTGGCGATGATCTCAATACCCAACCCCTGTCCTATATTGATTCCATTTGCAAGCTGTACAGAAACAAGAGGAAACCAGAGTTAAAAGTCCTTATAGTCGTTAGATCACTAACTATAAATGCCAGGCCTGTCAGGCAACATCTTCCCTCCCATTACTTGTATTTGACCGAACACTAGTAAAACTGAGCTCTTTTAAGAAACATTTGGACGCCTATCTTGCTGGGATCCTTTGACCCTAGCTAACTTCCTGCCCCTGGGGCAGGGGGCTGGACTCAATGATCTTCTGAGGTCCCTTCCAGCTCTAATGTCTATGAAATCTATGAAAACCCCAAAGTTGAAGTATTCACACTCATCAAGTGTGAATGGCACCTTTAGCAGATAATAATATAAACCTACAAATACAAGCAGCCATGTTGACACTATAGCTCATAGTAATACATGCAATGGCAATTTTCTGCAGTGAGAATGTAATTGGTGTGCATATGAGAGGCAGTGGGCGCAACTACACAAGATGCTAAATGTGCAGTAAATTAATTCTACTGTGCATTAGTGCATCACGGCAAAAGCTGTGCTATTGCGCTAATGCTCAGTAGAATTAGTCTACTGTACGTTAGCACCACTTAAAAGGCAAGTGTTGGCACTACTGCACAGTAGCACTGGTTACTGCTCACTTAGTTAGTACCTGTTATACAGGTACTAAACTTAATGTGCCATAGCCACAACACATTAATACACATGTAGATGTGCCCAGAGGAAACACAACATTTGCCATCTAGAGGTTTATCCAGTAAAGCCGGCATCCACATGGCAAAAAGAACATCCATGTGACAAAAATATAAGCACTCAGTGGCAACACTTAGAGGGATGCACGGAAGATGCATGTGTGCTCCCAAGAGTGCTGGTGCACCCCTGACCAGCTGCGTTCCCTGCTTAGGTGATGGGTGGAGGGGCAGGTAGGAGTGCCGGTGTCCCGCTGTGAGCACCAGCTGCCAAGTGGGAGCACCACATGTAACACCATGGCCACTTCCAGGAGCACCACAACCACTTCCCAGTCAGCAAGACTGGCCCTGGTCACTGACTGGTCGCTGTGGGGGGCACATGCCCCCCCAACTAAGGTGGCACCATTCGTCCATGTAAGCACTTGCTGCTTTCTGAAGTAAAACAAGTTCTGCCACTGAACCAACACACATGGCTCTAAACATACAAGTCTCACTTGCACTGGTATATAGGACCATCTCATTAAAAGCAATGGATCTGCACCCACCCAAAATCAGTAGGAATTATATCAAGCCATCCATTTTAAGGACATTGCTAAGGAATTCAAAATTGATATTCTGCCCTTTGTTTTAGAAGCCTCTTGGGAAACTAGTGCTCAAGAAACCAGCAGCGCCCCGAAAAATAATGCAAAATGTGGCTTAGGACAAAAGAACAAATGACAGCAAGTTACAAAGGGAGTAAGGACTTGTCAGTTCATTGGAAGTAAATGGAAACTAAACAGCGGTAGCCTAGATCTCTTTCACCGAGGGGTGAACTACCACCGCTAGCAAGTTAGACAGACTCTCAGCTGGGATGGTTTAGGCACAATTTTGTCTCGAGCAGGGGCCTAGACTACATAACCTCATAAGCTGCCTCCCAGCCTATGAACCTATGAATGTACTTTCCTGCCACTGTCATGTCAAAATATCGTAAATTGTGCTTTTGTCTCTCTTGCCCTTTACCCATGTGGACATGCAAGAGGAATCAGACTAGATGTCCTTGCGGACCCCTTTTGGAAAACTGGTTTCCTGCAAATTCACAGGACTCGACTCCATGATTCAAGCAGCCTCCTCCAGTACAGTGTTTCTGTGTTGCTATGTCCCTAACAAGAATAAACATGCTCTACATAGATTAAACCCAATGCCAATGTAATCAGTAGGTTATCTCACCTGCCACAGCGTCTGCACTAAGTGTGCAGGGCTGCATATGAGAATAACATATTTAAACAATATTGTGACTTGCTTAGAAGAAGAAAAATACAAGCAATCATGCTGCTCATGAGATTTCCCGCCTAATTTCCTGCAGACAAACATCTGTATAACTTCAGATAAGTAACCCAACTTTTGGACTTTCATCCAAACCCGCTGACTTTCATCCTTTACTAGTTGCTTTCCTGTTTTTGCCTCTTTTATTAAGTCTTTTTTTTATATGACTGCCTGTCTAGAAAAGCACTAAGACAAATAAGCAGTATTGTATCCTTACCCAGCATAAATCACCATAGCTCCATTAATGTCAGTGAAACTACAGCATTTTCCAGCAGCTCAGGATCCAATTCATTATAATCTATATATATATACAGGTCACTCATGAAAGTGCTAGATCAGTAGTTCTGGGGTTAAAAACCATCTGCTTATCCACAATCACTAACCAACATCAAATGTAATCATATGGGGGGCAAGGGTTGCAGTGTAGATATCCATCCTGTGAAAAGTGGATTGAAACAATCAAGCACCATGAATAGTAGTAACATCTGGTAAGTACCAGCCTGAACTGAATATGTATTAGTGGTTTGGAGGTTAAATCTCCATAGCCTGGGTATCCATAATAAACCCTTGCACCACACACACCAGTCTGCTATAGCTATAGTTTCTTCCCCAGATATTCCAAAAAGGAGTATGAACTCTTCTCCTTCAAATCCACCTCTTAAAAATAAAGATCTTGGGGGTCTTTAAGAGACTGGACAAGCATCTGGTTGCGGTTGTCTGATCCCAGCACTTTTTCCTGCCCAGGGCAGGGGATTGGACTCGATGATCTACTGAGGTCCCTTCCGATCCTCACGACTATGAAACCATGAATTCATCACTTTATGCACTGCAAAAACAATGGAGCTTGCAAGTCAAATACAGCAAGATCTAACAAACCTTTAAATCAACCAAGCAAGACTTGGGCAGAAATTACGTGCCTAAGTCACAAAGAGCAGCCCTAATTGAATCTGTTCAGCAATGGTAGAGGTCAGCAGCCAAGTTGACCCCTGGGCAACAAGCTTTCTTTTAAACACTAGGCCATAGAGTTAAGCTGCCACTTGCTTACTCTCTTTCTGGACCTTTGCATCTTCAACTCTCAGCTCTCCAGGGACACCTTCAACAAGACAGGAGGGTGCCCAAATAACCTAGCCTACAACCACGTGGTAAGGGCAGGTTCTGGGAAAGTAGTTGATGTGGGTTTGAATCTTGTCATGGCCTAGACCCCAGGACTCTTTCATGCCTAGGTTAATGCTATTGCTACTTGACAAAAAGCAGGTATTACTGTCACTACCATTCAAATATCATTCATCAGTAACTAGCCTGTGCTCCACCTCATACTAAACTCACAGCTGTTGTCAGCTAAGGCATCTGGTTAAGGCCAACATCTTCCCTCTGAGTCATCTGGATCCCAACCTGCCCAAACACTTCCCTTGTTGTCTGGAGTCAGACATTTCACACTGAACAGGAGCAGGAACTCAGATGCACCCTATGTCTAGTGTTGCTATTAGTTAGCTGTAGATAAGAGACCTGGCCATGTGGATCAGCCTTCGGAAGCCACATATGTGAAGCCAAGGTACCTAATCCTGCCAATTAAGATTGCCTCTTACCTTTTAGGCATTGTAACAGCTAAGTGGAAACACCTTACAGGTTGATTCAGATCTGGCCCTTAGATTTCAACGATATCCATTGAAATCACTAGGTGTTTGGTAGCTAAATACCTAGACCTCCGACTCTTTGGCTACCCCACCTATATATTTTCTTTCCCAGGCAGAATGTCCTAAACTTAGGAGCCAGTTGGACATACGTCCAAGTGACATGCAGGCACTCAAGTAAGGACATTAGTGGGCAAACCCACTGTTAACACAATACCACTGATAATCCATGGGGGATTTAGCTGGTTTCCGAATTCTACTTTCACATCAAAGTTTGAACATTTTGGCCCCAGTGGTTGAAACCATTAATAGCTGAACAACCACCAAACTTTCCTGTCACTTCAAAGGAACTCAGCTGTTTTAAAAAAATATTGAGTAAAAAACAATCCTGATTCTTATCTTAGAGAGATGGGAATTGGGTTTTTTCCTTCCCCTCCCATTGCCTGATAAAAGATATCCCATGATCAAAATGAGACCAAGGTCATTCCCTATGTTAATCAGCACTTGTTGGTGGGCTCTGGGGCATCAAAGAAAACCTGGAAATGTCATAGGAAACCTCTTGCTTTCCCTCTAGCCCGGTTTTGTCAGATGTAATTATATACGGTTTGACAAGGACATAAATTTCTACTGAACTAGCAAGGAGTCTGGGCCTTGTTCCAAAACACTACAAGCCAGGGGCAAACATTGGAAGGCCTGTCCTGTCTTTATATTTGCTTGGCCTGATATAAGTAAATGTGGTGCTATAGGGATCTCTTTACCTATTTATCTATATTTGTCTGTCTGTCGGTAGAAACCATAGTGTCACTACAATAGTATAAAGCTGACTTTAAGCAATCCAATGCTCTAGACTAAGGGTTCCCAAACTTTTTCTTATACCCAGTTCCAGACTTGCCAGCTGCTCATGCACCCCTACCAGCATATATTTTAGATTTTCACCCCTTAAATCCCAATTTCATTATAATGAAAATTAAATCTGCCATTACACAATTTTTCATGTGTACCCCCCAGAAATGTCTTGTGTATCCCCATGGGTTCATATGCCACAGTTTGGGAGCTCCTGCCCTAGACACATAACAACAGCCCTCAACCTTCTGCTAAAATGAAGCCAGATATATCCTTCCAGTATTCACTTCAGGCCAAATTTACCACCCTCCTCTGAGCGGTCCTCTGCTAAGGTGTTTTTGGGCTCCCCAATGAACACCTCATTAAGATGCATGAGGTCTTGGATCTACTTTTTTCATGCTCTCAGCTCTCTTGGGCAGACACAGCTATACTGGTTAGTCTCAGAGCATGCTTTTTATGGTTTTCTTTGCAACCCTAAAGGTAAATCCCTGGCTTTATTTTGAAATTGAGTCTTAAGTATTTGTCTAACCATCTGCCTCCAGAAGCTGGGGGTCTAGGCATGGCATAAGACTGTCTTGTGCCTTCTTCTGAACCCAGTAGCATCCAATAATATAGCCTGGAACAAAACCCACTATAACAACTATGTCATGAGAAATAGCATTGACAATACCCATAAAAACTGGAGATCACCATGTTGAATTTTCCATTAGCCCCTCAAGCCTGGCAAACCATCTGTCAGCATCAACAATATAACGAACCAAATGAGTCTGGTGCTAGAGCAATTAAGACATCAGGGATATGAGCTTGACCTTTGCACCAAACCTGTGCCAAAGACTGCTCCTAGTTGACCCAGGTGCCTTGTCATTCAGCCTGGGGGGGTGAAAGGAGATTGGATATATCAATCACTCCCTTGCGTGCTTCTAGGTACAGAAAGGGGTGCCTTAGCTGTGCTACCTTTATAAGCTGTGAAGCTCTGGGGAACTTTGATGATGATGGTGGCCAACAGGTATGCCCTCATACCTGTTAGAACAGGCCTCCAGGGACCATAAACATGTCTCCAGATGCTTCAGATACATCTAGGGAAGGGGTAGCACCCCACATTTCTCCATCCCTTCAGAGAAATCCCGTATTGCCTCCTCAACGTGGATTTAAAGTCATTTGTTGCCATTCAGGTGGCACAAACTCACCCTTGCAGCAACCAGGAAAATGCTCATTTTGATAACGGCAGCTTCCTAACACCAGAAAGACATAATGAAAGCTATGGCTCTCCCGTGAGAGCCCCTTGATTGCATTATGGTGGGTTAGAGAGAGGGACAGTTTTGTTCAGGTGCCTACACCTTGGGAAATCTTGATCTGTAGGAGCATCCCAGTTGCTTATTTACCCACTGCCTGTGTCAAATGCCCTGCAACCCATTGCTGGAACATGATTTAGCAGTGCCAAGGCACAGCACACCTCTCCCTTTCCAGCATTATCTGACTCATTTATTGCAGCATGGGAAACGGTGACCCCTTATGTAAATCATTCTTAACTTCAGCAGCAGGGATGTGGGATAGTCCCGTCTTAGTCTGATGCTGACTTGCCTTAGCTAAACTCCAGAAATGACTGTTTGTTTTTGCAGGTCTATTTGAACGGTCACTTTAGATGGCATCACTCACAGCTCATCCCACAAAGCCCCTATCAAAGCCTGGGAAGGAGCTCCAGCACGCATGTGACGCAGTTTAACAAGGATCATTAAGTGCTTTGCAACCTGCAACACAGACACTTTGGTCTATCAGCAGTCTCCCCAGCTTGTCACAGAGAAAGCAGCATTCCCTGCCTAGGCACTGCTGGGAAATGAATGGCAACCACAATTGCTAGTCTCCCTATCTAAGAGATGCAGTGCCTCACTCTGATTTATCTGTGAATGGAGCTATTAATGCTTCCTTTTTGCAGTCCCTCTTGCCTGGCATATTCAGCTGACCCATTTCCATAACTGTAAGCAGGAATGTGGGCAATTCGTGGTATGTTTTCTTTCCTTCTGTTTTCTCAGTGCAAGATTTTCATTAATTGCCTGACTTCAAAACAGAACCAGAAGACAGGATATTAAACTGGCCCAAGGTAAACCCTGCTGTACTTTTCCATTATTTTTCCAGTGGCTTCATACTTTTCCCATTAGGAATAAAAGTCTATCAGGTCAAAACATGGTTCCAGTTATTTGGGCAAAGCCATTTGTTACGCAAAGCGGTTTCATCATGTGAAACTCTACATCCTTTCATCTGTCATCCAGCATCCTCTTAGACCTGTATGATCTTTTCTAGGGTTCACTTCACTTTGATACAATCAGGGTTACTTTTGGAAAATACATGTCTCATACTAGCAACAGGGAAACATCAGTCTTCTCTGTATCTTGAACACATTTCACTAAGAGCTATGCTGGCACATTTTCATCTAGCATGGAAAGTAATTTTTTAATCAACAGTAGCCTCCATGTTACCATTAACATTAAAACATCCCAGCAATTGCAGCTAAGTTTTCCCCTAAACAGTACAGGAGTTTTCCCAATTGCATCATGTATTCAGTCAAATCCTACTGTCACCAGTCTTATAAAGAGCCATTTTTCCAGCCATGTTGCTAATTATTGAAATTGCTATTCCTCCATCCAGCAGCAGCTATCCTATATTTTTACATGTATGCAATCATTGAGCTGGTTTGCATGGGATAAGGCTGTGGAGTTAAAAACATCTTCTATAGTGCTATCCCCCACTGAAACTCTTCCCTCCCCAAAACTTTTCTTGTACTATGTTTCTAGGTCAAAGCATTGCCTATCCCTGCATGTGTGCACAGAGCCACTAGACCTTTTGGGTAATAGTGCAACACAGATCACACCTAATAAAAATGCTTTTGTACTGCAGTGAACTCATTTTCAATATTTTAATTTCAAGAAACCTGCGATAACTAACACTGGGCCTATCCACTGTGAGAGCATCCAGTCAACCTCCCAGCCTGTCCAGGCCTGTTTCTAAAATTCATTTCTTACTATTTATTTCATGCAGTCTAGTTTGAGATACTTTAAGTGATCTGGCTTCACCCCACACCCTCTGGGAGAAATCTATCTGACAGATTTCCTAATACTGAGCTTGAACTCCCCCCTCCTTCATGTTATCTTATTTTTCCTATGGATAACTCTGCACCACCCTAAGTGATCCCTTTCTTCTCTCCTAACCTGCAAAAGTCAATGGGCCATTATCATAACTGGTAGCTATTGTTTAGCTAAACGGTACAGCATATGTACATATAAAACAAAAATCAATCTTTCCAGCCAGACTCTCCTATAATTATTTCTGCTGCTCAGCTTCAAAGTCCCTCTACTATTTTGTCCATTCGGATGCAGAATAACTCTCCTCAGCCTGCCTCATTAGAGTAGCACTAACTCAGATAATTATACTCAGCCTACCAAAACTCACCATGCACTTCCAGTTGCATATGGGTGGTACACTGCCTTTACATCATGTTTCTATCCACCAGGGAACTGTGGTTGTAATTTATTTCAGAAATGATGGCAATTCCATGAAAAGAAAAATAATCCTTGTGGTCCAGACATTCATTATTTAAAGGCATTTGAGAAACTCTGGGAGGAAGGCACTGCTCCCATGACCAAAGATGAGTATGTGCTTAAGTGCTCTGGGACATGAGGGTCTGGAGGGAAAAGTCCCATTCAGCAGTGATGTTATAGGTTCACAAGTGCAGTCATGTGAATAGTTGCAGCGAAGTCAGCAAGATGGAAGATGGTCCAGCAGGAGCGATGAGAAATTATTTCAATTCTCTGCTCTGCCATAGATGCCTTGTCTGACTTTGGACAAGTCACAAAGCCTCTCTATCCCTCTGCAAAATGGTGGATCTGCTGCACCGAGATGGGCAGGAGGATAAGCACAGATTATGTTAAAGATTGAGAAGTATTCAGATGCTATAGTGAAATGAGCCATACAACTATTAGAGAGACATCCTTGTAATATATTATTTGCATGTGCTTTCTCGAATCAAGACCTAGGATATATCATAAGTTTGGAAGGGTTTCTTGGATCAAGAGTTTTCTTGGATCAAGACCTAGATATATCATAAGGTTGGAGGAAATCTCTTAGGACATCAAGACCAGCCCATGGCTATCATTGGCAACCAACCCCTTTCATGAATTAATAAAGCTACACCAAAATTAGGGGGTATTTTTGCTCCCACTTCTTTGACTGAAAGGCTCTTTTGGAGCCTCACTGCTCAGCTGGTTAGAAAGCTCCAAATTTCCATCCTACATTTCTTCCTAGCCAGTTTATATCTATTTGTTCTTATGCCAATGTTGTCCTTCAGTTTAAATAGTTTCTTTTATATTTCATGGGTGTCAGTTATAGCCATGTTGGTCTAAGGACATGGGCAGACAAGGTTCTTTGGGTAAATCTGATTTCTTTTATTAGACCAACAATGTTGGTCTAATAAAAGATATCAGTTTTACCCAAAGAACCTTGTCTGCCTTTTATATTACATGGTGTTTAAGAGCCGTCATTAGTTGATATGTAAATTGAGGCAGAGAGGTTTAAGGCAGTTGCTATCCAAAATCATACAACAGGGGCCTTCTGTACAGTCCTATGGAGTTAGGGGATGTCCTCGGAAAACATCCATGGGCTTCAGATCAGACTCAGTGACAGAATTGATAGTAAGGGCAGAGCTCCCCATACTCTGCTAGACCCTTTCTCCTACTAGATACAGTAGATGCCAGCACAGCCAATTATCCAGCATCTCTGGACACCCTTCAACAAAAAGACCTGACCACATCCTCCCACCTCTGTCCATAGTCTACTGAAAAGCTAAACGTTGCTTTTGTGTGAGACAAGCCCTGCGTGCTATAAAGAGAAGAATGATAGCTTCATTTATATTAAACCAAAGTGTGTAAAGCTAATGTGTGAGCCCAGTGACAGACAGTAAATGTCAATCTCTCTTCAACTCTTTCATTAAACGTCGCCAGCTGGAGACAGCCCATTTGTTGAAGAGTCACATTGATACTTCACCTTTTTATATGTCTGTGGGAAAGTTTTCTTGAGAAACAATTTTTGATCTTGCTGGCGGGAAATAAAGTAGAGTTTTTGTGGGGGCTGTTGTTTCTTTACCAGCTTAAAATCAAGGAAACAGCTCCTCTTTAGAAGCACTTTCAGAACATTTGTTTATACTGATGTGCTATTTATTATCTCCTTTATTAGTAACTAAGACAGCAGTTGACTTTCAAGGGGAATGGAAGGTCTAACTGCTTTTTGTGTCTACAAAAAACTCTCCTTATACGCAGACACTGGAATAGTTGTCTGACTTTGCCCAGCCAACATGGTTGGCTGTCAACAGCATTAAAATAACATCCATTTTATATTTCTAAATTAAAACTCCAACAAAACTTCTACAAGCCTTTTCTAGAATTAATGGGATAGTCAAAGACTGCCTGAATTCAAGGTGGCTTATACTTTTAAACTGCTTTTTTCCTGGTACCATAAAACCAATGTTTCCATAGATCTAAATGACTTGTAAGCTGCCTTTTTTACCGTAGAGTTAAATGGGGGCATCAATATTCAGATTAGGCCTCTGGAAAAAGAGAGCGATGTCTACTATATCATTTCTCTTCCCTGTTCATCATAAAAGAAACTACAAAAGAAGAGGATCTAAGGGTCATATCCTGTCTTCCTTAGCATCTAAGTGGTTTCTTTCTGGTCTAGACTAGTCTGCCTGGTTCTCATATGGGTTGCATTACCATAAGTAGCTGAGCATCTTCCACAAGTGCATTCAGGAATGTCACTCATATCTGCCATGTGAGTCTGCTGTGGGTAGCACTAGTTTACATAAGGGCCAGGCATTGGCCCTTTATCCAAATGCATCTCCATAGTTCTCAGTGACTTTATTAGGAATTGTGTGAACATAAGTATCAGCAGACATTTGAGCCCTTCCAAGAGGGCTTAAGACCTTCATTTCCCTGAACATGTTGACTGCAAGAGAGAGACCATGGACTGGCCAGGCATGGAGGATGCAATACCCACTGGTTCTTAGAAGAAGACACCCCATGCCGGGTTGAAACACATGAGTGGGAGAGACAATCCCACAGGTTACACTCCTGCCACTAGGATTTTCACTCTGGGATCTTTAGCAATAACTAAAAGAATCCACTTGTTCTACTGATGGATCTATTTCTTTCAGAAGAGGCAAATTGGAGGTTAAGTTAGCGCTGTATGCTCTTAAGAGCCGTCCATACTCCTCCAGATACAAGGTTGGGGAAGAGCTAAAGCTCGATGAATTTGGAGGGAACCAAAGTTGATAGCATAAATTATGGACCTACAGTAATTAGGCTCATGGGGTTCCCGTCACACTTATGTGTCACTATAAAGGTTTGCATGGTCATGTGTTCTGTTGCTTCAATCAGCATTAACTCTCTCACTCGCTCTCCCTCTGAAATATATGAGGAACAGCTAATGACTTCAGTGAAGGAGTTGTGCTTCTAGCCAGGAGGGGATAAGGACCTGGGAAAGACTGGCTGGTCCATGGGTGTGTTTGTTTTCATGATGAAAATCAAGCCTGAGTAGCTTTTCATAGTCATGCTGCCTTCCCCAAGTGCTGCATTACAAACTACCATCCCTGTAGCAAAGAAAACCCTTAAAGATCAGATATCTCTTTCCCCCAGGCATCTATAACTTTTCCTCCAGGATGGACAGCAGGCCCTGTATATTTGATCTAACTGGATATTATGAGGTCCTAACCTCAGACATCTTTGATCTCAGTGGAGTCGCATCTGCTTAATGTGATCGGCTCTGGATTCAGTCCTGAATGCCAATTATTCATTTCTTTTACATTAAGACTTGATTTTGTAAACACACAGTGCTGTATTCTGCTCCCTTTCGTGCTTGTATTAATCCAGAGTACATCTCTTAACTCCTGATGCTGCTGTTGTCATTATTGTCCAATATTTATGAGCTATCTTAGTGAGCTTAAACAACACAAGTTAGTTGTGACAGATTTCTTTTTATAGAACTTTTTTCACGAGAGATCTGCATCTTACCTTTTCTAAGATTCATCGATCCTTTAAATACTTTCCCTTCCTGAGAATGAAGGCAGCAGCTATTCTGCATTCAGAAACACCTAGACCTTTTTTTTAAGGATGGAAATGAAGAAAAACTTCTCTGAGTGAATCTAATGGGACTCTGGTAGCACGGCCTCTCCTTCCATCTTCTACCCAAATGACCAGAATATCTGTTGGAAAATATGGGCACACCTCTATTGCTTCAAACAAAGTTTTTACACATTAAAACAGATGCAGGTCTTCTTAGCTCACATTCCCCACTGTTTCCCTACCTTCATGCTGTCATCTTTCCCCTCTCTGTATAAAGACCCCCTATATACCCCTAGGATGTAGTTCCAGATTTGGATCCTGATTAAGGATAAGCACTTCTAACCATTGTGAATCTAAATTCAGACATGAAAACCAGAGTTGTTTCATCCCCACAACCAAGGACTCTATGTATAACTAAAAGTTGCCAACTTACAGATCTTGGAAAGCAGCATTCAATGTTTGTTCACAAAGAAGGAAGGGTGGTGGCAAGCACAAGTTTCCCCACACTTGCTAGCTAATGTCTCTCAGCACAGGAGCTGGCCAAACAACAGATAACTATTTCTTTCGCAAAGTTTAATCAAAAAAACAGAAGTTCTAGTTTTTCACTGGGAAAAAAAGAACAATCCCTCAATAGTGTTCACACTGGCTGTACTCCCCTCTACACAATGAGGGCCAGGCATTTAACAAGTGTGTCCATTTAAGCGGACAGCCCGAGTCTTTTTGTAATCTTACTGCTGCTCTCCTGCCTCAACACCTCCAGTCAAGCCATGGCAATGCAGACACTGGACATATATCTAGCAGGGATCTCATCTAGAAAACTATTCGAACACTTTATTGGTAAAATAGCCCTTTTCTCCTTGCAAGAGGTAAGCATGTTTCACAAAATACATTTATTAACTTCACCCACCGCAAGAAGCCGGGATATTGCTGAGATGCAAGGTAGCATCCATTCCACGTTCAGAAACCCCTGGCAATTTGTTTAGGAAAGAAAGTAGAGGTAAACTTCCCTGACTGAATCTCTAATGAAACTGCAAATAGGTAACGTGTCCAGAATAAACAGCCCTGCTCTTCCAAATTTGAATAGATGGCATTCAGTAACCACAGGACCTTAGTTATGTGTCTCATCCAGACTGCCAAGTTCACCTCACTATCTAAACAAGTTGCTAACATCGAAGCACCATTGCAATTTCCAAACAGGTCATTTTCCTGCCTGCCGTCTCTTATTGAAGTCACCACATCGCCTCTGCCTAATGGTGTTGTTTGCCCCTATTCTCGCATGAGATTCTGCTAAAAGATGGAAATCTATAAAATAAGAATAATGCTGCACTGCACTTCATCCCCAAGTATCCCAAAGGTCTCTACAAAAAGTACAAAAAGCACAAACTAGCCACTACTGAATTTAACTTATCTCTGGGGAGCAATGCAGAAGCTACAGCATGTATTTAATAATGCAGAGCATCACTAAGCAGCAGGCTAGGGCAGAAGGATAACCCTGCACCTAACTGAAACCAGGAGACATGTGACTATATAGCTTATAATCATCTATGCTGAAATTTGAACAAGGCACAAGAACTAAACTTAGCCTTGCAAAAAGCAGCATCGAATCTTTAATGACTATTATGAGGTCAAGATCTCGGTTTTATTTCTCATCCATCAAGTGACACTCACAAAACCACAATGCTCCATAAGACTAGGCTGACTCAGAGGAAAAAGTGTCACCTCCTCAATCACCACCAAGATTTCCTGAACCACCCGGTTTTCTTTGGAAGGCCTTACCATCCAACCAGACGTTGTTTAGTTTAAGATTGGATGGGATCATAAACTGAAGGCGTGGGCATAATGAAAGAGGGTAATCGCAAAGGGAAAAATTGAATCACTATGGCAAAGCTTCTTGGTCATATTCCCAGACACTAAACCACTTCTTATAAGGAAGCATTAGCATTTCTGCTGCTTTCTGTACCTGGTGATACCCAGCATCCCTGGGGGATCCTCTGAAGAACAGGAAGAATTCCTTACTTCGTGTCAGCCTGGAAATATCAGCAATGTCAATGGCCATTCCCTACCGAAGGGCTAAGCATACCAAGACTCAGCTTTGCTGAAGCTCAGCAAAGATGAAAGGAGAAGTAGAGGCAACATTTTATATTCCTGATGCATGTCACGTCTAAAACTTAGTGACAGAGGTTAAAAACCCTCCTCCATAGGTGCACACTTCTCTTCCCCCTACCCCTAGCCACCAGGGCTAGGGACAGAGGTTACACATTAACCAGCTTACATGATTGGAAACTGGTTTAAACCTGCAACAGAACAGAAGTTCAGTGCACTGAAACCAGTTTCAAAATGGCCCAAACTGGTTGCAGATTCACCTGGTTGGATGTTGTATCAGACTGAACTGATTTAGGTCAAACTGGTTTATCAAATTTCTGTCCCAGGCCCAGCTGAAATCCTGCTGTGCAGGGAGGATTGGCAAGGAGTCCCTAACCACCATAGGCAACAGACCTTTCCAATCCCCCTTTTCCAAAGAAATGGAGTATGCTAAGGGCTCACAAAATAGTTGAGAGGCAAAGATGAAGGCTAAGAGCAATCTGCAGGCTGCATCAGTGGCCACACAGTAGCTCTGTGGCTATTCAGCCACCAGTAGGGAAAGGACTCAGTCTTTCCTCCCTGGTTTACCACATGTGGGTGGATTTGTTCTGTAGTATCAAAGGGATGGGGAGGGAGGGTGCCAAACATTGATCCTGCTCAAGGCAGCAAAATGCCCTTCTCCCTGTCATTCTACAGGGAGCTGAAATGCTCTCTGAGCCTAACCAGCGAATGCAAAACCTACTTTGCCTCTAAGCTTGTACCAGTGCTAATCAGGCTGTGGCTCACACCAGGGGTGTGGCACAGAGACTGCCCATGAGAAAGTCCAAAGCATGCTCAAGGACCAGCAAGCAGCCAAGGGACCCCTTTATTTGCACAGCCTCCTGCCTTAAGAGTGGGACCCCAAATATGCCCAAACAGGCTGGCCGCAATTCTGTCTTGGCTTTGCTAGAAAACCCACTTCCTTTATGCAACTGATTGTTATCGGTCCATTGAGTAGCCTTTTAAAACAGGATTCATTGTATTTATTATTCTTGGTTTTGTTCCTGTATTTAGGCTAATGCTGTCTAGCTTTTTTTTGTCTATTTTCCTTGCCTGAAATTCTGCTCCACTTAAGCCTTTCTTTTTATTCTTGACTTTATAGCAGATTTCTCACTCCATTTCCACTCCTGAAGAACTTCTAGACCCAGAAAGGAGCCTGCCAGCTCTCTTGTGACGGCAACTGGATAAGTACGCAAAGCCACATAAAAGGCATGCGAAAAGATGCAATCATAAGGCAGCTCATAACATTTTTTCCTAATCTTATATTAGCCCTGCGATGAAACTGAACTAAGCAAACTTACTCAACATATGTTTCTAGTCTGATAAAAGTCTTGAGATAACCACTGTCCAACAGCAAATAGCTTTTGCTGGACCACTTGCCTCTAGGCTGCCTTTCATCAGCCTAAGCGCTTTCCTGACCCTTTTTGTAGGCAGAACAGTGTAACTAAATCTTGCTTTACATATCCGGACCTCATCCATCTGTCTTAATATAGTATAGGCAGCTAGTTGTGGATGAACTCTGCTTTTATAGTTTTGCCATGAAGAAACATAGATTGCAAGATTCATAGATTGTCAGGGGCTGCAAGATCATCGGGTCCAGCCAATATGTGTGGTGCAAGACTCTGTGATTATCAAGAAAAGCAAGAGCTCCTCCGAATTGCAAACCATACTTTTCCTGCCTTGATACCATGTTCAAAACTGACAGTTTTAGAAATATGTCCACCCAAGTTCTTTCTCACATTAGCACCGAATGCCTGATTCAAAGCTTCTGGTAGTCAATAGACTATTTCCATTGACTCCAGTTGGGTTTGAATCAAACCGTTCCCTGTTGGCATGATGCCCATATTCTACATTTTAAAGGACCAGCAAATCTATCCCTTCCCCCCTTTTCCCTCCATCTTTCTTACTCTTGGTGTCATCAAATGTACTTTGATGGTTTGCTCTCTGCGGTTTATTGTGGGAAGTCAGCACCCTGGTGCAGGCAAGACAAGTCTGAAGCCAAATGTACATAGAAGGCTGTGTGAGCGTATGCAAATTGGACTGACCTTTTCTTGCCTCGTAACACTGTGAAATACTTCCCTAATAAACTACTGAGGAGTTACGGAAGAAAGCACAGTGCGAAGAGCTGTGGCATCAGCTACGGGGCACGGCTTTTCCTTCCAAACACTGCAGACCTCCTTAAATCTCATCTCTTTCTTTAAGATGAATGTGCCTTCACTTCCCCCCGCCAGCACAAGTTACTGAAGCAGCCGGCAGGAACAGGAGTCCCGTCTGTTCCCTGGTGCACTCCAGCACGTTACAAAGGCAAATCTATATTGCTGCCGCTTATCCGAGCGATCCAGCGCGCTGCTGGCTGGAGCCGTGATCTTTCCCTGTGCCCTAACCTGAAAACCTGCCGGACATGGCAGCTGCTCTGCTGTTTTCTCCAGCGCTGAACTCAGCCACTCTGGCCTTTCCAGTGGGAAGTGAATAAACTTGTTTTCCTCTCTTTTTCTCCTGCAGGGAAAACAACAGCTGCTGCCCTCCCCATCTCCAGGGAGATCCCCCCACAGCTCCGCTAGCCAGAACATTTCAAACTGAACAGAAAACCATTTCTTTTGAATATCTGACGGTGACAATCACCGATACCCGGCCTCAGGACACCGCTTGATACAGCTACATTATAGTTTCATAGTTTATAGGGTCAGAAGGGACCTGAGCAGATCATCTAGTCCGACCCCCTGCCATGGCAGGAAAGAGTAGTGGGGTCAAACGACCCCAGCAAGGTGTTCATCTAACCACCTCTTAAAGACCCCCAGGGTAGGAGCCTGCACCACCTCTCTTGGAAGTTGGTTCCAGACCCTAGCCGCCCTGACCGTGAAGTGGCGCCTCCTGATGTCTAGCCTAAACCTACCCTCTGCCAGCTTGTGACCGTTATTCCTGGTCACTCCTGGCTGTGCTCGGGGGAACAGAGACTCCCCCAGTGCCTGCTGATCCCCCCTAACCAGTTTATAACAGGCCACTAGATTCCCCCTCAGCCTTCTCTTGTGGAGGCTGAACAGGTTCAGGTCCTGCAGTTTCTCCTCATAGGGCCTGTCCTGCAGTCCCCTGATCATGCAGGTGGCCTCCTCTGGACCCTCTCCACATTGTCCACATCCCTCTTGAAGTGCGGTGCCCAGAACTGGACGCAGTACTCCAGCTGCGGCCTGACCAGTGCCGCATAGAGGGGGAGGATCACCTCCTTGGACCTGCTCGAGATGCATCTGTGGATGCACGACAAGGTGCAGTTGGCCTTCCTA